>NC_045959.1:66805973-67139803 GCF_010909765.2 Amblyraja radiata
TACTGTGGTAACGGAGTCCTTAATCAATAGTTCCGTGCAACCACCTCTCTTCCCCATTTCCTAATCCCATTAAACCTGAAAATTCCATAACCAGCCATGCTGAGTTGCCAGACCTGCCCTTTCTTCAACCATATCTCTATGCCAACAACGATATTATGATTGCATGTGCTAATAACCATATAACCATATAACAATTACAGCACGGAAACAGGCCATCTCGGCCCTACAAGTCCGTGCCGAACAACTTTTTTCCCTAATCAATGTAGCAATGTTACAAAATTTTGAGATTTAAAAAATCAAGTCTGCAATTTATCCCATCAGATAAACCATAAAAAGAAGTTTAATTTGACACCTAATTCACTTTCATATCTTCAGTATTATAAAAGTTATGGTCATTTTCATACTCGGAAATTAGCATCTTGTTCCCTATTGCTTTTCCATTGACATTACACAAAAGCTGTGATCGAGGACAGTCAGAAGCCCATTACTTTCTTAAAAATTAAGAGAACTGAATGAAATTTTCAGTTATTATAGATTCAAGCATTCTGAAACAAATATGAAGCAATCTTACTTGGATGACCTGAAATTAAAGCATATAATTAGTTAGTTACCCAATTGTAGCTAATTACAAAATTCAATTACTAGATCTAAACTATCCATTTCTTAAGAAAAGGTTAACATTTTAAAAAAGCCTAAGTGTCCAAATAACATTCACACAAGAATTTACAATATAACATGATTTTTAAATCTCATTGTCATTAATTTATAGGCCAAATGGAAGGAATTTAGTGTTTAATTCCTATAAATTAATGGGCATTTAAATCATCTTGCGAGTTGGATTTTGTGGAACGCGTTGGTTTGGAACGTTGCGGTTGCAGTGAATTTAAACCCCATATCGGCAGGAAAAATACTGCCGGTTCGTATATTTACATAATGACATTTTCGCAATGTGAAATTTTGATTAAAGACATCCTAAGAAGCAAGTTTATATGAAAAAATAAACGGCATACCTTGCCTTGTCCCCTACGTGAGATCCGTCCCGTTGTTGGCATTGATGGCATTTGAAGATGATTTTAATTTTACTTCAACAATTAAATTATCCAACGCTAATTTTAATACACTTAATAAAACGATAGTCAAAGCGATTTTTCTTTAGCAACTAAACAGCCTGACGGAGATCGATTGAATAGGCTGCATTTTAAACCCGACCCCTTCTGAAAGGCGCCAAAGTCGCGCACACGGGCAGTGGCAGAACTGCAGCACCGCTGAAGGTAAGTTTTGTAACATACCTAATCAATGTACCAAAATTTGTCTGCCTTACTTGGATTCCTTGAAATAAAATAGGAGCAGTCCTTGCATTCCTCTCGTGTTACTTTTCACGTCCATGTCTGCTCAGTCGAAATGAATGTTGTAGTTCTCATAGTCATGGTGTTGTACAGGTAGTTAGAGCGTGAAATCCTCTACATCCTGGTGATTCTCCTCTGCATCCTTTCCTACGCAAGTAAAATGTTTCTATAGTGTGATGACCAGAACTATGCACCACACTTCAGTTGTTGTCTAATTGCTTTATAAAGTAGTAACATAACATCCCTACTTTTAATTGAATGCAATGGCTGATGAAGTTAAGCGTCCTATATGCCTTGTTCACCACTCTATTTATGTCTGCTGCTACTTTAGGATCTATGAATTTGTATCCTATGGTTACTCTGTTAACAACATTCCCTAGGGGCCCCACCATTTACTGTATATGACATACCCTGATATGACTTTCCAAAACGCGTCACTTTACACTTGTCCAAGACAATCTTCCTTGCCATTTATAATACCGCAAAGTTTTGTCATCTATTTACTTATTAATCATATGTCCAATTGCATGATGGGATGTATCACATGATGTTTTTAATATACAGTGCATTGAGAAAGTATTCAGACCCCTTCACCTTTTCCACATTTTGTTACGTTCAGCCTTATTTTTAGTTCTTTTTTTAAAATCATCAATCTACACACAATACCCCAGAATGAAGAAACGAAAACAGATGTTTAGAAATTTTTGCTAAGTAATTATAAAAATAAAAAATAACTGAAATATCACATTTACTTTGTACTTTGTTGAGGCACCTTTGGCAGCGATTACAGCCTCCAGTCTTCTTGGGTATGACGCCACAAGCTTGGCACGCCTGTATTTAGGTAATTTCTCCCATTCTTCTGCAGATCCTCTCAAGCGCTGTCAGGTTGGATGGGGAGTGACGTTGCACAGCTATTTTCAGGTCCCTCCAGAGATGTTCGATCGGGTTCAAGTCCGGGTTGTGGCTGGGCCACTCAAGGACATTCACAGACTTATCACAAAGCCACTCCTGCCTTGTCGTGGCTGTGTGGTTAGGGTCGTTGTCTTGTTGGAAGGTGAACCTCTGCCCCAGTCTGAGGTCCAGAACGCTCTTGAGCAGGTTTTCATCAAGGATCTCTCTGTACTTTGCTACATTCATCTTTCCATCGATTCTGACACCTGTTTTCGCTTCTTCATTCTGACGTATTGTGTGTAGATTGATGATAAAAAAAATTAATCCATTTTAAAATAAGGCTGTAACATAACAAAATGTGCAAAAAGTGAAGGGGTCTGAATGTTTTCTGAATCCACTGTATATCACAAACATGGAATACTCACTGGTCTATAGTTACCTCCCCTATTTCTGCAGCACTTCTGGAATAATTTTAGTTTACCTTGCCACAACTTTGCTTTAAACCTCCTTAATGGCATGTGCAATGTTTCTGCAAGGTTATTGCACCCCTCCGGTTCGTTCATTATATTGCTTGCAGGTAACCTGTGGCCGAGAGCATGGTTTATGAAGCATGTTGTTTCGTCATCATTATACTTTGCCACATTGACATATCAATATTGCATATGTCTGAATCAATGTAAAATGTTACTCATTTCACTGAAACCAAAAGAAACTATGGTGAAGATTTTATATTTATTGTACCTTTTCCTTGAAACCATTTAACCTCAATTATTTAGCCTGAAGAAGGGTTGCAACCCGAAATGTCTACTATTCATGTTCTCCATTGAGTAACTGCCTGATCCGTTGAGTAAAGGGCCTGTCCCACTTGCGTGTCCTTGGCACGCAAATTACACGACCTCGTGGTCGCGTTGAGGCGCTCGGGCATCGTATGGCCACACGGGGCCGGTCCCACTGAGAAGCACGGAGGGGTATGTAGTTTGCGCAACATCGCGCGGGGCTCCGAAATTTTTGTAGCGAACAAAATCTTTGCGCGCCAACGGCCTGTCGCGTAACTGACGGCCAAAGTGGGACAGGCCCAAGACCCTGGCGCGATGCAACGTCTCACCTTCAACAGCAGCAGAAGCAGGCAAACGATCGCCGAACTCGGCCTGGGGCTTACGGCTGTTGCGGTCCGGATCTGCCCCCACTTCTACTCCCAGAGCGGGGCCAAGAAAATTGAAGATAGACACAAAATGCAGGAGTAACTCAGTGGGACCGGCAGCATCTCTGGAGAGAAGCAATGGGTGACGTTTCGGGTCAATGCCCTTTTTTTCAGACTGAAGAAGAGTCTCGACACGAAACGTCACCTATTCTCTCCAGAGATGCTGCCGGTCCTGCTGAGTTACTCCTGCATTTACTCCAGCTTTGTGTCCATCTTCAAATGGCGTCACGCGCTCCAGACGGCTGTGCATACGCATGAAATCGCGCGGGACCATCGCGCCTCAACGTGACCACGAGGTCACGTAATTTGCGTGCCAAGGACGCATAAGTGGGACAGGCCCTTTACTCTTACATTGTAAAATAAAGTAAAGTATCCATTATTGTCATTCAGACTTTACAGTCTGAACGAAATTTCGTGCCTTGCAGTCATAACATAGAATAAAATAACAAAACACACAATAAACACAGATTTAACATCCACCACAGTGAGTCTACCAGGGCCTCCTCACTGTGATGGAAGGCAAAAGTCTTAAAGTCCTTGTCTCTTCCCTCCTTGTTCTCCCTCTGCGTTGAGGCGATCCAGGCTTCCGATGTTGTGACCCCGCCGGGTGATGGTAAGTAAGTCAGTCCCACGGACGAATCCGAGCTCTGCGAACGGGCAAGTTCAAACTCCGTGGCCCGGGGTGGACGAAGCTGCCGAAACTACCACCCTCCAGTCCAGCGGACGAAGCTGTTGTAGCGGGAGCTCTGGAGAATAGGTCACCAACCTCAGACCTGCGAGCTCCTGACGTTGTCGTCCACTGGGCCCGCGACCGAGCCTCCGCGGCTCAGAAGCACTGAAGTCAGGTCACCGCCACCGCAGCGCCACCACAGCCCCGAAGTCGGCCAGCTTCGCGATGGTAAGTAAGTCCTGGCTCTGCTTCCGGAGCCTCGAGGTCGGTCCCAGTTGGAGGCCGCCAGCTCCGCCATTCGGCCTCAGCACAGACGGAGACAGTGATGGGGGATACGATAAGAAAAGGTTGCATCCCCCCCCCGAAGGAAGAGGCTAAAAACAAGTTTCTCCCACCCCCCACACATACACAACTAAAATAAACTGAAATAAACTAAAACAAGAGGACAAAGAAAACAAAAAAAGAAAAGACAAACGGACTACAGACGAGCCGCAGCTGCAGGGCAGCGCCGCCACTTCCGTATCTTTCCTTTGGAAACCATCATCTTCTTGTTTCTATTTGTTGATACTACTTGGCTTCTTGTCCAAAATCAATCCTCATCCCAGTTGAAAATTATTTTAAAGGAGGAACCCATTCCCATTGCAAATTGCATTTTTTCATTGAAACTGTCATTGGTGCAGCCAGATATTTCCTGTTCTTAATAATAATAATAATAATAATAATACATTTTATATATGGGTGCCTTTCAAGAGTCTCAAGGACACCTTACAAAAATTTAGCAGGTAGAGGAAAAACATGTAAGGGGAATGAAATAAATAGTAGAGACATGACTAGTACACAAAGTAAAGACAGAATACAATTCAAAACACAATATGAGGCAATTAATGCACAGATGAAAAGGGAGGGGGACGTGGGGCTAAGGATAGGCAGAGGTGAAGAGATGGGTCTTGAGGCGGGACTGGAAGATGGTGAGGGACACGGAATTGCAGATCTTAGTCTTCAATGATCAGCATCTCAAGCAGGTAGCCATTTATCCAGCCTGGCTCACTGATTTTAACTGCAGTCGCAAGTTCGGTATCCAAGCAATATAAAATCATCTCCATTTGTCCTATGTGTAAATATGGAAGCAATATACAATCTGTATTTGGCTGGAGTGCTAATATTGGACCCTATCAATTATTTTAAAAACAGCCTTTTATTTTTTAATTTATATCTTTAGATAAATAGTGTACTTTTTTCTTATGCTTGATTTTCATCTAGTGAGGATACTCTGACCATCAAAGTTCCACAGGAGGATATTAATTATCACAACTCCTTGATGCACCTTGTTCGAAGTCACAAAATCTGTTCACAGCAACTAAAAATGGGCATCCTTTAGACTGTAGTGGGACCTCCGCAAGTTTTTTCCTCAGATTCTACATCTGTAGTCCCTTCTACCTTAGTCTTTGTTATGATCCTGCCTTGTGGATCCTCTGCATTCTTAGTCTTGACCCAAAATGGCATTAATTTATTTCTCCTCCACCCTCCACCCTCCACCCTCTACCCTCTACCCTCCCCCCTCCCCCCTCCCCTCTGCTTTCATTGCTATTGCGTGATAATTATGATGGGCTGTTTAGTGATTTCTCTTTACAGCGATTCTTAATTGTGTGTTCTCCATAATGTAAATGAAAGCAACGTTGATACAAGTAATTTATTGTTCAATTGTTACAGATGAGGAAAAAGCATTACTTTGTTTGGTTAGTTATTCTACCCTTGTTGGAAATTTATTATCTGTGCAAACTGTAAAGAAAGTGAATATGATTCATCAGTCAATCATAATTAATATCATAGTAGATTTTATATGTTATAAAATAAATAAAATAAATACCTGTAGAGATCAATAAATTGTCAAGTGTAAAGAAAATGAAGATCGAACTTCTTTGATATATTCACAAATATGCGCGTTACCTTTACTGCATGTGTTGCCTTCCCAACTTCCCCTTGAACTGAGTGATGTGCGATAGCAATTCAGAGGATGGGTTATGTTTCAGTAAAGGGCCTGTCCCACTGCGGGGACCTAATTTGTGAGTTTAGAAGAGTTTGCGCTCGACTCAAACTCGCAGCATGGTCGACACGTCTATGTAACTCTCCTTCATCGTCGAGAGAAGTTCCCGCATACTCAAGGCCTCAGTTTGGTCGAGGAGTATTTTCTAGCTTGCTGAAAATTGTCCGCGAATAAAAATTGGTCGGCATGGAAAAAATCGATATTTTTGTTACTCATAGGTTTAGTCGAAGTAGGTCGGCATGTTATTCGTAGGTAATCGAAGGCAATCGCAATCAAAGGTAGTTAAGGTAATCAAAGGTAGTCGTATATAGTGTTAGTGTAGTCGAAGATGGTCGTCTACACTCTCCACTATTCGATGTCCAATTTTCCCGAAGCTAGTCGAAGCTAGTCTTCAACATGGTCGAAGGAGATTGAAGGAGGTCTTCTACATAGTCGAAGGAGGTCTTCTACATAGTCGAAGGAGGTCTTCTACATAGTCGAAGGAGGTCTTCTACATAGTCGAAGGAGGTCTTCTACATATTCGTAGGAAGTTCTCTACATAGTCGAAGGAGGTCGTAGGAGGTGTTCTACTTCAGCGATACAACATGACCATGACACTTTTTTAAACTCTCCTAAACTCACAAATTATATCCCCGCAGTGGGACAGGCCCTTAAGAATCGTGCAAATTAGTAAAGTTTATCAACATTGTAGCTTAAAAAATCTTACATCTGTCCAATAATTTAATGACATTTGAGAAATGTGAATACAAAGACTGGATTTTCCAGTGAACAGCAAGCAAGTGGCACTAGCATTAATTACACTCACACTTGCCCATGTGTTTTTCCATGACAGCGTGAAGTGATAATAAATCTTTTTCAACATTGTTACAATCGACTGGGTATCTGGGACATGTGTGAACAAATTGATGTATCAACTTAATCAATCAAATTAATAATCCTTACTTAGCCATGCAAGGCTGAATTTTGAGTTTCAAAAACAATCCAGAAGATAACATTTTTCGAGGATATCTTTTAACAGGAACCTAACATGTCTAAATTTCTTACTCTTGGTTTTAATATAAACTAAATGAAACAAGAGGTTCACATGCACCTCCTCTGACCTTACCTACTGCATTCACTGTTCCTGATGTGGCCTCCTTTACACTGGTGAGCCTAAGAGTAGACTAGTTGACTGTTTCGCCAAACACTTGCACTCGATTCGCCAAGGCCTACTGGATCTCCCAATTACTAATTATTTTAACTCCCCTTCACATTTCTATACTGACCTTTCTGATCTGGGCTGCCTCCATTTCCAGAGTGAGGCCACAAACATAAATGAAGATCAACATCTCACATTCCGCTTGGGTAGCTTGCACCCTAAAATATGAACATTTAATTCTCCAATTTAAGATAACTTCCTTACAAACACCTTCCCTTCCCCCTTTTACTCCCTCTACCCTGCGCACCCGTTTCTCCTTTTCCAATTTCCCGTCTCTGTCCCGTTTCACCTATATCCCTTCCTCTGGCTTCCCAATATGCTTCTATCCTTATCTAACACCTTTTGACTTTTTAGCTCTGGCCTTTGTCCAATCAACTGCCAATCTGTATTAGGCAGCGTAATGGCACAGCGGTAGAGCTGCTGCCTGATGATGCCAGGGACCCGGGTTCAATCCTGACCTCGGGTGCTGCCTGTGCATAGTTTGCTGGTTCTCCATGTGTGACTGTGTGGGTTTCCTCCGGGTGCTCCAGTTTCCTCCCACATATCAAAGACGTGCAAGTTTTTAGGTTAATTGATCGTTGTAAATTACCCCTAGTGTGAGGGGAGTGGATGCAAAAGTAAGATGGGATAGAGCATGTATACAGATAATCGATGGTCAGCGTGGATTCGATGGGCCAAAGGGCTTGTTTCTATGCTGTTTCTCTAAACTATCAAAATAGTTTCTATTTATATTTTCTAAATAGAGTTTCTAATTAAAATGCCTACACAAGTGCAGGACTTGATAAAAGGTTGAAAAGAATATCATGTTTTTATCAAATTTGTTCATGAGTTAGCAGAAATTAGCAAGTTCTCCAATACTTTTTTTTTCCCCCATATCTTTTCAAATCTTCATTCACTCCAGAGGTGTAGTTCTTTAAGTCAAGAATATTTCATGAATTCTTCTGCATATGCAGGCACAACAAATTTGTTAACTTCTGCTAAGTTGCTAAACTTCATACCATTAGCAAAAGGAACTCACTTTTGCTAATTATTTCAATTTTACTTGTATTTTACATGCACACAATGATTGAGTTTCTACGGCCCAGATGTAGAGAATGCACAAGATTTGCAACCCTCTGTGGAAATAAAATTCTTCATTCGTATTTGTGATTTGCACCATCATTCAATTCAATCTTCCTGCAGGAAAGTATATACTGCTAAGGCTTGCTACGAAAGTAAATACTGTTAGAGCAGCACAATGGTGAGTCTAGTAGAGCTGCTGCTCTAGTGACCTGGGTTCAATTCTGACCATTGGTGCTGTGCTTGGAGCAATCATATTCTCCATGTGAGCATATGGATATCCTCCGGGTGTCCTCATTTCTTCCCATATCCCAAAAATGCGCAAGATATAGATTAATTAGCTATTGTAAATTGCCCTAACTGTGTAGAGGAGTGGCAGAATCTGGGGCAAATTAGTGGGAATGGTGGGAGAATAAAATGAATGAATGAATGAATCTCTTTATTGTCATTGCACATGGTACAACGAAATTTAAAAGTCAATCCCACGGTGCGATTCGCAAGAGCAATTTTAAATATATAAGAAAAGGTAAAAATATATATATATATAAAAAAAATTACAGATAAATAACAATAGCAGCTGAGGTAGAACCATTCGAATGTGAGTGTTATTTCTTATTTTGCATTGTTAAGTTCACGTATGGCTATGGGGTAGAAGCTGTCTCTGAGTCTGTTTGTGCGAGTTTTGAAAGACCTGTACCGTCTGCCAGAGGGCAGCAGGTGGAACAGGTTGTGTCCAGGGTGGGAAGGGTCCTTCAGGATGTTGGCTGCCCTGCCAAGGCAGCAAGAGCTGAAGATGGCCTTCAGGGAGGGCAGTGGGCAGCCAGTGATTTTTTGTGTGGTGTTGATGACCCTTTGAAGGGCTCTCCTGTCCGCTGCAGAGCAGTTGGCATACCATGTGGTTATACAGTACGCCAGCACACTCTCGATGGAGCAGCGGTAGAAGGACACCAGCAGCAGGCAAAATGAGATAGAATAGGATTATGAATATAGGTGCTTGATGTGTAGACTAGACTTAATGGTTCAATGGTTTTTATTATCAAGTTTACACTGCACAGTGAAATTATTGCACCCGTCATCACCATATTTTGGTGTCATTTAGATTCAGATTCAGATTCACATTCACCTTTATTGTCACATGCACCAATTAAGGTACAGTGATATTTGAGTTATCATGCAGCCATTCAATTAAAAGAACACAACACAATTAAAAAGAATGATAGAACTTAACATAAACATCCACCACAGTGATCACTGTGATGGAAGGCAATAAAGTTCAGTCAGTCTTCCTCCTTTTGTTCACCCGTGTTTGGGGCCTTGACCCTCTGTAGTCACCACTATGGACATTACAAATGAAAAACAAAGAAAAAGACCAAATTCCGGTACACATGCTGGATGTACTGGAGCGCCCCGATCCAGATAAGCCCAGGAAAGACCCAACCTGTTGCAGGGCCTCCTACATCGTCCTCGACCAGCTCGGCCCAATAACTGGTGTTCCACTCCTCACCCAACTGCCTTTGTGTCCTGGGGACTCCTCCTGCAGCCAACCTTGCAGATGCTGGAGGCAATACCCCGGTACCAGCCCACTCCTTATGTCCATTGTCACCAGCAGCTCTCGACTTCCCGGTCTTCATGGCCGAGCTCGGCAGCTTCCGAGTTTTCCCCTGCAGGTAGCGACCTGCTGGGTCCTTTGCAGTGGTGAACCAGACCTACTGCCATACGTCAATTCATGAGAGATAATGGGCTTCATTAAATGATTTGCTTCCTCTAATCGACAAGTGATAGTACTTTGGAAAAGGTGACAATCCTCCTTTGCTGCATCCCATATTTTTGCCACAAAAGGTTACTATATTCTGTCCTTATAGTTGGCTATATTTGTAGTGTTAGCAAATTGTTCCCTTTTATTACAGTAAGTGATAGTCTTAAGGTGCTCTCTTATATTTTACTCGATTCCCACATAGTGTTACTTTCTGAAAGCTTATAAACTGTTCCAATCAGAGGTATACAATTGCCCTTCAGGAAGTCGCTCTTGACAATAGTTTTTATGCATATTCATCTATCAGAAAATAGTTGCAGAATTTTATTAGCAGAGCCTAAAACCTGAATATTTGTCTCCTGTTCATCAGTTCTTTTGAGAACTTTGTAAGAGGGTCAAATGGATTATGTTGTAACGTACAGAACATGGAGCAATAGGTTGAGCAGATCAATGTGTGGAAAAAAATTGCTCTTGATTTTTAAACAAAAAATTCCAACTATTGAATTTGTTTTAACTTACATTTTAGTAATTTAATGGGAACTTTAACACATGCCTATCACGTGGTTATTCACACGTGGTTAAACTTTTAACTAGCATCATGTTATATACTGTTATGCCATGAGGTAAGATTGCAGTAATTTCATTACTTGACTTTACTTCCTTTTTTCCTTAAGTCCTAATATAATATTGAAATCAGTTTAAATGCAATCAGTTTTAATTTCAAAATCTTTTAGAAAACAAGACATCTGTGCTTTGACCACTGATTCTTAATAAATGTGCTCAGTTCAGCCTTTTTTTGTTATACATTCATTTATCTACTAAATGTCAAAGCAAATATTTTTATTAGTTTTCTTTATCTCTTGGCATTTGGTTTCACAAATCATGTTTGATGAGGACAGATGCAAGATAAACTCCCAGGTTTATTAACAACAAAGGCCTCTGGGCCAGCTTAAAGTGGTTTACACTTGTCTGAGAATGAATTAAGTTTATTGATCAAGTATTCATATACAAGGAATTTGCCTTGGTGCTCTGCCCGCAAGTGACAACATGACATGCAGTGACAGTTAGGAATGACACAAATATTAAACATTAATAATAAAACATTATTGATTAAACATTAAATTAAATACCAGAGCAAAAGGAGCCTACAGATTTTTGGTTATTGAGTAGAGCTACGGAAAAAGCTGTTTTTATGTCTGGCTGTGGCAGTCCGGAGTCACCTTCCAGAGGGAAGTGATTCAAAGAGTTTGTGGCCAGGGTGAGAGAGGTCAGAGATGATCTTGCCCGCTTGCTTCCTGGCCAGTGTACAGTTCATCAATGGAGGGAAGGTTGCAGCCAATAACCTTTTCAGCTGATTGGACGATTTGCTGCAGCCTCTGGATGTCATGCTTGGTGGCTGAGCCAAACCAGACCATGTTGGAGAAGGTGAGGACAGACTCTACAATGGCCGTATAGAATTGGACCATCATTGCCTGTGGCAGATTGTGCTTCCTCAGCTGCCGTAGGAAGTACATCCTCTGTTGTGCCTTTTTGACTGTGGAGTCGATTGTAGGTCCTTGGAGATGATGGTTCCCAGGAACTTAAAAGACTCCACAGATGTGACTGTGGTGTTGTTGATGGTGAGTGAGGGAAGGGGGAGTTCTCCTAAAGTCTACAATCATTTCCACTGTCTTAAGAGCATTGAGCTCCAGGTTGTTGCGATGGCACCAGGGCCGGATTTAGATGAAGAGAGGCCCTAGACTATTCCACTTGTGAGGCCCCTCCCAATCCCCCACCCCCACAACGAGAGGAAGATGGAAGAGTCCACCAGATTGACACCAGATCTGTAGCCGAGCGTGGCCAATGAGATAAGGGCTGGAAAGCTGTACTTTTTATTTATTGCCAGTGCTAGTGTCGAGTTATCGGCTTAAAACACTATTATTCTGAAATGGAGGGCAAGGAAAATTACTGAAGTGTTGTTTAGAGACTACAGTGCTTTGTGACAACATGTGTCTATCGGGGCTCTCGCTTAACTTTTTTTCCCTGTTGCCAGCCGGGCAACCTTGGCAGCTTTTTAGGTTGCCAAATGACAGTTTAGGTGGTCATTTAAGACAGTTTGCATGAAGCGTGTGATAATGTTATTGGCCGAAGTGCGTAGTTACCAGTTGGAATTATGCTCATTGAAGCATTCACATATTATGTTCAAGAAGGAACTGCAGATGCTGGAAAATCGAAGGTAGACAAAAGTGCTGGAGAAACTCAGCAGGTGCAGCAGAATCTATGGAGCGAAGGAAATAGGCAACGTTTCAGGCCGAAACCCATCAGTCTGAAGAAGGGTTTCGGCCCGAAACATTGCCTATTTCCTTCGCTCCATAGATGCTGCCGCATCCGCTGAGTTTCTCCAGCACTTTTGTCTACATTCACATATTATTTCTGCTTCAAATAAAGTCACAAACTAAACATATTCACCAATCAAGACATTATATATAGCGCAATGACATGCAGCAAAATTATAATACAATATCTCAACTAATTTTACACATTGCAATTGATGCAAGCATGTTTTCTGTGAAGGACCGAAAATTACCATGACATGGCCATAGCATGGGTCGTTATTGCTATTGGCACAGAAACACTCTGGCTTCCCACATAATTTATCCATAACAAAATATACAGGTTGCAAGGAAATTTCTAAAGGCATTTTATGATAATAGCTGTTAAAACCGACTATACCCATCTGACAGGTTAAACATTACACTAACTGATAAGAGATGGCCAAAGGTCATAACTGCAGCAAATGTTCTTTTGGAATATGTTTAAATGTGTCAAAACAAATAATAACATTGGGAATTAAAACACATTTGATTGCATTCCGTTATCAAACATAGTCAATGTTCGCTCTGAAGACCATAAAGCACAATAGGGTCAGGGGGTGTGTGAATCAGTGCGGGGTGGATAGATGGCGGTGGGGGGTTTGAGAAGGCAATCGGTGCGGAATGGATGGATTGAGGCAGGTGAATGAGCACATGTTGGTTGGAATATGTAAAATTGTGAGGGGAGATGTCAGTGGTGTTCAATTGGGGGTCAGTATGGAAGGATGGGGGGGGGTCAGTACAGGATGAATGGGGGTAGACAAAAATGCTGGAGAAATTCAGCGGGTGAGGCAGCATCTATGGAGCTAAGGAAATATGCAATGTTTCGGGTCGAGACCCTTCTTCAAACTGTTCCCCCCATTCTTCTTGAATGGGGGGGATCAGTACAGGATGGATGGGGGGCGGGGTCAGCACAGGTTGAATGGGGTGGATCAGTACAGGATGAATTGGGGGGGGGGGGGGGCAGGACAGTGTGGATCGGAGGGTCTGTGCAGGATGAATGGGAGATCACTACAGGATGCATGAGGGGATCAGTACAGGATGCATGAGGGGATCAGTACAGGATGCATGAGGGGATCAGTACAGGATGAATGGCGAATCAGTAAAAGATGAATGGGGGATCAGTAAAAGATGAATGGGGAGATGGATTGGTGCAGGGTAAATAGAGGGTGGGTCAGTACGGGATGAATGGGTGGATCAGTGCAGTGTGAATGGGGGGAGAATTGCAGGATGGATGGAAAGGGGGGTCAGTACTGGATGAATTGAGGGACCAGTGTAGGATGGATGGGTGAGGGGGGTGGCAGGAGAATCAATGCGAGGTGGGAAGGGTGATGAATAGATTGGGGGGGGGGGTGTAGATGGGGAGGGGAGCACAGGGGATGTCAGTGAGGACTGAATAGAGGAGGAGGGAATGGGGATCAGTGCGGGATGGAGAGGAGGGGTCCCAGGATAAGAGGGGTGGAGGAGGGCGTACGAGAGAGAGAGAGAGAGAGAGAGAGGGAGACGGTGGGGTGGAAGGTGCAGAGGAGGTGGGGAGGAAGGAAGGTCAGCGCTCCTCGGACAACATCGCCCCGCTGCCTTGGCCGTCCCTGTCCAACGCCAAAGTGCCGCCGCCTCCACGCCACCGCCTCCCCTCCTCCGCCTCCCCTCCTCAGCCAGCCGACTGGAAGGTGCGGGGCTGAGCGGTGCAGCTCAGCTATAGGATCTGTCGTGCAGCTGCTTCAGACGGCGGAAGGAGACCTCCGCCTCCCCCACTCCCTCCTCCCGGCCTCGGCGTGCGGGAGGGGTTGTGAAAGCGCCGTTGGCGGATTTGCAAGCAGTGGCCGTTATCAGGGCAACGACGCTTTCACAACCCCTCTCGCACGCCGAGGCCGGGAGGAGGGAGAGAAGGAGGGAGAGGGAGGTTCCTTCCGCCGGGCGGGGTGCGGGAGGAGGAGGCGATGTTGCCGCTGCTGCCGCTGTTCGGGGCCAGTCATTCTTGCCGACACTTCGTCACCAAGCACCTAGTATCTTTGCCCCACAATCAAAGATACTGGATGAATACAGCCGCCGCCGCCAACACGAAATGTCACGTTCCTATTCTCCAGAGATGCTGTCTGACCCGCGGAGTTACTCCAGTATTTTGTGTCTATCGGTATAAACCAGTATTTGATTGCCAAGCCGGGCAAAATGAGTCGGCATTTAGGTTGCCCGGCTGCACTTTGAGTGGTCAATGGCACCCGGGCAACCGCTAATTTCGAGCCCTGCCTATGACAGTGTCAAAAATATTATACACCAGGCCCGTACGAAGCTTTTCAAAAAGGGGGTGGCATGGCAGGATTACAAAAAATTCATGTGAAATAAGTGCCCACAGTGCATATCACAATCGCAAAGCTCAAAGACCCTTGCGGCCTCAGTCCAGAGCCCACTTAAGGGCCCTGGAAGCTCTGGGGTTTTAGATGCTCTCTGGTGCATTCTGAGACTTATTTTGGAGCATTTTTGCACCAAATTTATGACCAATATTACAGGCATAATTTTGGTTGAGTCGAGAGTAATGGGTGGTTGGAATGGGATGATTAGGGTCATTGTTGTATACATTTTTTTAAATCGAGAATTGAAGCTGTCCTTGTTTTAATAATCCAGTTGTACTGTAAAATGTTATGTAAAATGTTATAAAGGAGCATGCAAACACTGCAAATAAAATACTGTAAGTTTTTGCAGTAAATGAAACTTTTTTTAGAAAATGTTTTGTATGTTGATTTGATTGCCTGTGACTGTTCGGCTGTGTTAGTGTGTGCACATTAAAAATATGATGCAAAATGAAAGTCGCAAACTATGGAATACATATTTTTCAGTATTATCAAGGAAAAGAAAGCAGTTCCAATTGTTTGATATTATTTATACTACTGATGATGTGTCCTGTGCCCAACTGTCCTGAAGGTTACCCAGGCCAAGATATACGTATTCCCCCCCCGCCCCCCACCGATGTTGAGTGTCTACCACTCTCAACAATCAACGAATGTCGTGAAATGCTCCCCACCTATTGGCACAAGGGACTTCTTAACATCTTGTCCTGTGTACTTGATTCTATATGGAGGAGAAAATAAATTTGCTCTAAAACCTACCTTAATTTTGCAATCTCACTAAAGATAATCCCCCTTTCCCTCTCCATCCCTCTCCCTCCACCCCCACCTCTCTCCCCCCCCCCCCTTCCCCTCTCTCTCTCTCTCCCCCTCCCCTCCCTCTCTCTCCCCCCTCTCTCAAACCCCCCTTTCCCCCTCTCACATCCCCCCCTCTCTCTCCCTCACTCCCCCTCTCTCTGCCTCCCACGCAGCGAGGCTCCGACTCCACGCCGCAGCCCCCCCCCCCCCCCCCCCCCCCCCCGCCCAGCCTGGAGAAACGGGCACTCCCACAACGCAATATTCCACTACTTACCTGGAGTAGACACCTAGGATCTTTGGTAGACACGAGGCATCGAGGTTATTGTGCAGAGTGCTAATGGAGATCTAAACCCGCCCGGGCCCACTGCGCATACGCGGGGAGACACCGTAATTTTGCGTCGCTACGGCGTCACCGGCTTCCCCCCACTGCGCAGGCGCAGATGGTCACAATCTTCCAGCAGGCCGGAACCAGAATTTCGGGTAATTTCCGTCAAAGTGGCAACGTTGATAGCGCTCCAATTTTTTTTTTCTCAGGATTTTTTTACTCTGGGGAAAAAAACACCTTGACCGGAGGCCCCCTAGATTTTGAGGCCCTAAGCTTAAGCTTGTGAAGCTTATACGTAAATCCAGCCCTGGATGGCACCAGGATGCCAGTTGTGTCACTTCCTGTCGGTAGGTAGAATCCTCTCCATCCTGGACCAGT
Source organism: Amblyraja radiata (assembly GCF_010909765.2). NCBI lineage: Eukaryota > Metazoa > Chordata > Chondrichthyes > Rajiformes > Rajidae > Amblyraja > Amblyraja radiata. Next base: position 66,822,330 of record NC_045959.1, read on the forward strand.
CCAATCAGGGTTGTGTCGTCCACCAACTTGAGAAGCTTGGCAGAGGAGTCAGTGGAGGTGCCGTCATTGGTGTAGAGGAGAGGGGAGAGTACGCAGCTCCTATGCTGAGGGTTTGTGGGTCCGAGATGTGCTTTCCCAACCTCACATGTCTGTCAGGAAGCTGGTGATCCACCGACAGAGGGGTTAAGGCACAGTCAACTTGGAAAGTTTGGAGTGTAGTAGCTCTGGCACAAAGGTGTTGAATGCAGATCTATTGGTCTAATATGCAAACTGCAGAGGGTCCATCGTGATATTTTTCAGCTTGGAACCACTATCCTTTCCAAGTTGACACGAGATTTTTCTGCTACATCAACCATGTGTCTGCATGCAGTGAAACATGAAATCTCCGAGCCTGTGTACCATTTGCATTCTTAAATGAAAACTGAATTTACTTGAGTTCCAATGCACTCGTAATAGCAACATGAATCCAGCCTGTGTATCCCAAAATTAATTTTGTTTGTGCAAGAAAGTTTGAATAGCCAACGCTGAAGTCTTGGTCAGTGCATTTAATCAATAGGAAGAACATTTAAACTTTGAGCATTAAAAAGTATTTATTCAAGTAACATCATAACCACATTGTAAACAGCTTTGCTAACAATTGGTCGGGGTTATAAAGGAAAAACTGTCTTTTGTTTCTATTATGTGAAATTATGTAAGCTTGAGGCCAAGAGTATTTAAAAATAATATGCAGTTATTCATTTAGTGCAAAGAGTGAGTAAATATGTTTATTCTATTAAAAAAACACTTTTAATGGGCTACAATGCAAAATATAAATCGTCTGAATAGAACTGGCTAACAGGTTGTGAGTATGGGCTATATTATGTGGTAATTTGTGGACATTGAAACTGTCACAAACATGCAGTTAATATTACCATCAAAACCATCCATTCTGTTGGAGTTGGGAACATTGCTGACAAGCATTTGGGCTATTTGGGCCTGCTTTTATGCATTGGTAACACACACAAATTTATTTACCTGACCAAGTGGAATCAAGGGATATGGGGAGAAGGCAGGCACGGATTATTGATTGGGGACGATCAGCCATGATCGCAATGAATGGCGGTACTGGCTCGAGGGGCCGAATGGCCTCCTCCTGCACCTATTTTCTATTTTTCTATGTTTCTAACAAGTTCAATTGAATTGAATTTCCTTTATTGTCATTCAAACAATAGTTTAACGAAATTGCGTAGCTTGCAGTCATGACAGAAAAAAAGCAACAAAACACACAATGAACACAATTTAACACAAACATCCATCACTGTGAATATCCAGGCACCTCCTCACTGTGATAGAAGGCAAAAAGTCTTATCTCTTCCTTGCTTGTTCTCCCGCTGCATCGAGGCGTTCGAGGCCCACGATGTTGAAGCCCCCGCCGGGTGATGATAAATCCCGCGGCCGATTCCACGCTCCGCGAACGGGCCGATTCAAACTCCGTGACCCGGGGCAGATGAAGCTGCTACCCTCCAGTCCAGTGGACAAAGCTGCTGTTGCGGGAGTTTAATGCCTTATTTGTGATGCTGTGGTGAATGTTGTTCTTAATAGAATGTTACTTTGGCTGACTGTTCATTTCAGTTTATGGCAATTCATAGATCTTCATCGGTATGAATTAGGACAGCAAACTGCCTTTCTTGCTTTCATGTTATTTCTGTGCATATTTATTTTTTCCCAGGTTCTGGAAAAACATCCAAATACACCAATGACACCAAAGCAGATATTACAAGTCATTCAGAAAGAGGGATTGAAAGAAATGAGGTCAGTAGACAGCAATGCAGCATAATGTTAGACATCTGTTAACCTTTAAACATTTTTTTTGTTATTCCATTTAATTGGAACTTCATGGGATTTTAAAACCTGATTTTGAAATCTATATTTTTTGTGATTCTGCCAATTCAGACTCCAAATTACGATTCCTATGATCATTGTGCCCCTATTACCATGGTTATTCAACATCCTGCCTATGCAGTTCAGCAACGTGATCATCAGTGAAGATAGCACTGCCAGAATGCATTGTGCTTTGTACATTGTTCTTTGGAAACTTGGTGGATGAAAACAGCAAATGTTCAGGGTTTCATAGGAAATTATAAATAAAGCATTGTTGGTCATGGGCAGACAATAGACTTTTCTGTATTCTGACATTATCTCAGTTTATCACTAACATATAATCCAAACATCTGTTATTGTCCTAGTCTGGGTCAAGCAAGATTTGTGCAGTACGATTCAATTGGACATGCTACTACTGATTTTGTCTGATAATTACATGCTCAAAATTATATTTCATTTTCTTTCTCCTCTGCTTATGTGATCTATTAATTTCATTTCTTACCCATCACCTTGGCAACTCAGCACTGATAGTATGTGTTGAATTTATTTCTGTAATATGCTTCTAGACTGCTTTCTTTATGACTGATGCAAAATAATCATAAATTTGAAATTATTGGTTAAACCACAAATAAGCCTTTAGGATCCTTTCACGGCATAATCAAAATACTATCGGATGAAAAGCTGGTGTTATAAAGGGAGAGTTGAAAGATTTAGGTTATTAACTATTTCTTTTCTTCAATACCCCATTGCTGGAATATAATTCATTTGGACTTGCAATTAAGAGCTTTCATGACCTCCGCTCTTCCCAAAATACTTAATCTGCAATAAATTGAAATAACTTATGCTATAAAGGAGCAACCAATATTGCATGGAGCTATCTCCTACAGCAAACAACTAGGTATTGACAGGCCAATCTGTATTGGTGATGTAAGTTGAGCGTAAATAATGGCAGGCACATGGATAACTCGCCAATTTACCGTTAGAATAATGACGTATCATCTTTTATAGTCATAGAGTGATTCAGTGTGGAAACAGGTCCTTCGGCCCAACTCGCCCACACATGCCAACAATGCCCCAGCTACGCTAGTCCCACATGCCTGCGCTTGGTCCATGTCCCTCCAAACCTGTCTGATCCATGTACCTGTTCAACTGTTTCTTAAACGATGGGATAGTTCCAGCCTCAACTACCTCCTCTGGCAACTTGTTCCATACACCCACCACCCTCTGTATGGAAGAATTTACCTCTAGGATTCCTTTTAAATAGTTTCCCCTTCACCTTGAACCTATGTCCTCTGGTCCTTGATTCCCCTAATCTGGGCAAAAGACTCTGTGCATCTACCCGATCAATTCCTCTCATGATTTTGTTTACCTCTATAAGATTGCCCCTCATCCTCCCGTGCTCCATGGAATAGAGGCCCAGCCTACTCAACCTCTCCCTATACCTCACCCTCTAGTCCTTGTTAATCTTTTCTGAACCCTTTCAAGCTTGATAATATATTTCCTGTAACATGGTGCTCAGAACTGAACACAATATTCTAAATGCTGTCTCACCAACGTCTAATACAACTGCAACATAACCTCCCAACTTCTATACTCAATACTCTGACTGATGAAGGCCAAAGTGCCAAAAGCCTTTTTGACCACCTTATCTACCTGGGCCTCGACTTTCAAGAACCATGCACCTGTATTCCTAGATCCCTCTGCTCTACAACACTACCCAGAGGCCTACCATTTTCTGTGTAGGTCCTGCCCTTGTTCAATGTCCCAAAATGCAACGCCTCACACTTCTCTGTATTAAATTCCATCAACCATTGCTCCGCCCACCTGGCCAATCGATCCAGATCCTGCTGCAATCGTTCACAACCATCTTCCCCATCTGCAAAACCACTCACTTTTGTATCATCAACAAACTTGCAAATCGTGCCCTGTATGTTCTCATGCAAATCATTGATGTAGATGACAAACAGTAACAGGCCCAGCACCGAACCCAGAGGCACACCACTAGTCACAGGCATCCAGTCTAAGAAGCAACCTTCCACCATTATTCTCTGCTTCCTTCCATGGTGCCAATTTGCTATCCATTCAGCTATCTCTCCTTGGATCCCATGCGATCTAACCTTCCAGAGCACTCTACCATGCAATTCCAGGGATAAACCAGTAACCTTTTAAGGAAAGGTTGAGCAGGTTGGGTCTATTCTCATACAACTTTAGAATAGTGAAAGGTGTTTTTTTGGTGAAATGTACAAGAGTTTAAGGGGCCTTTGCAGGGTTGATGTTGAAAGGTTGTACCTCACATCTATAATCTGGAGCACGTTTGCAAAATATTTAATAATATTTACAGAATTGCCTGTTTAAGGTGGAAAAGAGGGGGATCATTTTTTTCATCTTGAGTCCTGAATCTTTGAAATGCTCCGCCTCTAAGCTGTGGGACAAATCATTGAATATCAAGTTGGGGAATAACAGACATTTGAAGAAGCCAATGGATATGGGTGTCAGTAAGAAAGTGAAGCTGAGGCCATGAATAGATCAGTCAAAATCTTATTGATTGGCATAGCAAGCTTGACGGGCTTACGGGCAAATGTTGCTCTTATTTCTTGTATATAGCCCATCAGAAAGACAGTGTGGCACTCCTCAGTATATGCCATTAAATGTTAAGATAGATATTGTGCTAAGGTTTCTGGAGTGGGAGGTGAACCCACAACCTTCTGTCCTAGACGCTTGCATGAAAAAGGAAACTATTGAAGGATATGGGGTATGGATATTGAAGTGAGTGTATTTTATTTTGTTTTGAGCCACTTGTAATGGCCTTTATAACAAGAGGAATCGAATATAGGAGCAAAGAGGTCCTTCTGCAGTTGTACAGAGCCCTAATGAGACCACACCTGGAGTATTGTGTGCAGTTTTGGTCCCCTAATTTGAGGACGGACATTCTTGCTATTGAGGGAGTGCAGCGTAGGTTTACAAGGTTAATTCCCGGGATGGCGGGACTGTCATATGCTGAGAGAATGGAGCAGCTGGGCTTGTACACTCTGGAGTTTAGAAGGATGAGAGAGGATCTCAATGAAACATATAAGGTTGTTAAGGGTTTGGACACGCTAGAGGCAGGAAACATGCTCCCGATGTTGGGGGAGCCCAGAACCAGGGGCCACAGTTTAAGAATAAGGAGTAAGCCATTTAGAATGGAAACACTTTTTCTCACAGAGAGTGGTGAGTCTGTGGAATTCTCTGCCTCAGTGGGCGGTGGAGGCAGGTTCTCTGGATGCTTTCAAGAGAGCTAGATAGGGCTCTTAAAAATAGCGGAGTCAGGGGATATGGGGATATGGTACTGATTGGGGATGATCAGCCATGATCACATTGAATGGCGGTGCGGGCTCGAAGGGCCAAATGGCCTACTCCTGCACCTATTGTCTATTGTCTTTTCATTTTTTTAAATGATTTTCTAATTATGATTGGGTTTGTAAATGTTTAACTGGTCAACATGACAGAAAGAAGATAGTAAAATAAATAATTTACCAGAGATTTCAGGAAAAATACTGCAAAGAGGCAATCAAATAAGAAGTTTCTCTGGGTGTAAAATTTTTAGCTAATTAAGTTATTACATCGGATGGAAGCTGCATACCAAATCTCGTTGTACCTCTGTGCAATGACAATAAAATATATTATTATTAGGTGCAGAGATGTGCTCATTTTGTCTGCTGCGATCCACACCATTTCAGACTGAGGGAACAGGCATGCAACATCATTACAGACATTTTCTTTATTGTTTTTTATATGTGTAGATATAAATAAATCTCAAAGGTTCCAATAGTTAAATATCTACAGGATCCAAAACTGTGTGTCAAAGTTAGAAATTCAAAAGCGATTAGCAGGTTAAAGATGAGTTAGATATGTTTTTAGAATAGAGTATGTAAAGGTGAGATTATTTAATGTCAGCAATTCAAGGCATATATGTGTTCTGCGTATCATTTTAAAGGAAAGTTAACATGTTCAAAAGGTGCTTATGAAATGGAGTTACTTTTAAAGAAATTAACGTAGACAAAAATGCTGGAGAAACGCAGCGGTTGAGGCAGCAACTACGGCGCGAAGGAATAGGCGACGTTTCGGGGGGGGGGGGCGGGAAAAAGAAAGGAAGAGGTGGACACAGTAGGCTGTGGGAGAACTAGGAAGGGGAGAGGAAGGAGCGAGAAAGCCAGGCCAGAAATTGCACTTAACAAAGAGCCTTTTCACACTCATTGCCCACTTTCAAAATAAATGTGAACTAACCTCAAGTAATATGGAAACTTGGAACTTGCAGGAAAAAGCCATCCATATCGCTCAAATTGTGGTCTAGTAACTAAATGAAATTATATTAAAAATAAAAATATATTTCTTAAAATATTATGAACTGTTAGATATTAATTAAAAATATAACCAAAGCAAAATAGGATGACCATTTTCTGTGCACTAATTTGTTTTGTGAATGTCACCAACCACATTCATATGAATGAAGTTGCGATATTCATATAACTCAAGACCCAGAGGCCAGGTGGGTCTCAGTTCGGGACATTTGTATTTCACTGCTGGAGTTATTTAAGGAATCGGGGTAGAATGTGCTGTCGTTTTTTTTAAGTGAATAAGCTATCATTTTCATTTGCGTTATTTAAGAGATGGCTTACAAAGTGTTCTCTGCCCTCAGTTTAATTTTGACCTGAAAGTGGTTACTTAATTTTGATCACAATGTGTAACAAATTTAAAACCAATATTATTTGTAATTAAGCCCTAATTCATAACATATATTTGTAATAATTTTGTTCTGTTGTTCCTGAGGTTATTTGAGACATGACAGATCAAAACTTAAAAGATATTTGAAAATAGACTTGGAAAATATATTTCTGCAACCAAATTCTTACCGTTAGTATATCTTAAGGAAAGCAGTGATCCGATATCGATCCCTGGGAAATTTCATAGTGCCATACTCTCGTGTCCAGAAAAATATTTATTCACGATTACTTTGTGTCATTTTAATCATTTCATGATGCTACAGGAACTTCTATCCCATAGGCTTTGGTCCTGATAAAGTGACCTTTTTGAAATTCATATGTACCACATCCCTCATTTCCCTCACAAACTCAGTTACTTCATCAGAAAATCTATCAGGTAATTTAGGCATGATTTGCTTTTAATTTATGCTGGCTCTGTCTACTCCAACCCCCATGTCTGCTGGTTCTGTTCCTGATTATCATACCTCAAACTTTCCCTGCCACCAAGATTGAACTGAATGGTATGTAGTTACTGTGTTTATCCTTGCATCTTTATTTAAATAAGGGTATGCAATTTTTAATTCTACATGCATGGAAATAATAACTGCGTATGATGAACATCTAAAATCAGATATAAAATGCTGAAAATACTCAGCACATCAGACAGCAACTGTAGAAGGAGCACAACAAATTGTGCTTGCCATGGTGTACTGCTCCTTGCTGTTTTGTATGTGTTTGTTCGTTTGTGTCGTCTGTGAAAACCCCACAAAGATCACTTTCATGAGAGAGGTAGTCATTAACATCAGATATTCGGTACCTCCAAACATCGTTCCAGAGTTCTCTCACTCGCTGGATTATTTGGACATACTCGTTGGCGGGGCTGTGGCTGTGTTCAATGTCTAGAGACGGAGGAGGACACGTGGGAAGTGCTCTGGAGCACTCACCCGACTCCGGCGACGAGGATTACGCACACTGTTCCCGAGTATATTCCTTGCAAATCTACGTTCTCTCAACAACAAAGTGGACGAACTGCAACTCCTGTGCCAAACAAACAAGGACTTCTCTCGAGCTGCTTCCCTGTGCTTCTCCGAGACCTGGCTGTGTTTTCGACACCGGACAATGCGCAGCAACTGGCTGGCCAGAGTGGACCGCGAAGCAGAGGGAAAATCAAGAGGCAATGGAATATGCTTCTACACTAACCAGGACTGGTGCAGCGACATCATGGTACTGTCTAACTTCTGATCTCCCAATCTAGAATCCTTCTTTATGAACTGCAAACCTTTTTATTCCCCGAGGGAATTTACCTCTTTTATTCTCACTGGAGTTTACGCCCCCCCCCCCCTCAAGCCCGCGTACGTGAGGCGCAAACGCAACTCGCTGACCAGGTAATCGGGGTAGAGAGTGACTTCCCGGACTCCATGGTCATTGTTTTAGGGGACTTTAACAAGGCTAACCTCAGCCGAGATCTTCCAAAGTATAGACTTTATGTTACCTGCCCCACCAGAGGGGAGAGAACACTCAATCACTGTAACACTTCAATCAAGAACGCATATCCCTCTGTTCCCCGGGCAGCTCTGTGTCTCTCTGATCATTGTTTAGTTCACCTTATTCCGACCTACAGGCAGAAACTAAAATCTGATAATCCTGTGGTCAGAACAATGAAAAGTTGGACAAGCGAGGGCATTGAAAACCTACAGTCCTGCTTTGACTGCACTGATTGGAATATGTTCAGGGAAGCAACCACAAACCTCGATGAGTATACAGACACTGTGACATCATATGTTAGCTTTTGTGAGGACAGTTGCATTCCCACTAGGACCTGGATCTGGTTCAACAACAACAAGCCCTGGTTTATAGCAGAACTCAGACAGCTCCGCCAATCTAAAGATGAGGCCTACAGGAGCGGGGATGCAGACCTCTACAGGCAGGCCAAGTACAAGCTAAGAAGAGGAGTCAGAGCTGCCAAGGAAAGGTACTCTAAGAAGTTGAGGAGCAAGTTCTCAGCTAATGACTCTTCTTCAGTTTGGAAGGGCTTCAAGAAATCACCAGCTACAAGCAGAAAATCTCCCGCTCCTTGGACAATCGTCAGCTGATCAATGACCTGAACGGGTTCTACTGCAGGTTCGATAAACAGAAATTTAACCCTAATACCCCCTCCCCAACAAACACTTCACACATACTCACAGCCTGACTCCAGTCTGCAAAGACTGGGCACTTTCCGTCCCGTCCCTCTCCAATCACCACTTAATACGCACTTACAGCCTGACTACAGTCTGCAACGACTGGGCCCTTTCCGTCCCGTCCCTCTCTAAGCACCACTTAACGCCCACTTACAGCCTGACTACAGTCTGCAAAGACTGGACCCTCGTCCAATAACCACCCCCTCCTTGCTGTCCAACATCAGCCTGGCCACTTTTCCATCACCAACAATAGAAATCGAGGAGGTAGAGAGGCTATTCAGAAGACAGAAAAGCAGGAAAGCTTCAGGACCGGACCGGACCTCTACCTTCAAGCACTGTGCCGAACAACTGGCACCGGTCTACACAGACATTTTCAACCAGTCCCTGCAAACCTGTACTGTACCTGCCTGCTTCAAAATCTCCACTATTGTCCCTGTACTCAAAGTCAAGGATTACTGATCTTAATGACTACAGGCTTGCCGTATTGACCTCTGTAGTCATGAAGACCCTTGAAAGGCCTGTGCAGGTCCAGCTGAAAAATATCATGAACCCCCTGCTAGACCCTCTGCAGTTTGCATATCGGGCCAATAGATCAGTGGCTGTGACGCAGTCAACCGAGGCCTGCACTTCATCCTCCAGCACCTAGACCGCCAGGGGACCTATGCAAGGAATTGGACCTATGCAGGGTGACTTGGACACGTTGGGTGAGTGGGCAGACGCATGGCAGATGCAGTTTAATGTGGATAAGTGTGAGGTTATGCACTTTGGTGGCAAAAACAGGAAGGCAGATTATTATCTAAATGGAGTCAAGTTGGGAAATGGGGAAGTACAATGGGATCTGGGGGTCCTTGTTCATCAGGTTGGTGGGGGTGCTGCAAGCCCTGCCAGCAGCGTGTTAGTCTTTTCAACTTTTTTTTTTAAAGTGTGTTTTAATGTATGTTTTTAATGTTTCTTTGTGAGTCTTGTGTGGGGGAGGTAAGGGGGAAACCGTTTTGGTCGCCTCCTCCACGGAGAGGTGACTTTTTCCATGTCGCCTCCCCCGTGGCCTAACATCGAGGATCGGCTTGGCCTTTCCCGGAGAAGCGCCCGGGGCTTCAGCGGCGGGCGCAGCGCGGACTCTCGGCATACAGCGGGCGAGCCCCTACTGGGGCTCGCCAGAGGGGAGCGCTCCGTTTGCTGGCCCGCGCCTAATGCCACGGTCTGCAGAACTCCAGCTGGCGCTGCGTCCGCAGCCTGGGATCCTTTGTGGGGACCCGGGAGAAGAAGAAGCTCCGACCGCCGGTCCGCGGCCAACTTCTACCGCGGGCCCGGCGTGGACTTACCATCAGGAGCGGGGTCCCTCGCCGGGGACCCCTGGAGGGGAGCTTCGACCGTCTGCCTTGCGGTCTGCGGTGCTTCTAGCTGCGGCCCAGCGGGAACTTTAAATTTTCGACCGCCGGCCTGCGGCCTACACCAACTTGAAGCCGCGGTCTCCAGTGGGGAAGCACCGATTCAGGACTTACCTGGACTTTTACCTGTCTGCACATCTGGACGCCAGCTGCGGAGGGTTGAGGTCCCGACCACGGGGGAAAATGGAGGAGGATTGGCCAAATTTTAGTTTTTTCCACCACAGTGATGAATGCTGTGGTGGATGTTTGTGTTAAATTTTTATTGTGTTTTTGTGTGTTCTTTTTTCATTGTACCGCTGCTGGCAAATTCAAATAAAACTGATATTGATATTGATATTGAAGTAAGCATGCAGGTACAGCAGGCAGTGAAGAAAGCAAATGGCATGTTGGCCTTTCATAACAAGAGGAGTTGAGTATAAGAGCAAAGAGGTCCTTCTGCTGTGTACAGGGACCTAGTGAGACCACACCTGGAGTATTGTGTGCAGTTCTGGTCTCCCAATTTGAGGAAGGACATTTGTGCTATTGAGGAAGTGCAGTATAGGTTCACGAGGTTAATTCCCAGGATGGCGGGGACTGTCATCGACTCTCCTAGTGGCAGCATGCTGTAAAGGTTGTGACTTTGTTTGCTCCCTCAACTTTTAACTTCTTGCTTACCACTGTTTCAATGTTACTTGTTATTACTTGATTTCAAGGCACAGTCTAACCTTTCTTAAAGTGTTGATAACACTTTTATACGCTTCAATCGTGTAAAGGATGGAGACAAGAGGAAAAAGAGCTTATCCAAGGAAGGAGCGTGGGAAGGCGCAGCTTCTGATTCTGGTATCTTAGAAGCAATATCGAAAAAGAACGGAGAAATGAAAACAAGATTCTGCAGTTTGGAAGAAATGATGACAGGAATTTCGAGCAAATTGAAAGAAGTTCAAAAGCTGATTATGTTAAAAGATGAATCTCGTGAACAGAAGGAACAAATTGATAACTTGCAAACCTTGGGCCAGGAAAGAGATTTGAAGATTGAAAAACTGGAACGGAAAATGAATGTAAATACTCGTGCACTCGAGCAATACAAGATTAAAAACATGGATCTGGAAAACAGAAGCTGTCGACTGAATTTGCGAATTGTTGGTGTGCCTGATGGTCAAGAAGGGGATAATGTTATAAAATATGCCTCTAAAATGATAAAGGAGACTTTCAACACCGAGCACTGTGAAAATCTTCCAATTTTGGATAACGCACACAGGATCGGGACGAGATCTGGTCTCCAAGATAAACTGAGACATTTGATTGTACACAAAAATGCTAGAGAAACTCAGCGGGTGCAGCAACATCTATGGAGCGAAGGAAATAGGCAACGTTTCGGGCCAAAACCGTTCTTCAGACTGATGGGGGTGGCGGGGAGAAGAAAGTAAAAAGGAGGAGAAGGAGCCCGAGGGCTGAGGGATGGGAGGAGACAGCCCGAGGGCTGAGGAAGGGGAGGAGACAGCAAGGGCTAACAAAATTGGGAGAATTCAATGTTCATGCCCGCAGGATGTAGACTCCCCAAGCAGAATATGAGGTGCTGTTCCACCAATTTCCAGTGTTGCTCACTCTGGCCATGGAAGAGACCCAGGACAGAGAGGTCGGACGGGGAATGGGAGGGGGAGTTGAAGTGCTGAGCCACCGGGAGGTCAGGTAGGTTCTTGCAGACCGAGCGGAGGTGTTCGGCGAAACGATCGCCCAGCCTCCGCTTAGTCTCACCGATGTAGATCAGCTGACATCTAGAGCAGCGGATGCAATAAATGAGGTTGGAGGAGATACAGGTGAACCTCTGTCGCACCTGGAATGACTGCTTGGGTCCTTGAATGGAGTCGAGTGGGGAGGTAAAGGGACAGGTGTTGCATCTCTTGCGGTTGCAACGGAAAGTGCCTGGGGAGGGGGTGGTACGGGAGGGAAGGGAAGAATTGACAAGGGAGTTACGGAGGGAGCGGTCTTTGCGGAAGGCGGACATGGGGGAGGATGGGAAGATGTGGCGAGTGGTGGGGTCACGTTGGAGGTGGCGAAACTGACGGAGGATTACTTGTTGTATGTGACGGCTGGTGGGGTGAAAGGTGAGGACTAGGGGGACTCTGCCCTTGTTGCGAGTGCGGGGATGGGGAGAGCGAGCAGTGTTGCGGGGTATGGAAGAGATCCTGGTGCGAGCCTCATCTATGGTGGAGGAGGGGAACCCCATTCCCTGAAGAATGAGGACATTTCCGATGCCCTGGTGTGGAACGCCTCATCCTGGGAGCAGATGCGGCGTAGACGGAGGAATTGGGAGTAGGGGTTGGAGTCCTTACAGGAAGCAGGGTGGGAAGAAGTGTAGTCCAGATAGCCATGGGAGTCAGTAGGTTTATAGTGGATGTCGGCCAGAAGTCTATCACCTGCGATGGAGATAGTGAGGTCAAGGAATGGTAGGGAAGTGTCGGAAATAGTCCAGGTGTATTTGAGTGCTGGATGGAAGTTAGTGGTGAAGTGGAGGAAGTCAGTCAGTTGTGTGTGGGTGCAGGATGTGGCACCAAAGCAGTCGTCGATGTAACGGAGGTAGAGGTCGGGGATGGGGCCCTGGTACGTATTGAAAAAGGATTGTTCGACATGAGACATTTGATTGTTCGGTTTCACTTTTTGCAGATGAAGGAGAATATCCTCCGAGCAGCAAAAAAGTTGCGCGTGGTTGAATATGAAGGATGCAAGTTTCGGTTTGTTCCCGATTACAGCCGTGAGCTTATGGGATTGGGAAAGTCTTATCATAATGTAATGTCTGAGTTGTTTGAGAAACAGTTGCGCCCCGCCTTGCTCTATCCAGCTAGACTACATATACGACTCTTTAATGGTAACAACAGATATTTTTAACAATCCTTAAGATGCAAGATGCTCATGGAGCTGAAGCCGCGACGGGGAGTTACTGATAGTCGATTAAGTTACAATTGGAGATTTATTGTTCCTATTTTGACAATATATCGTTTTGTAAATGATTAAGAATTTAATTGGATGAGTTATTCTTTAATTACTTTTTAGAATTTTAGTATGATGGTATTAAACTATAACTTTTACCTTCTCTAAGATACTGTTAATTTAATGTAATGGTATTATATATTAACTTTTAAGATCTTCTTTGTTAGCTCTTCTACTTTTAAAATGTCCATCGAAGGAATTTTTTTCCCTGTCTTTAGACAAACAAAGTGAAGCAGTTCTTGTTTTTCATATTTTGACCTTGGATAAATAATATGAAGTAGCTCCTGTTTTTGCTTTCAGTTTAGTTTTTTCTATCTGGGCAAAATTTGAACTACAAAGATGTCTGAAATGTCGTCAGTTCTGGCTCTGCCTTAGATTCTTCTCCTTCCAGTATCATGGACTGTTATGCTTTAAGAAATTAACCCTTTACATTCCACGTGATTTTTACAAACAATATGGATAAAAATTATGAAACAATTTCTGATCCATATGATAGATTTTTAATGATCACTGGTGTTCTTCACAACCAAAAAGTTGTTATGGTGAATGTTTATGCACCTAATATTGATCACCCTGAGTTTTTTAAACAGCTAATCGCATCCTTTCCTAATTTAAATGAACATCTTTTGATAATGGGTGGAGATTTTAATTGCTGTTTGAACCCCTCGATGGACAGATCTGCATCTGATCATGTGTTTCCAAATAAATCAGCTAGCTTTATCAATTCTTTTTTACTTGACTCGGGAATGTTAGAAGTCTGGAGATTCCTACACCCAAATGACAAATAATTTTCTTTTTTCTCTCATGTATATCATAGTTACTCTAGGATTGACTACTTTATAATAGATTTGCAGCTAGTTTCATCGGTCACTGCGTGTGAGTATGATGCAATTGCTATTTCTGATCATGCACCATTGAAACTATCAATTAAACTACCTGATTCCAAGTTTAGTGCTACTCTGCTGCAAGATCTAAATTTTGTTCATTTTATTAAAGATCAGATTGCTTTTTTCTTCTTCACTACTATAATATAATATATAATACTATAATATAATATATTATATTTATTATATATATATATATATATTATATTATATAATAATATAATATAATATATAATACTATAATCTATCTATCTATCTATCTATTATTATATAAAACTCTCGCCCCAGATTCCGAAACGGAACTCCGTCCGGCTGCCTGCCTGCCTTTCGATTCGTTCCCGCCGTGCGATGTCACAATGCCCGATGCTCGCAGACGTCCAATCGCGATGCCCGAGGCTCGCAGACGTCCAATCGGAACGGATCCATTTACATGTACGGCTTCCGGCCGGCCGCATTTCTTCCTTTGATTCCCTGCAACTCCGAAACCAGACGCAGATTCGCCGACGTCTTTTCCATTTCGGTAGAGATTTCACTTTTCATTCTAAGTATACGCTCCTCATTACATTTTGTCGTGTTTAAGTACACGTTTTTAATCAAATCCTTCCCCCCCCCCCCCCCCCCCCAAAATTTCAAAACTAAACTGGCTTCTCACTCACAGAAGCTGCACCAGCCCCAGCCCCTGCTGAACGTTCCATCGTGTGATGTCACAATGCCCAATGTTCACAAATGTCCAATCGGAATGGATTCATTTACATATGCCTATGCAGGAGCACCAGCCAATGGTGAACGTTCCATCGTGTGATGTCACAATGCCCAATGCTCAAAGACATCGTTGCCATAGAGGGAGTACAGAGAAGGTTCACCAGACTGATTCCTGGGATGTCAGGACTTTCATATGACGAAAGACTGGATAGACTCGGCTTGTACATGCTAGATTTTAGAAGATTGGGGGGGGGGGATCTTAAAGAAACTCCTGATTACATTTCGTCGTGTTTATGTATACATTTTTAATCAAATCCTCCCCCCCCCACCAAATATTTAAAAAAAAACTGGCATCTCACCCATAGAATCAGCCCGACTCAGTTTGTACTCGCAAGATTTTAGAAGATTGAGGGGGTATCTTATAGAAACTTACAAAATTCTTAAGGGGTTGGACAGGCTAGATGCAGGAAGATTGTTCCAGATGTTGGGGAAGTCCAGAACAAGGGGTCACAGTTTAAGGATAAGGGGTAAATCTTTTACGACCGAGATGAGAAAAACATTTTTCACACAGAGAGTGGTGAATCTCTGGAATTCACTGGCACAGAAGGTAGTTGAGGCCTGTTGATTGGCCGTATTTAAGAGGGAGTTAGATGTGCCCCTGTGGCTAAAGGGATCAGGGGGTATGGAGAGAAGGCAGGTACATGATACTGAGTTGGATGATCAGCCATGATCATATTGAATGGTGGTGCAGGCTCGAAGGGACAAATAGCCTACTCCTGCACTTAATTTCTGTTTCTATGTTTCCCTCTCCTCACCCCTCTCCCTCTCCCACCCATCACTCTCCCCCACCCCCCTTCCCGCTCTACCCCACCCCCTTCCCTCTCTCCTCCCGCCCCCTTCCCCTACCCCTCTTCCACCAGTCCCTTTACCCCTCCCTCCCCACTCTTCCACTTCTCTCCCCTTACCCCACCCCCTCCCTCCCACACCCCTCTCTCTTCCCCTCCGTCCCACCCCTTCCCCTACCCCTCTGTCCCTCTTCCACCACTCCCCCGTCCATCTTCCACCACTCCCGCTACCCCTCCCTCCCTCCCCACTCTTCCACTTCTCTCCCCTTCTCTCCTCCCCTCTCCCTCTCTTCACCCCTCTTCCATCCCTCTCTCCCCACCCCTTCCTCTCTACCCCACCCCCTTCCCTCTCTCCCCACCCCCTTCCCCTCTGTCCCTCTCCCCCTACCCCTCCCTCTCCCACTTCTCTCCCCTTACCCCACCCCTCTCCCTCCACCACCCCTCCTTTCCCCTCTCTCCCCCACCCCTTCCCCTCTGTCCCTCTTCCACCACTCCCCCTGTCCCTCTTCCACCACTCCTGCTACCCCTCTCCCCCTCCCCCCCTCCCTCCTCTTCCACTTCTCTCCCCCCCCCCCACACTCTTTCCCCTCTCTCCCCCCACCCCTCTCCCCCTCCCATCCCACTCTCCCCCTCCCTCCACACTCTTCCCCCTCTCCCTCCTCATTCCCTTACAGTGCACAGTCTCTGTCTTTAAGAAGGAACTACAGATGCTGGAAAATCGAAGGTAGACATAAAAAAAACTGGATAAACTCAGCGGGTGCGGCAGCATCTATGGAGCGAATTGATTGGTCAACGTTTTTGGCCGAAACCCGGAAGAAGGGTTTCGGCCAAAAACGTTGCCCTTCTCCTTCGGTCCATAGATGCTGCTGCACCCGCTGAGTTTATCCAGCTTTTTTGTTGTTGTACCAGCCTCTCTCTCTCTCTCTCTGACCTTTTCTCTTCTCTCGACTCATGCACGCCCGCTCCAACCCCTTCCCCCCCCTCCCCCTCCCCTCCCCCTCTCCCTCTCCACCCTCCTCCTCACCTTCCTCACAAAATATTTTCTTGTGGGGCGGGTCCTCAGTGTGTGTGAATGTTTGTGGAGGCGGCCACGCGCTCTCCATTCAACAAGACGCTCATCTGTTTGTGGAGGCGCGTGCTTAGTATGTGACCAAAGATCTTATAGCGGAGCTCTCCGCTACAAGATCTTTGTGTGTGACAACACACGCTCCCCCCCCCCCCCCCTTTGGTGCAGGAGGCGCGCGCATCATCTGAACGCACAACGATTATTCAAATTCTTCACTAACCGTCATTCTGACTTTGCTTGTGAAGAGAAAAGTCCTGAATTGCATTTGTCTGATGCAGGAAGATTGTTCCCGATGTTGGGGAAGTCCAGGACAAGTGGGTCACATTTTAAGGATAAAGGGGAAATCCTTTAGTACTGAGATGAGGAAAACATTTTTCACACAGATAGAGGTGAGTCTCTGGAACTCTCTGCCACAGAAGGCAGTTGAGGCCAGTTCATTGGCTATATTTAAGAGGGAGTTAGATGTGGCCCTTGTGGCTAAAGGGATCAGGGGGTATCGAGAGAAGGCAGGTACGGGATACTGAGTTGTATGATCAGCCATGATCATATTGAATGGTGGTGCAGGCTCGAAGGGCCGAATGGCCTACTCCTGCTCTTAATTTCCATGCTTCTATGGTTCCCTCTTGTCACCCCTCTCCCTCTCCCACCCATCCCTCTCTCCCCCACCCCCCTTCCCTCTCTACCACCACCCCCTTACCCCTACCCCTCTGTCCCTCTTTCACCACTCCCCCTACCCCTCCCTCCCCACTCTTCCACTTCTATCCCCTTACCCGACGCCTCTCTCTCCCCCACCCCTCTCTCTTCTGCTCCCTTCCCCTCTCTCCCCCACCCCTTCCCCTCTGTCCCTCTTCCAACCACTCCCCCGTCCCTCTTCTACCACTCCCGCTACCCCTCTACCCCTCCCTCCCTCCCCACTCTTCCACTTCTCTCCCACTCTCTCCTCCCCCTCTCCTCACCCCTCTCCCAACCCTCTCTACCCCACCCCCCTTCCCTCTCTACCCCACCCCCTTCCCTCTCTCCCCCACCCCTCTCGCCGTCCCTCCCTCCCCCCCATCTTCCCCATCCCCCCTCCCCCACATCTCTCTCCCCATCTCTCACCCCCTACCCCGCTCTCCTTTCCCTCCCAAATCTATCCCGTTTCCTCCTCGTCCTCCTCTCCCCTCCCTCCCCTCTTCTCACCCCCCCCCCCAAACGCCGTTGGGGAAACAGACCCAACGGGTCTGCACTTGGTCTAGTCTATCTTTAAAAATGTGTGCCTGTCGCCTGTCGTCCGTCCGGCTGCCTGCCTGCCTTTCGATTCGTTCCCATCGTGTGATGTCACAATGCCCAATGCTCGCAGATGTCCAATCGCAATGCCAGATGCTCGCAGATTTCCAATCGGAATGGATCCATTTACATGTACGGCTTCCGACTGCATTTCTTCCTTTGATTCCCTGCAACTCCGAAACCAGACGCAGAATCGCCGACATCTTTTCCATTTCGGTAGATATTTCACTTTTCTTTCTAAGTATCCGCTCCTCATTACATTTCGTCGTGTTTAAGTGCACATTTTTAATCAAATCCTTCCCCCCCCCCCCCCCCCCCCCCCCCCCAAAATTTCAAAACTAAACTGGCTTCGCACCCATAGAAGCAGCACCAGCCCCAGATGAACGTTCCATTGTGTGATGTCACAATGCCCGATGCTCACATATGTCCAATCGGAATGCATGCATTTACATATGCCTTTGCAGGAGCCCCAGTCCACGGTGAACGTTCCATCGTGTGATGTCACAATGCCCAATGCTCAAATACATTGTTGCCATAGAGGGAGTACAGAGAAGGTTCACCAGACTGATTCCTGATATGTCAAGATTTTCAAATGAAGAAAAACTGGATATACTCGCCTTGTTCTCGCTAGATTTTAGAAGATTGAGGGGGTATCTTATAGAAACGTATAACATTCTTAAGGGGTTGGACAGGCTAGATGCAGGAAGATTGTTCCGGATGTTGGGGAAGACCAGAACAAGGGGTCACACTTTAAGGATAAGGGGGGAATCCTTTAGGACAGAGATGAGAAAACATTTTTCACACAGAGAGTGGTGAATCTCTGGAAAAGATTCCCCTCCCTCCCTCCCTCCACCCCATCTTCCCCATCCCCCCTCCCCCACATCTCTCTCCCCATCTCTCACCCCCTACCCCGCTCTCCTTTCCCCCCCAAATCTATCCCGTTTCCTTCTCCTCCTCCTCCTCTCCCCTCCCACACCCCTTCTCACCCCCCCCCCCCCCCCCCCCCCCCGCAAACGCCGTTGGGGAAACAGACCCAACGGGTCTGCACTTGGTCTAGTCTAATATATAAAACTGTGTGCCTGCAGTCCGGCTGCCTTTCTGCCTTTTGATTCGTTCCCATCGTGTGATGTCACAATGCCCAATGCTCGCAGATGTCCAATCGGGATAGATCCATTTACATATGCCTTTGCACCAGCCCCAGCCCCTGGTGACCGTGTCATTATGTGATGTTACAATGCCCAATGCCCAAAGACATTTTTGCCATAGAGGGAGTACAGAGAAGGTTCACCAGACTGGTTCCTGGGATGTCAGGACTTTCATATGAAGAAAGACTGGATAGACTCGGCTTGTACTCGCTAGAATTTAGAAGATTGAGGGGTGATCTTATAGAATCTGATGTTTCTATGTTTCCCTCTCCTCACCCCTCGGCTTGTACTCGCTAGAATTTAGAAGATTGAGGGGTGATCTTATAGAATCTTATGTTTCTATGTTTCCCTCTATCACCCTTCTCCCTCTCCCACCCATCCCTCTCTCCCCCACCCGTTCACTCTCTACCCCACCCCCTTCCATCTCCCCCCGCCCCATCCCCTACCCTCTCACCCCACACCTCTCCCCCTCCCTCCCTCCTCCCCTCCCTCCCCATCCCTCCCCTTCCACACATCTCTCTCCCCATCCCCCTCTCTCACCCCCTACCCCGCTCTCCTTTCCCTCCCAAATCTGCCCCTTTTCCTCCTCCTCCTCTCCCCTCCTTCCCCTCTTCTCACCCCCCTCCCCCCACCTGTGCGTTTGGGGTGTGGTTAATGTGAGTGTGTTGCCGCAGGCCCCACCAAACCCCCCCACCCCACCCGCAAATGCCGTTGGGGAAACAGACCCAACGGGTCTGCACTTGGTCTAGTATAATATAAATATAAAAATAAAAATATTAAATATTTCTACTGAAGAAATATTCAATGGCGTAGTCTGGGATGCTTTTAAGGCATATATTTGTGGACAAATTATTTAATACTCTGCGGGATTAAAAAAACAAACTCAAAATTAAATACGTATATTCGCTGATGAGATTAAAGAAATTGATAAAAAACATTCAAAAGCTCCTAGTCTAGAGCTCTATAAGAATAGAGTTGGACTTCAATTGAGACATGATTTGTTATTAGTATCACCGATTAAGAATCAGCTAATTAAAATCAAAAGTCAATTTTATATACATGGCGATAAAAGTGGCAAATTAACCATATAACCATATAACAATTACAGCACGGAAACAGGCCATCTCGGCCCTACAAGTCCGTGCCGAACAACTTTTTTCCCTTAGTCCCACCTGCCTGCACCCATACCATAACCCTCCATTCCCTTCTCATCCATATGCCTATCCAATTTATTTTTAAATGATACCAACGAACCTGCCGCCACCACTTCCACTGGAAGCTCATTCCACACCGCTACCACTCTCTGAGTAAAGAAGTTCCCCCTCATGTTACCCCTAAACTTCTGTCCCTTAATTCTGAAGTCATGTCCTCTTGTTTGAATCTTCCCTATTCTCAAAGGGAAAAGCTTGATCACATCAACTCTGTCTATCCCTCTCATCATTTTAAAGACCTCTATCAAGTCCCCCCTTAACCTTCTGCGCTCCAGAGAATAAAGACCTAACTTATTCAACCTATCTCTGTAACTTAGTTGTTGAAACCCAGGCAACATTCTAGTAAATCTCCTCTGTACTCTCTCTATTTTGTTGACATCCTTCCTATAATTGGGCGACCAAAATTGTACACCATACTCCAGATTTGGTCTCACCAATGCCTTGTACAATTTTAACATTACATCCCAGCTTCTATACTCAATGCTCTGATTTATAAAGGCTAGCATACCAAAAGCTTTCTTTACCACCCTATCTATATGAGATTCCACCTTCAAGGAACTATGCACGGTTATTCCCAGATCCCTCTGTTCAACTGTATTCTTCAATTCCCTACCATTTATCATGTACGTCCTATTTTGATTTGTCCTGCCAAGGTGTAACACCTCACATTTATCAGCATTAAACTCCATCTGCCATCTTTCAGCCCATTTTTCCAAATGGCCTAAATCACTCTGTAGACTTTGGAAATCCTCTTCATTATCCACAACACCCCCTATCTTGGTATCATCTGCATACTTACTAATCCAATTTACCACCCCTTCATCCAGATCATTGATGTACATGACAAACAACAAAGGACCCAGCACAGATCCCTGAGGTACCCCACTAGTCACCTGCCTCCAACCCGACAAACAGCCATCCACCATCACCCTCTGGCTTCTCCCATTCAGCCACTGCTGAATCCATCTTGCTATTCCTGCATTTATACCCAACAGTTTAACCTTCTTAACCAACCTTCCATGAGGAACCTTGTCAAAGGCCTTACTAAAGTCCATATAGACAACATCCACTGCTTTACCCTCGTCAATTTCCCTAGTAACCTCTTCAAAAAATTCAAGAGGATTAGTCAAACATGACCTTCCAGGCACAAATCCATGTTGACTGTTCCTAATCAGACCCTGTTTATCCAGATGCTTATATATATTATCTCTAAGTATCTTTTCCATTAATTTGCCCACCACTGAAGTCAAACTAACAGGTCTATAATTGCTAGGTTTACTCTTAGAACCCTTTTTAAACAATGGAACAACATGCGCAGTACGCCAATCCTCGGGGACTATTCCCGTTTCTAATGACATTTGAAATATTTCTGTCATAGCCCCGGCTATTTCTACACTAACTTCCCTCAATGTCCTAGGGAATATCCTGTCAGGACCTGGAGACTTATCCACTTTTATATTTTTCAAAAGTGTCAGTACTTCTTTTACTTTGAAACTCATAGTATCCATAACTACTCTACTCGTTTCACTTACCTCACATAATTCAATATCCTTCTCCTTGGTGAATACCGAAGAAAAGAAATTGTTCAATATCTCCCCCATCTCTTTTGGCTCTGCAGATAGCTGCCCACTCTGTTTCTCCAATGGACCAATTTTATCCCTCGTTATCCTTTTGCTATTAATATAGCTGTAGAAACCCTTTGGATTTACTTTCACCTTACTTGCCAAAGCAACCTCATATCTTCTTTTAGCTTTTCTAATTTATTTCTTAAGATTCTTTTTACATTCCATATACTCCACAAGCACCTCATTTACTTCATGCTGCCTATAATTATTGTAGATCTCCCTCTTTTTCCGAACAAGATGTCCAATTTCCCTTGAAAACCAGGGCTCTTTCCAATTTTTACTGTTTCATTTCAACCGAACAGGAACATAAAGATTCTGTACTCTTAAAATTTCCCCTTTAAATGTCCACCATTTCTCTTCTACATCTTTCCCATAAAACAAAATGTCCCAGTCCACTCCTTTTAAATCATCTCGCATCTCATCAAAGTTAGCCTTTCTCCAATCAAAAATCTCAACCCTAGGTCCAGTTCTGACCTTCGCCATAATTATATTGAAACTAATGGTATTGTCAATCAGTTGAAAGCTGTGTCAGCCAAACTTCAGATTATTAAAGTGAGTAAACGGGATGGTACATTGACTATAGACCATGATGAAATTAATAAATCCTTTCAGGAATTTTATACATCACTATAATAATCAGAATTTCCTACTGATTCCAATATAATGCATGAGTTTTTAAAGAAACTGAACTTGCCAAATTTATCACATAATGAGTCTCTGTTGTTAGATGAACCCATCACGGAGGAAGAAATACAGGAAGCAATCCTCTCGATGAATTCTGGTAAAGCTCCCGGTTTAGATGGGTTTACAGTGGAATTTTAAAAGTTTTTCTCAAGTTTACTGTCTCCCTGGCTATGCAAGGTTTTTAAAGAAGCCTTTTTAATGAATAGATTACCACAATCCTTTTATTCCTTTTATTTTATTTTATTCTTAAAAAAGATAAAGACCCTACTGAAGTGACATCATATAGACCTATATCACTGTTAAATATGGATTCCAAAACTTTCCAAAATATTAGCTATGAGATTGGAAAATATTTTACCACAAATTATTTCTGAAGATCAGACAGGTTTTATTAAAAATCATTACTCATACTTTAACGTTAGGAGATTAATGAATATCGTATACACAGCGTCAAATAAAACTCCAGAATGTGTCATTTCACTTGAAGCTGAGAAGGCATTTGATAGAGTAGGATGGGAATACTTATTCAATACACTTGAAAAATTTAAGATTGGTCCAAAATATATCTCTTGGATCAAGCTAATATATCATATATATCAGGCTTCTGCACTTACCAATAATCAGAGATCCCCTTTTTTCAGGCTCTTTCGAGGTACTAGACAGGTCTGTCCTTTACGTCCTTTACTGTTTGATATCGCTTTGGAACCTTTGGCCACCGCTATTAGGGAATCCCCTAATATTTTTGGTATTGTCCGTGGGAATAAGACACATAAACTATCTCTTTATGCAGATGATCTGTTATTATTCATCTCTAACCCAGAGAAATATATTCTGGCAATAATAGCACTACTTTATCAATTTAGTAGTTTTTCTGGTTATAAACTAAATCTTAGTAAGAGTGAGCTTTTTCCATTAAACAATCTAGTTCGAATTATGGACAGTTTCCATTTAGATTGACTACCGAATGTTTTACTTATTTAGGCATTAAGATTACCAAGAAACACAAGGATCTATTTAAAGCCAATTTTACGCCTCTAATTGACCATATCAAACAACAGTTTACTAAATGGTCACCAATGTCCTTATATTTAATCGGCCAAATCAATGCTATTAAAATGTTTATCCTACCTACATTTTTGTATTTATTTCAGACGATACCAATTTTTATTGCTAAATCTTTCTTTGATATTATTGACTCCAAAATGTCTTCATATATATGTCAGAATAAAAATCCCAGACTGTAAAAAATACTTACAGAAATCAAAAAAAGACGGTGGTGTGGCACTGCCGAACCTTAGATTCTACTATTGGGCAGTTAATGCACGCTATCTAATGTTTTGGACAAAAGATTTAGAAGATACCCAATGCCCAGGATGGATAAATCTTGAACATGATTCTATGCAAGGGCTATCATTGGCTTCTATTCTAGGGGGCTTGTTACCTTTTACGAGATTGAATAAATATACGACTAACCCAATAATAAGACATACATTCCGAATATGGTTTCAATTTCGTAAGTTTTTTGGATTGAATGATTTTATCTTATCGAGTCCTATCATATCTAATTTTTTCTTCCAACCTTCTAGTACTGATCAAACCTTTCTGTTATGGAAGAGGAAGGGATTAGTAGCTTTTCGTGATTTGTTTTTGGATGGTTGTTTTATGTCTTTTGAACAACTCTCCAATAAATATAATCTACCTAACTCGCATTTCTTTAGATATTAACAAATTAGACATTTTTTGAGGGCTACTTTACCCTTTTTTCCGTTACCACATCAAACCGAAATCTTGGAAAACATTTTACATTTGAACCCTTATCAGAAGGGCTTAATAACGACTATTTACGAGTTGATTTTGAAATTACAAATAGATACATTTGATAAAATTAAGAATGACTGGGAAAGAGAACTCCAAATGTCTCTACCTATAGAGAAATGGGAGAGGATTCTTCAAATAGTTAATACTTCCTCAATGTGTGCAAGACACGCTTTGATACAATTCAAGGTGCTTCACAGAGCTCATATGTCAAAAGATAAGTTAGCTTGTTTTTATGGTCATATAAATCCTACCTGTGACAGATGTAATTTTGAAGTGGCCTCATTGACTCGTATGTTTTGGTCCTGCCCACTTTTGGAAAAATATTGGAAATACATTTTTAATACTATTTCTGTAGTTTTAGGTATTGATTTACAACCTCACCCTATTACTGCGGTGCTGGCTCAAAGGGCCGAATGGCCTCCTCCTGTACCTATTTTCTATGTTTCTATGTTACTGCAATTTTTGGGCTGCCAATGTTAGATTCTATTCATCTGTCCCGTTCCGCCCATCGGCTGATGGCGTTTACCACATTAATTGCCAGAAGATCTATTTTATTTAAATGGAAAGACTCTAATCCTCCGACCATACTCCATTGGTTCTCTGAAACGATATCATGTTTAAATTTAGAAAAAATTAGTAGTGACATTTTTGAACCCTTGGTTAAATTTGATAGGACTTGGGGAAGTTTTATTCAACGTTTTCACACGACATAAATTGTCCCCTCTCCAACTGTTATAATAATTATTTTACCTTTATACGGTGGAACAGACTTGACGACAAACAGGGACGTAAATTGTTGAAATTCTTTGCAGCCCAGATTCTGTTTTGCTTTTTTTCTAGTTTAGGGGGTTTTGTTTTTTCCCTTTTTTTTTCCTTCCTATCTTTTTGTTTTTATATATACAAGTTCCCTTTTAAACACTTAACTATATTTACATAGAGACCGGGAGGTCTATATTCAATGTGTATTTTGACACTGGACTCATATTAGGTTATACCTGTTATTAATGTAATCCTGATCCCTATGTATCAATATAATTGTTATGTTTATCGTTATTATTATTTTTTTGATTTGTTTTTGTTTTTGAAAAAAAACAAATAAAAAGATTTTAAAAGAAAGAATGGGACTGTCATATATTGATAGAATGGAGTGGCTGGGCTTGTATACTCTGGAATTTAGGAGGATGAGCGGGAAGATTATTAAGGGTTTGGACACGCTAGAGGCAGGAAACATGTTCCCGATGTAGGGGGAATCCAGAACCAGGCGCCACAGTTTAAGATTAAGGGGTAATGCATTTAGAACAGAAATGAGGAAACATTTTTCACACGGAGAGTTGTGAGTCTGTGAAATTCTCTGCCTTAGAGGGCAGTGGAGGCTGGCTCTTTGGATGCTTTCAAGAGAGAGCTAGACAGAGCTCTTAAAGATTGCGGAGTCGAGGCACATGGGGAGAAGGCAAGAACTGGGTCCTGATTGTAGATGATCAGCCATGATCACATTGAATGGCAGTGCTGGTTTGAAGGGCGGAATGACCTACTCCTGCGTCTATTGTCTATTGTCTATTGTGTTTGTTGATTTTAGCTCTGCACTCAACACCGTTGTGCCAGTGCTACGACACTCCAAACTCTCCAAGTTGACTGTGCCTGAACCCCTCTGTCAGTGGATCACCAACTTCCTGACAGACAGGAAGCAGCATGTGAGGCTGGGAAAGCACATCTTGGACCCGCAGACCGTCAGCATAGGAGCACCGCAAGGCTGCGTACTCTCTCCTCTCCTTTACTCTCTCTACACCAACGACTGCACCTCCACAGACTCCTCTGTCAAGCTTCTCAAGTTTGCGGACAACGCACCCCAGATTGGACTGATCCAGGATGGGGAGGAATCTATCTACAGACAGGAAGTGACACTGCTGGCTTCCTGGTGACTTTGTAACGACCTGGAGCTCAATGCTCTTGTCAATGGAATTGATAGTAGACATTAGGAGAGCTTCCGCTCCCTTCCTCCCACTCACCATCAACAACAACACAGTCACATCCATGGTCTTTTAAGTTCCTTCGAACCATCATCTCCAAGGAGCTGAAACAGGAGGCCACCATCGATTGCACAGTCAAAAAGGCCCAACAGATGATGTACTTCCTGCGGCAGCGGAGGAAACACAATCATTGTAGAGCCTGTCCTCACCTTCTCCATCATAGTCTGGTTTGGCTCAGCCACCAAGCACGACATCCGGAGGCTGCAGGGAATTGTCTGATCAGCAGAGAAGGTTGTTGGTTGCAACCTTCCCCCCCATTGATGAACTGTACACTGCAAGAGCCAGGAAGCGAGTGGGTAAGATCACCTCTGACCCCTCTCAACCTGACCTCTCACAAACTCTTGGAAACACTTCCCTCTGGAAGGCGACTCCGGACTGTCAAAACCGCCACAGCCAGCCATAAAAACAGCTTTTTTCCACGAGCAGTAGCTCTACTCAATAACAAAAGTCTGTAGCCTCCTTTTCATCTGGTATTTTATTTTATTCACATATTCAAACTATAATTGTTATATTCCGGACAGCAGAATGAAGAACAAGACTTACGCATTGGTTACCTGGATCATGAGAGAGAGATTTATTACCCAGCATTCCCTGCTTATATTGAACACTAACTCATTAACATACACATGAATATGTATTACACTGCTCTCCTTTTTTTAAGTATTAAATTAAGTACTCAGTTACAATTTTGTTGTTGTGATACTTGATTTAAACCATTTATTTTGCATATCTACACATTTTTGTTTGACTTGTGCAGTGCGTTATTTAACTTACAAACCTAACCTGACTACTGGTTTACGAATCCTGCCTGACACTTGTAACCGGTTTAGGTATTGACTCAACTGTAGGCTTGTTTGGCTCTGTTTTAGTATCCTGACTTTGACCAGAGGAATCTGTTTCTTTGTCTGTACTAACTGAACGTTGTGTTTCAATCACAGTGGTCTCTTCCAACTCGCTTTCAGATAAAAACTCAGGGATTAGGACTTCATGCTCAGTGTTTGGTTCATTTTTGGCTGGAATCATTGATCAACATGAACATTTTTGATCCTATCTCCAACTTCCAACTGTATCTTTTTGTTCCACACACTTCCACTATTTTCTCAACATCCCATTTGTCTCGACTGGACGTTGGGAGGACTAAGAACACAAATTTGCTCATCTGGCTTGAAGTTCCTCTCCTTTTTGTAGGTCAAAATGGTGTTTTTGACAACTGTTTTTGCTCATCTCTCAAGGCCAAATTGGGTTGAACTAGACTTAGGCACACTCTTAGCCTTCTCTTCATCAACAGTTCTGCAGGTGAGTAACCCGTTGTGTGTTTGGTTCTGTTCAGCTAGAAACTAGCGAAACGATGTTTCATGCTGAGCTTTGAACTACCCTGCAAAATCTGTTTCTTGAGAGCATCTTTGTGAGTGAGGGGGTGCCGTCGAGTATGGCTGCATAGCCTGCAGCAGTCCGTCCTTTCACCCTTTTTTATTTTTTAGTGTGCTGAAAAGTTTTGTTTGGAGGTCTAATCTTTTTTATGTGGGGGTTGGGAAGGGGAAAACTGCATTTCTCAGTTCCTACCTGATCGGAGATGCGGCTTTTCTCCAAGCCTTACCTTCGCCCCTTCCTCGTGGCCTACCAATGGGACTGGAGCGGCGTTTCCTGCCGGGACCGGCCAGAACTTCAGCTCCGGCGGCGGCGCAATGCTGAAGCACCATCGCGGAGTGGGCGATGCCCTACCCGGGTCGCCGTGCGGTGGGCTCCGTAATACTGAGACCGCCGACTCTCAACAGACCGGAGCTGTCACTGCGGAGCTTCCAGCCGCGGCGGCGCTGACTTTTAAACCAGTGCGGCCTGTGGACTTTGGGAGCATCTCCGGGGAGGAAGTGGCCGTTCCAGACACTCCAGCTGAAGAGTGTCCTTCCGATGCCGGAGCTCCATCATCCGGCGAGAGGGCCTGAAACATCGGGCCGCCGTTGCGGCGATTGCGGAGGCCTCAAATAGGCCCCGACCACGGGTGAACAAGAGGATGAGGACTGGACTTTGTTGCCTTCCCTCACAGTGGGAACCATTGCGGGGGGTTGTTTTTATGTTTTATGTTAAATTCTTCTTTAATGTGGTGTCTTACTTTTATTGGTGTGCTGCAAATGGCAACTCAAATTTCACTACACCAGAAATGGTGTATGTGACAATAAATGTCCTTTGTCCTTGACAATTCTAACATACCTTTCGGGTGCCCCGTTGGAGGCTGGATGGTATGGAGGAACAAGTGTGTGTTTAACACCACTCCGCTGCATGAACACTTTGAACCGTTCTGAATGAAACTGAGACCCGTTATCAGAAACAAGTTCTTCCGGTAAACCATGGCATGCAAAAATTGATCTCAACTCATCTATGGTACACTCATAGATGAGTGCTTGACCCCATATGCTTAACCTCAGTCCATTTGGATTGACTATCTACTACAGGTGCACAACCTTTTATCCGGAGTTCCGGAAACCGAAAAGCTCCGAAAACCGGACATTTTTTCCAGGATGTCGTCTTCACACCAAAGCTCGCGTTTGGCGCCAAACTTGACCCGAAACGACCCATGGTCAACCCAGGTCTGTACTACTGTAGCGGCTGCCTCCTCCCCGGAGACCGGGGAGACACTTAAACATCTGTAAATCATTGCTTAAATGTTAGTCAGTTAGATTGGAGGGCTTTTATGTGAAGGGGGGGGGGGGGTGAAGGGGGAAACTTTAATTCTTAGTCCCCTACCTGGTCGGAGAGGCGGGGAGCGGGCAATGCCTTACCGGGTCGCCGTGCAGTAAGCTCCGGAGCGCTGTGGCCGCCGACTCCCAACATCGCGGAGCTGGGGCTGCGGGCGTCCGGCCGCGGGCGGCGCCGGTTGTAGCTCCGACCCCGGCAACTCTACCCCTGGCTGCGCGGCGCTCCAAAATCCAGCGCGGCCCGCGGCCGGACGCCCGCAGCCCCAGCTCCGCGATGTTGTGTGTCGGCGGCCACAGCGCTCCGGAGCTTACCGCACGGCGACCCGGTAAGGCATTGCCCGCTCCCCGCTGGTATCCCAGCGCTGCGACACCGCCGACTCCCAGCATCGCGGAGCTGGGGCTGCGGGCGTCCGGCCGCGGGCGGCGCTGGATTTGGAGCGCCGCGCAGCCAGGGGTAGAGTTTCCGGGGTCGGAGCTCCAACTGGCGCCGCCCGCGGCCGGACGCCCGCAGCCCCCAGCTCCGCGATGTTGGGAGTCGGCGGCCACAGCGCTCCGGAGCTTACTGCACGGCGACCCGGTAAGGCATTGCCCGCTCCCCGCCTCTCCGACCAGGTAGGGGACTAAGAATTAAAGTTTCCCCCTTCACCCCCCCCACCACATAAAATCCCTCCAAACTAACTGACTAACATTTAAGCAATGATTTACAATGATTCCCCGGTCTCCGGGGAGGAGGCAGCCGCTCCAGACTTTTCAAGCCGCCCGCGCTACCTACCTAATCTACGCTAAAAATCTTCCATTCGGAAATCCGAAAAATTCCGAAATCCGAGAAGTGTCTGGTCCCAAGGCTTTCGGATAAAAGGTTGTGCACCTGTAGTACCAGAAAGTGATCATTACCCTTTTTTCAAAAATCTACATGAACTCTCTGAAAAGGTCTACTTGGCCATGACCAGGGTTGCAGTGGTGTTTTTGGTGGTTTACTCCGGCAATTTTGGCAGACGCTACATTTGCTCACCAATGATTCAATGTCACTGTCAATTCCAGGCCAATACACGAAACTTCTGGCAATTGACTTCATGCTTACTATGCCAGGATGTTCGGCATGAAGTTCATTCATAATTTTGTTTCTCAAAGACTCTGGTCCAACCACTCTGTAGCCCCATCCCTGCTCACATGATAATTCATGGTGTCGATTCTGGAAAGTCTTCAGCTCCGAGTTCAGAACTGAGTTCAATCCACTATCGATTTCAGTCCAACCGTTCAATGTCTGTTCATAGACCCTCTTCAGCACAGTGTCTTTCTCTGTTCCTGCTGCAATTTCTGTTGCAGTCACTGGAAAGTCTTCATCTACAACTTGCAGTGTGTAGATTAAGTTCTCACTTCCCATGTCAGAGTTCTCATGGGGCAACCGGGACAATGCATCTGCAACTGCGTTGCACTTGGAGCTTCTGTACTCAACCTTGTAGTCATACTGGGACAGTAGAATTGCCCAGCGCGGCATTCTTGATGCTGCCGTGGAAGGTATAGCTGACTTGGGACCAAGTATCACTAGTAGTGGCTTGTGGTCAGTCACTAGGCTGAATGGTCTGCCGAACACGATGCTGAGTGCTTCCTTTTTTATCTGTGCATAATTGCGCTCACTCGGTGATAGGGTGCGGGATGCAAAAACAATAGGCTTTCCCTGTCTCATTCATTACGTGGCAGATCACTGCACCAATACCATAACTTGAAGCATCACAAGCAAGTTTCATCTCGCGTGTCGTGCCGTAGTTTGCCAAGGAGTTTGTCACTTATCTAGTTTTCTTTGCAGATGTCATATGCATGTTGCTGTTTCTTTCCCCACGTCCATTTTACATCTTTTTGTAGCAGATGAAGTAGTGGCTTTAGCACAGTTGCTAAGTCTGGAAGGAATCGTGCATAGAACTGCACCATCCCAAGAAATGATCGTAGCTTTGACACATAATTGGGTTTTGGAGCATTCACTATTGCTTCAACTTTCGCCTTCACAGAGCAAAGTCTGTTGGCGTCTACTTTGAGTCCAAGGTAGACCACCTCTGACTGCGCAAATGCACATTTATTTTGTCGCAGTTTGACATTGTGGCAGTTCAGTCGTGTGAGAACTTCCTCGAGGATTTTCAGATGTTCTACCATGCCCTCTGTGAATATCAGTAGGTCATCCTGGTTGCACACAGTGCGGAATGTCTTACAATATTTTGTCCATGACAGACTGGAAGGTTTTCGGGGAGGAGGTTACCCCTTGATATCACGGGGTGATGCATTTTTGGTGATGAGTATTCCCCCAAAGAGTCATACCTTTTTCTGGTCGCCGCTGGATTTTCAACATGTTGAAAATTTTTGGGAACCTGCTGCGACTAACGGGTGCCAGCAAGTCGCCGAAAAAATCGCGTAAGTGGGAAAGGCTGTTAAGTATAGCAGAAAACCAAATTCATGCGAGCATTGCCAAAAGCACAGGGAAAGTGTTGGGAAATTTTGAAGAAAGCACATGTAGAATAGAGAATAGAAATTGATAATATTGAAATGATTGAGTATTGCTGAAGACTGAAAGACAAGTGCAAAGATAGGAAAGGTCAAATCCAGGCAAATGGGACTAGCTAAGATGCTGCATTTTGGCTGGCAAGGATGAGAAGGGCCAAAGGGCTAGTTTCAGTGCCCACTGATTCTATGATTCCTACTCTAATTCGAGAGCAAACAACAGAGTAACAAAGAGTTCAAGAGTCTTGAAATTAATACCTGGAGTATCAAGAAATTGCATAAACCTATTATAGTGACAATAAGTAATTTACTTGTGGATGGGCTTAGGAATTAACGATTTCATAGCAATAGAAAGTAATTGTGGCTGTAAGAATGTCATGTTGAAACGAAAACAGCAAGGTAATTTTCCAACTTTGTTTCAATCAGGGAGCGTCATCTATTAGGATCTCATGAGAAATCTGGATCAGAACCAAACAGCCCACGCCTGAATTTCCAATATGCTAGTTATTGAGCTTGGCTCCCCTCCAGAAATTTGAAGTCAGGAAGTTACCCCTTGTAAGCCAATATTTTTTGTTATCAACAAAACTGAGTATGGACATGTGCAGTTAAAATGTATTGCGAAGTAGAGGAAATTCCTTGAGAATATACTCGTATATTAAATCATTAACTGCTAAATTAGTACAATGTCAGAACGGCTGTAATTCTGTGTGTTCATTTTTAATTTGTTAATTTTTTTTGTACTTTAAACTTCAACTGAATAATTAGAATGTTGATGTCAGTACTCAACAGTCATTATTCTAATCATTAATTCATCATCGTTGAAAACATTAACGACGCAGTGGTGCTGGTTTTCAACGCAAACAGTGAAAAGGGGACGCACCACACATCTCTGTCCTCCAGTTCCTGCGGACTTCCGCCGCTGGAAGTATAAGATTTTGGGGTGTGTGCTTTATCATCTAATATTAGTTGTTATTATTCAAACTGTAAAAAGTACTAATTGAACAAAAATTTCAGTGACTATCAACTAATATTGGAAAAGCAAAATTCAGTAGTTTGCACACTTGAATGCCGCATCAAAACATAACATGAAAACAATTAAGTTGTCATCCATAAAATAGTCAAAATATCGTCTTATTAATCCAGGTACTGAACTATATTAAAATGATCTGAGAAAATAATTAGGAAGTTAAGGGGTGAAAAGACGGCAATGTAAATAAATATTACATTAACACTTTATTTCCAAAATAATGAACTGCCATTCTCATTCTCTCCCTTCCTTCAATGCCTAATTACTGAGCACCATTCTGATCAATTTGATCATTCATTTGCAAGCATGAGAAATTATTATTAAAGCTGTAATTGTCAAGACCAATATTTGACCAGAACAAATACAAATGCATATGCCATTGGGTAGCTCATGGCGGCAGGAGCTCCGTCTTATTGTGTTCCTCCTATTGTGACCAACTTTAACAAAACCATATTTGGAACTTTCCTCTTTTGGTTTATTACTACACCAGGTGATGACCAGCAACTGTCAGATCAATATGCATAAGATTATAACTGAAAGAATATATTTTAACGTCCAAATTATAAGAAACAGCAAAGCATGTGTTTTGGTTGTGTAGTTATTTTACTATATTGTACTGATTTTTAATTTTTTTCCCTACTTTAATACATTGGACCTGATTCAACATGTGGCGACATCTTAGAAGGTGAGCATTCATGATATTTATTTCATTTTTAAAGTGGTTTAATTGAATTGACTATTTTTTCATACAGGCCAAAGATTTCCCTCTCACTTTTATATTTGGATCGACTCAGATGGCCCACTATGATTAAATATAATGTATTTACTGTTGTTCTCCATTTACAGCAACCAATGATTAAAATTCTCACTTCTCTAATAAAAGAACCAGCTAATACTAGCAACTCTGAACCCTAATTTTCATTTTTGTGGTGCCAATCTGCGACGTATTTTAATATTCTAATGTCATATTCTAACGTATCATCTTCAAGGATGCTAATTTGGCACGTTCAAATAAAAACAAAGGGAATAATTGTATTGCTATGATAGTAGAGTATTTTATTATTTCAGACGTGTCTATTTTAAGTACAATCTCTCATACAGTCATAGAGTGATACAGCGTGGAAACAGACTCTTCGGCCCAATTTGACCACTCCGGCCAAAATGACCCAGCTACACTAGTCCCGCCTGCTTGCGTTTGGTCCATATCCCTCCAAACTTGCCCTATCATGTACTTGTCTAACTGTTTCTTAAACATTGGGGAAAGTCCCAGTCTCAGCTACCTCCTCTGCCAGCTTGTTCCATACACCCACCACCCTTTGTGTGAAAAAGTTACTCCTCAGATTCCTATTAAATATTTTCCCCTTCTATGAAAAAGTCCTCTGGTCCTCAATTCTCCTACTCTGGGCAAGAGACTCATCTAACCAATCTATTTCTCTCATGATTTTATACACATTTATAAGATCACCCCTGATCCTCCTGCGTTCCAAGGAGTAGAGTACCAGCCTCTCCCTATAGCTCAGACCCTCTAGTCCTGGCAACATTCTCGTAAATCTTCTCTGTACCCTTTGCAGCTTGACAACATCTTTTCTATAAATATGATGCCCAGAACTGAATGCAATACTCTAAATGCGGTCTCGACCCAAAACATCACCCATTCCTTCTCTCCAAGATGCTGCCTGTCCCGCTGAGTTACTCCAGCATTTTGTGTCCATCTTCAATTTAAACCAGCATTATTATAGATGACAAACACTAACAGGCCCAGCACCGAACCTTGAGGCACACCATTAGTCTCATGCCTCCCCTGAGAAGCAACCTTCCACCATCTTCCATGAAGCCAATTTTCATGCTTTCTTCCATGAAGCCAATTTTCTATCCATTCAGCTATCTCTCCTTGGATCCCATACAATCTAACCTTCCAGAGCAGCCTGCCATGCGGAACCGTCAAATGTTTTACTGACGTCCATATATACCACATCTACAGCTCTACCCTCATCAACCTTTTTGGTTGTCTTCAAAAAACTCATTCAGAATTGTGAGACATGACCTCCCACGTATAAAAACCATGCTGACTTTCCTTAATCAACATTTAGCCATCTAAATGCCTGTATACCTTTTCCCTCAGAATACTCTGTAATAACTACAGATATTAAGCTCACTGGCCTATAGTTCCCAGCATTTTCCCTGCAGCCCTTCTTGAATAGAGGCACAACATTTGCCACCCTCCAGTCTTCCCACACCTCTCATGGATTTAAAGACGACTCGTAAATTTCAACCAGGGCTCCCGCAATTTCCTCTTTAGCTTATGACAAAGTCCTCGGATATATTTGATCAGGCCCTGGAGATTTGTCTACCTTCAAACAGGATAGTACCTTCAACACCTTACTTATCTCAAGACACTACCATTGACTGTATGCGTCTTCCTGTATTTCTCCTAAGTAAATCCCACTATCTCTCTAGTTACCCTTTTCCCTCATGTATTTTTTAAATCTCTTGGGATTGCCCTGAATACTACCTACAGATCATGGCCCCCTTTTGCCCTTCTGATTTCCTTTTTCAGTTTACCCCTTAGTTCCCGAAACGCCTTCAGGGGTGTACTTGATCCCAACTGTCCCATGCGTACTTCTTATTCTTCATCAACGGCTCAATTTCCCTCGTCAGCCAAGCTTCCTTATGCGGCTTTTTCACGGGGCGACTTGACGCAAGATGTAACCAGAGTGAAGTGGTCGTGGTCTAGCACGATATCACACGATATAACGGGGGGTAGATAAAGAGTTCCCACGGTACTCGGCATTTCTGTTATTTGTGCGAGTGACTTGTCCGTCTCCCGAGCTTTCCCGTTAAATCTTGAATGAACATTGTGAAGTGTTGTTAAATCATCACGTGGCACAAATGATGTCACTTTTTTTTCACACACTATAAATATCCTCCCTTGGTTGAATTGGCTCATTTGGAGACATGTTTTACTGTGTATGTGGGAGACAAAGATGGACTGAGCACAGTACCTCGGTCTTACTGTGTGTGGGAGAGGGGGAGAAAGAGACGTACACTCACAGAGGCAGAGTCTCTCAGCCTGTGTAAGAGGGAGGGAGGGAGGAGAGAGAGAGAGAGGCACACACAAGGTGGATGTGAAATCTCACCTGCCTGTTTCAGTGACAGACACCCGCCGCCAGTAAATGAAGACACCCCCATCTGTCTCCCCCTCCTCTCCCTCGACTCCCCCACCTTTCCCTCCCAACTCCAGTCCCGTCCCGACCCCCTGGGAAACTGAATAGAGCAACAATCAACTGCTGCCTGTGCGCTGATATGACAATAAAGGCTACTTTACTTTACTTTACTTTACTGAGTTAAAGAGTTCCCACGGTAGACTGTAAAACTGGGACCCTGGTTCTGGACTCCCCCAACATCGGGAACATTCTTCCTGCATCTAGCCTGTCCAATCCCATAGATACTGATTAGACCGGTATCTATTTATTTACTTTATTAATGATTTCAATTAAATATTGGGAACATCAGGCCACAAACGTTATTTCTTGAGTGTTAGTGCTGGACTTTGACTCGACCTTCCTAGTTAGCCGGCGCCTGAGACTGAGCCAAGCAATGTCCAGACCTGACTTCAACACAAAGTGATGGAGGAACTCAAAGGGTCAGGCTCGTCCAACGCTCTGTGTTTTGCTCGTGATTCCTGCATCTGCAGTTCCTCGTGTCTACAGACCAGAGTTGCCACTTGACTCCGAGATGACCATCACAGAGCATACGGAAGATAGACACAAAATGCTGGAGTAACACAGCGGGACGGGCAGCATCTCTGGAGAGAAGGAATGTGTGACGTTTCGGTTCGAGACCCTTCTTCAGAGTCTCGTCCCGAAACGTCACCCATTCCTTTTATCCAGATGCTGCCCGTCCAGTATTTTATGTCTGTCTCCAGTATTACTGTGTCTATCATCGGGGCAAACCAACATCTACAGTTCTTTCCGACACATTAGAGGATACCGTCTCGCCATCACTCGGATTACCCGCTTCATTTCCATAACATTGCCACCTCTCTTTATTTTGCTTACTGAAGCCTGATCCTTGTCACACCCAATGCTCTATCGCCCAGCCTCTCATCTTTCAATCGGGTTCGGCCAGGAAGGTACTGCAGATGCTGGATTAAAATGAAGATAGACACAACATGTAGCTCAGCGGGACAGACAGCATATCAGAAGGGTCTCGACCCGAAATGTCACCCATTCCTTCTCCCCAGAGATGCTGCCTGTTGCGCTGAGTTCCTCCATTTTGTGGCTACCTTGGGTTTATCCAGGATCTCCCCGTTGATGTCCTAACTCGCTTTGGTTTGTTATTATTGTCTCATATCGAGAACCAGCAGATACAGGTTTAGGTTCAGGGGGAATGATTTAATGAGAGCCTAAGGGGTAATTATTTTACGCAAAGGGTGGTGGGTGTATGGAATGAGCTATCCGTTAAGGTAGTTGAGGCAGGTACTGTCGCAATGTTTAAGACGCATTAGACTGAAGCATGGATAGGATAGGTTTAGATGGTTATGGGCCAAACGCGGGCAAGTGGGACTAGTGTAGATGGGACATATTGGTCGGTGTGGGCAAGTTGGGTCGAAGGGCCTGTTTCTACGCTGTATGATTCTATGCAGGGAATAAACTTTTGTTTGCGTGCTATACAATCATATCAGATAATGCTATACATGAATATAATCAAGCCACGTACAGCCTGAAGAAGGGCCTCGACCCGAAACGTCACCCGTTCCTTCTCTTTAGAGATGCTGCATGTCCCGTTGAGTTACTCCAGCATTTTGAACCGTCGAGTTACTCCAGCATTCTCTTTAAACCGGCATCTGCTGTTCCTTCCGACACATGCACAAGAACACCAGGTAGAGCGAAGAGGAAAATACCAGAGTTCAGAATATATGTTTTCAGGACAGTTCCAGGGGGAAAAAGTCCAATGTCCGCATTGAGGTAGGTTGGTAGGTCGGGTCAGTGCCCAAACGAATGGAAGGAAGAACCGTTCTGAGGCCGGATAAGAATAGGTGGTCGGCGCGGACTCGGTGGGCCGAAGGGCCTGTTTCCGCGCTATATCTCTAAAATCTGAAGTAAGGTAATGTCTAAAGGAACTGCAGATGCTGGTTAATACGCACAAAAGGACACAAAATGTTGGTGTAACTCAGCGGGTAAGTCAGATCTGGGAAGAAAAACATAAAAAGCCGGAGTAAGTCAGCGGGTCAGGCAGCATCTCTGGAGAAAAAGAATAGGTGGCGATTCGAATCGGAACCCTTCTTCAGACATCCTAATCGGAATTGAGTCTGAAGATGTGTCTCGTCCCGAAACATCAGCTATTTTTCTCCAGAGATGCTGCTTGACTCGCTGAGTTACTCCAGCTTTTTGTGTCTGTCTTCGGTTTAAACCAGCATATGCAGTTCACTCCTTACACGGGTCTCTGGAGAACATTGATTGGTAGCGTTCCGGACCCTGCTTCGGAAAGGCATCGATCGCTAGTCGGCGAGGACTCCGAGCTGTATCTCTCAAAGAAGTACATGTGAAAAATTTCTCACGGACCATAAAAATGCGGGACCTTTCAGTAAAGTCCCTTTTAAAGTCCCTTTTAAAGATTATAGTTATTTTCTTGAATCTCATTAACATAACTCATGAATAAGTTGATGTCCATATGCGGATGCAAATCTTTATTTTTTAAATTCAATCCCACAGAAGACAATTTTTACTCACCTTCTGTCCCCTCTGTCCAGCTTCCGGGTTCACCGTTCGCAGGAGTTCCCACGGTAACCGCAAGAGTTATTACGGATATCGCACGGATATCGCACTGGCCACTACGTTCATATAATGTTGCAATGCTCAACCTCAAGTGTACAAGTCACTCTTGGAGAAATTCAAACTTGCTTGAATTTTCTCCCGAGTCACCAAGTTACACGATTACCTGCCGTTAGCGCCACGGTGGTCCACGAATGCCGTACTGTTATCGCACGAGGTTCCCACGATGTTAAACTCTGGTTAACTCTTGCGTCAAGTCGCCCCGTGAAAAAGCTGCTTTACATTTGCTTGCCTAGCCCTTCACTCTAACAGGCACATGCATATTCTGATCTTTTGTCAGCACACTTTTAAAAACATCCCACGTGGCTGATATTCCTTCAAATAACCTGCTCCAATCAACTTGAGCGAGACCTTCTTTCATACCCTCAAAGTTGGCCTTACCCCAATTAAGCATTTTAACACGTGGACCCCTCTGTCCCTACCCATAACTATCTTAAACCTAATCGAACAGTGGTCACTGGTCTCAAAAGGCTCCTCCACTAACACTTGCCCTTCCCAAGACTAAATCAAGTATTGCCCTCCCACGTGTGGGGGTCTTTACATATTGGTGGAGAAAACTCTCCTGAACACTTTTGAGAAATCGCACCCCATCTAAATCCTTCACACTATGATTTTCCCAGTCAATATTTGGAAATTTAAAATCCCCTACTACACCAAACCTTATTTGACCTGCAGCTGTCTGCAGTCTCCTGGCATATTTGTTCTTCTAATTCCCGTTGACTATTTTGGGGTCTGTAGTACACCCCCAACAAGGTGATCATCCCTTTCTTATTTAAAGAATTGCAGATGCTGGAAAAATCGAAGGTAGACAAAAGTGCTGGGAAAACTCAGCGTGTGAGGCAGCATCTATGGAGCGAATGAATAGGTGACTTTTCGGTTCGAGGCCCTTCAGACTGATGTGGGGGTGGTGGGGGGGGGGGGGCTGGAAGAAGAAAGGAAGAGGCGGAGACAGTAGGCTGTGGGAGAGATGGGAAGGGGAAGGGAAGAAGGGAGAAAGCAAGGACTACCTGAAATTGGAGAAGTCAATGTTCATACTGTTGGGGTGTAAACTACCCAAGCGATATATGAGTTGCTGCCCTTCAATTTGCGGTGGGACTCGCTCTGGATATGGAGGAGGCCTAGGAAGAAAGGTTGGATTTGGAATGGGAGGGGGAGTCGAAGTGCTGAGCCACCGGGAGATCAGGTTGGTTAATGTGAACTGTGTGGAGGTGTTTGGTGAAGCGATCGCCAAGCCTGCGCTTGGTCTCGCTGATGTAGAGCAGTTGATACCTGGAATAGCGGATGCAATAGATGAGGTTGGAGAAGGTGCAGGTGAGCCTCTGCCTCACCTGGAAAGACTGCGTGGGTACTTGGATGGAATCGAGGGGGGAGATAAAGAGACAAGTGTAGCATTTCCTGCGTTTGCAAGGGAAAGTACCAGGGGAGCGGGTGGTTTGGGTGGGAAGGGACGAATTGACCAGGTTGTTACGGAGTAAGCGGTCTCTGCGGAAAGCCGAAAGGGGAGGAGATGGGAAGATGTGACCAGTGATGGGATCCCGTTGGAGATGGCGAAAATGTCAGAGGATTATCTGTTGTATGTGACAGAGTGGAAGGTGAGGACAAGGGGGACTCTGTCCTTCTTACGAGTGGGGGGGATTGGAAGTGAGAGCGGAGCTACGGGATATAGAGGAGGCGCTGGTGAGAGCCTCATCTATAGTCGAAGAGGGGAACCCCGTTCCCTAAAGAATGAGGACATTCTATCAAACTATCCTTCCTTGTAAAATTAGTTGTCACCGCATGATAAAATATTTCCTCTGATTTTCAATAACATTGAAAAAAGAAAATGTTTTTAAAATATTTTTTTGCCTCAACTAAACATTGCTAATATTTGAATTTTTCCAATAATTTCTCATGTTTATAAGAGCTGACAAAATAATTCTGTCCCATTACACGATATAATTTAATTTTTACGTCCTTAATTATGGATATATCCTTATTAAAGGAATAGATAGATGACCAATTCAGCACTTATTTTAACAAAATGGCTGCTAATTGCAGATAATTACAGGCCAATTATTTAATGTCCACTATCCTGACAGCTGTTAATATTTCTTGATTCTCCAGGAGTATATAGTGCCAGGTAGATTGGAACCACAATAAAGCAAGATTGGTGATTGTATATAAAAGGTAGATATACTAATGCAAAAGAAGACTGCTAGAGAAACTCAGTAGGCCAGGCAACATTTGTGGAGGGAAATGGGCAGACAGTATTTCAGGTTTGAACCCTTCTTCAGACTGATGAAGTAGATGTGAGGGGAATGAGTGGTGCAAGAGTTGGCAAGTGAGAGGTGGATCCAGGTAAATTGATTGGCAGATGAGTCAGTTGGGGGAGAGAACAAAGGAAGACCCACCATGGGGGAATGGCGGAGAGGGAGGGAGAGGGGGGTAGAACAAAAGAGGAGCCGGCATGGGATACTTTGTAACTTTGTCAGTGCCCTTTATGTGGCGCCTACATGCATACCTTGGGTATGCAAGCAAAGAATTTCACTGTGACTTGTCACATATGACAAAATATTAATTCATTCAGAAGGGTGGAGAAGGTAACCAAGGCTGGAGTAGAAAAGGCAAAAGGGTGTAAATGGTGGAATCTGAGAATAAAGGAAGGTGGGGAGTGAATTGTAGAACTAAAGGGAAGGATAGTGGGAAGGAATGAGCAAGGAGACGAGAGGGAAGAAAAATGAGGGAACCGGAGTGAGAAAGGGGCAGATGATAAGTGTAGCGGCAGATTTTCATATCTTTCAGGTAATTAGCACCCTAGCCGCTAAATGGATGAGAATGGTTGAAGGGGGTGTCTTCGAAACGCATGCGAGCTCACTCACCGATACCTTCAGAGCTTCTTCACAGATATTGCTTCCAAACACAGTCTTTTGATGAATAAATGCTTTATTGTTGATAGAAAACAGTAAGATACATCCAAATTTATTTCGACTCGTTACTACAATCTTCATCGAACTCTAGCTTATTACTTTAAACATAAGAAAACTCCTTGTGTCTCCGTAACACTGGCATGATCTGGCATGTGGCCCGCATGGTCCCGCATGATCTGGCATGTGGCCCGCATGGTCCCGCTTGGTCCCGCATGGTCCCGCATGATCCCGCATGATCCCGCATGATCTGGCATGTGGCCCGCATGATCCCGCATGGTCCCGCATGATCTGGCATGTGGCCCGCATGGTCCCGCATGATCCCGCATGGTCCCGCATGATCCCACATGATCTGGCATGTGGCCCGCATGGTCCCGCATGGTCCCGCATGGTCCCGCATGATCTGGCATGTGGCCCGCATGGTCCCGCATGATCCCGCATGATCCCGCATGTGGCCCGCATGATCCCGCATGATCTGGCATGTGGCCCGCATGATCCCGCATGGTCCCGCATGATCCCGCATGATCTGGCATGTGGCCCGCATGATCCCGCATGGTCCCGCATGATCTGGCATGTGGCCCGCATGATCCCGCATGATCCCGCATGGTCCCGCATGATCCCGCATGATCTGGCATGTGGCCCGCATGATCCCGCATGGTCCCGCATGGTCCCGCATGATCCCGCATGATCTGGCATGTGGCCCGCTTGATCCCGCATGGTCCCGCATGATCCCGCATGATCTGGCATGTGGCCCGCATGATCCCGCATGGTCCCGCATGATCCCGCATGGTCCCGCATGATCCCGCATGTGGCCCGCATGGTCCCGCATGGTCCTGCATGATCTGGCATGTGGCCCGCATGGACCCGCATGAACCCGCATGGTCCCGCATGATCTGGCATGTGGCCCGCATGGACCCGCATGATCCCGCATGGTCCCGCATGATCTGGCATGATCCCGCATGGTTGAAGGGTTAACCTTCCCCATCGTCTCTCCAAACTAATCTAAAAACTAAACTTTTGCACAAGCATCTTAGCTCCAAACACGCCCAAAAACACATCATAAATCCCACCCACAATATAACGGGCAGTCTAAAATTTAAAGGCACATGCCATCAACAATGACATGCAAAACAGGCCAAATGGCCACTACAATAAGCAGATGGAGGAGGTGAAAGAGGAGAAAGGAACCAGGTGACAGGGCTGGGGTGAGTTGGGGAGGGGGAGAGCTGTGTTTGGAGGGGATTGGATTTTGCTGGCTACAGGGGAGGAGGGAGGAGCTGTTGTTTACCTGAATTGTGTACCCATCTATTTCTGCTTCCATTAGAAGCCAAGGTAATGGCCATCAGATGCTGCCTTCTAATTGAGTCCAATGTATCCTCAGTTCAGAGACAATTAGGTTGGTCTGTAAATAATCAGAATTTTTAACAGTGTAAACATCCCATAAATTAATTAAAAACAAATAAAAGTAATGAGGTGTTTGTGAAGTGGCATTCTAGGTGGCAATCTTGAGTGAGTATGTTATATATGGAATGCACCATATATAATTTTTTTTCCTTGTGTACAAAATCAAAAAGTTTACATGATATGCTAATAAATCATGGATGCAACAACAGGCTAAGTACTTCTGAGAGAAAAAAAAGAAAATGAAGAATGTGTTGTAGCAGTGTCTCCCAACCCCCCACTTCCAGGTCATTCTAATTTGTTTTATTTTATTTCATTGAATACTGATACTGTTGAACTTTCCCCTTCTTTGATCATTCTGGCATTTTAAAACCTTGCTAGTTTTTATTTCTGGACAAAAATATTGATGCTTGTCTTTAATCCTTGGTGCAAAGTATATTTTAGATTATTAGATTGTGATTTCATTTGGATTTTGTTCAACCTTATGCCTGATGGTTAAATTTTATAAATGCTCCAGATTAAAATTTGCTTTTCATGTCTGCTATTGTGATGTAAATGTTGGTCAAGGTTGGAAGAATTTGCACAAAGTCCAAGTGGAAAGTGAATGTTTTGTGAGAAGTGCTCACACAATAATGTATGCATCTGTTTCTCAAATCAGTGGAACCTCTCCTCTGGCCTGCCTTAATGCCATGCTTCATACCAATGCTCGTGTGGAAGATGGAGCTTTCTGCCGAATTCCAGGAAAGATGGGTCTTTATGCTCTTAAAGTAAGTGAATACAAAACAATGTATTAGGACTAGGTACTTTTCTAACACATTAATAATTACTTAGAAGTAGGAAAAAAAAGATTTGCTTGCATGTTTTTCTTCAAATGTGGGAAGTATGCAGACATATCAATGGTGATCAAATGGAAAAAGCTTACTGATCTTAGTAATACTACAGTGTAGTGGATAAATAATTTTATTGGGGTGCATGGTGATGAAGACATTATTTCTGGCAATCCATTTTGGTTTAATTATTAACTGAGATTTTTTAAATTACTGAATTCATGCTTGTTAGTTTCCTTAAATCAATTTAAAATCAGTTATATACTAACAATTAATTTTAAGTACTTCCATTATGTATAAGCATACAACATTATGATTAGCTTAACTTTCTGCATTTCAAAAGATAGAGGCTTCGTTATGGATACCTTTACTGTGATTTGTTTCTGCATTGATCAATTAATAATAATAATAATAATAATAATAATAATAATAATAATAATAATAGTACCTTAAAGAGAATTCTCAATTATTCTTTGAGCTCTAACAGTCATTTTTAAAAGATGTTTATGTAATGCCACATTATCTCTCTCAGACAAGTAAAAAATCTCAAGAACAGATATATCCATTTGATCTCCTTTGGCTGCTATCTTTTGAAAACAAACACATTAGTAATATTCTGCACAACAGTGAGTAATGAATGGTTAATAGGTTTTCACCTGCTGCAGTTGGCTTGTACTCCAGGCGAATAACCTGATCACCCAGATCTATAACATTAAGCTGACATTCAGAGTATACCATTGCAACTGAAATACAACAATTCAAATAATGCACTCAGGAACACTGCTATTTCAAGAAGGATACATTTTGAGCCATGTATTTCAAGGAGAACAACACCACTCTGGAATGTAAGCATGATTTATGTAGTCAAATGCCACCTTGGGACTTAAACCACATCCTATTGATTCAGATGTAAGAATGCTTTCAGCCAAAGCAAGGTGGCATTGTGCTGAAATATGCTGGAAATGTGAGGTAGAAGATCCAAAAAATAGTTAAGCTTTTCATTAAATACTGATATTT
The DNA here is from genome assembly GCF_010909765.2 of Amblyraja radiata. NCBI lineage: Eukaryota > Metazoa > Chordata > Chondrichthyes > Rajiformes > Rajidae > Amblyraja > Amblyraja radiata. The sequence continues at coordinate 66,866,929 of NC_045959.1, forward strand.
ATTTGCTGTTGGGGATCTGAGAGTGGTGAGCCAACACCCATTCGGATTCCCCAGTTATTGCTATGCAGCTTATTACTCCTCTTGAAAAACTATAATCTAATTGTTTGAAATACAATTAAAAAGTGTACTGTTAAATGCATTTCTGGATTTTTGTAATTGTTAAATTGAATAACTTTTATTGAGAATGTTGTTTTTTTCCTGTCATTCATACATTGTTGTTTTCCATATGATCATTGGAAAGGTTCTGAATCAGGAAGGAGCTGCTGAAATAATAGATATTTTTCTCTTCTGTAGTTTGGATTGAAATGTCACTGGCTGCAAATAATTGTTGTGAGCTGAAGCAAGTAAACTTTCACTTTTAACAGTTCAGTGTTAGTTGTCAGTATTCAAAGGCTCGAAGGCAAAAGTAAGCCTTTTGTTTTGTGTGCAGAGCAAATCTCAGCAAGATGAACAGCAAGGTTGATGAACTACTTTTTGCACAAAAGGAACATACTGTAATTGTTTTACAATTTCATATTGAAAGCATTTCTGAAGAAAAGATAAACGATTCCTAACACTGTTTTTGTTATCAACAGAAAGATGAATTGGTAACGTCAGCAGAGGGGGTCATTGATTTGGATGACGAATCAGATTTAGACAGCTGCGAAATGGCTGAAATAAATAGCAATGAAGAGGAAAATGGAGGTATGTCAGTAACTTCTAACATTATGCTACGGTAATTTTCAAAATGTAAGGATGGGCATTATCTTTTCATTTGAGTCTGGAAACACTATCTGATCAACTAGCTCTGCACTAGAGTCTGAACAGCTAGGTTTTCTGAGAATCTGGTAGGGGAGCACTAGCAGAATAAATGCAAGTAATCCCATTGTTCTATGCTGCTCTTTTTGGACTAAGGGTTTTTAAACCACAGACTTTATTTGACTGGGGTTTGAACATTAATTCAATGTGTAACAAAATATAGAATTTGCATTGGTTAAAATGCTCAGTGGATTACTATTATATTGGAGTAATAGCTTTAACATTTAAAACCTACATCAGAAATGGAAGCAAATTAACTTCCAAACAATGGATATCCTAATTGAGAACCATAAATTGTATTTGGGGAAGAAATTTGCCTTTATGCCCTTTAAACAGGTGATCCAATCTTGGGCCTGGCAAAAAAGGCGAATTATATAACATTTTTATTCAAATCAACCGTTATAGAAATCCAACCATAACAGTCTGTGTCACAGAAAGTCATAATTCTTCTTCAATGTTTATTGTTTAAACAACTTCACATTAGATGCTGTAATTGAAGATTTCAATCAACAAAAAATATTAAATATTGCATGAAATACGTATTTTGCCGGTTTCATGGAATGTTACTAATGGTAATAATGTACATTATAGCTATGACTAAGTAGTTTTGAAAAGTTAACACGGTTGTCAGCATGTTGCTTAATGATAAATGACCTATTTATAACTTATTTATAGCAATTTTTACGTTATTCAAGAAACAATTTCAATATCTTAGTAGCTGCACTGAATTTTTCCGATAATTGCTCACTAAATAATCTGTGCTTCTTGGTAACCTTACTGGGTGCATCTTGACCGTAAAGTGTATTTGCACAGACGGTGATTGAAGAAACAAAATATTTATATCAGTTTTCCCACTTTAATGGGTACAAGGTGCATAATCGGTGTGATGTATGTGATATAATTAGCATATGTTACGTCTTGTGCGAGGGGACGCATGCGCTGGGGGAGACTCAAGATGGCATCCTGGAATAAAGAAGCTTGTTAGTTTACTCCTGTATCTGAGTGTTATTTTAATTCAGTTCCAAGCACCCAAATACACAACAATTGGCGACGAGGATAAAAGAACAAAGAAGAAGGGCTGTCAAGAAAAACAGTTAAAAAGAAGAGGTTATGTTTGGAAACAAAGTGGAACGGCACCAAGCAAAAAGATTTGGCGCCATATGGTTTTGAATTGACGCCAAAGAAAAGAAAGGTCGGAACGGGAAGCAAGAGCGCAAGGAAAACAAGTGGGGCAGTAAGTAAGTGTCAACAAAGAACGCAGCCAAAAGCTGGAAGCCTAACCAGCAGGACAGCGACGGTGTCAACTTACCTGGAACGCTTTCCAGAGCCGTGCAGCCACGGCAAAGGGGCAGAAGGGGCCCAGCAGCTGGCACCGACTTCGGGTGAGTTCCAGGGCCGTGTACCGTGTAGGCCACGGACAGGTCCGGTGACCGCCACCAACTTCGAACGTTTTCCAGGGCTGTGTAACCCACAGCCAGGCCCAGGAGCTGCCACCGATGTCGAGTGAGGGCCTAGTACCGTGTAGGCCACGGACAGGTCCGGAGAAGCCACTGACGAAAGAGGACCGTGTAGCCCATGGCCAGCCCCAGTAGTAGCCACAGACGTCGGGTGAGGGCCTAGTACCGTGTAGGCCACGAACAGGTCCGGAGAAGCCACAGACAAAAGCCGAGTCTTCAGCCCACCCGGGAGCAGTCAGCACGGTGGGGGGAGAAAGCGGAGAAAGCCCGGTCGTGCGAGAAATGGCCGAGAGCCGAAAAAGCCCGGTCGCAAGAGACGGCCGAGAGCGGGGAAAGCCCGGATATGAGAGGAAGTCCGGCCCCGAGTGAAGAGTGGATCCGCGCGAGAGAAGCAGGACACAGCACTCAAGCACACAGCACTTGGGCCGAGTGAGAAAGCCGGCCGCGCAAGAGAAGCGGACCGGTCGAGTAAGAAGCCAGCCGAGAGAGAAGCGGTTCCACGCAAGAGAAGCTGGACACAGCGTTTAGCCAGCCCCGACGACGGGGCACAGTCCCGACGTGAGAAAACCCCGGCCGAGAGAGAAGCGGGTCCGCGCGAGAGAAGCGGGACACAGCGCTTACCCAGCCCCCGAAGGCAGGGTACAGTCCCGACGAGCAAAGCAGCCAGGCCGGTCGTGGAGCCAGCGACGAACCGAACAGCGGGGCCCACCAGAGTGAGGCCGCGCTGTGGAGCCAGCGACGGGCGGAGCAGCGGGGAGCCAGAGACTCCCCTTCCGCAGGGCGTCCACGGGAGACAGCAGGCAAGCAAGTCGGCGGAGTAGTGGGAGTCGGCGATAGCCAGAACTGCAGTGAAGCTAGCAGCGACCCGGGAGGCCTGGTGGAGCCAGCGGAGGTCCAGAGTGGCCAGCAGCAACGGTATCCTCTAGAGAAGCTCTAGAAATCCTCCAGCATCTTCAAAAGTAACAGCGGGGACAGCCCGAGAGGTCGAGGAGGCGCCGGAGTCCATAGGCCGACAAGCCAGACCGGTGAATTCCTTCAAAGTAAAAGCAGGACTGTTGAATGTAATGCATTGTTCACTATTCCTTCACAGTAAAAGCAGAATTGTTTGGATGTAATGCCTTGGTCACTGTCATTAATAGTAAATCTGTGTGCATAGCGGGAATATGGTTTAAAATGTTCTAGTTGGCTATTAACATGAAATGTTGGTTAATAGTATAAATCTATTATTGTAAGAATTAGTAATAGTCCAGGCCCGTACGAAGCTTTTCAAAAAGGGGGGTGGCATGACAGGATTACAAAAAATGTAATGTGAAATAATGTGCGCGCTACGCACATCACGAGCGCGAAGCATGAAGTCCCTCGATGCCAGGGTCCAGGGCCCACTCCAGGGCCTGGAAGCTCAGGGGTTTAGATGCTCTCTGGTGCATTCTGAGCCTTATTTTGGAGCATTTTTGCACCAAATTTATGACCAATATTTCAGAAATTAACAGGAACCTGAGAGGTAGCTTTTTCACACAAAGGGTGCTGGGTGTATGTAACGAGCTGCCAGAGGAGGTAGTTAAGGCTGGGACTATCCTAATGTTTAAGAGACATTTGGACACTTGCATGGATAGGACAGATTTAGATCGATATGGGCCAAACGCGTGTGAGTGGGACTAGTTTAGATGGGACATGTCGGTCGGTGTGGTCAAGTTGGGCTGAATGGCCTGTTTCCACACTGCATCATTCTATGACTAAAAAGTGAAGAAGAAAAATGCATGTAGATAAGTCGAGCAGATTTGAAAGAGGAGTGAAATGTAAAGGCAGAGAGAGGTTTATGGGTGGAAAGGAACGTAGGAAAGGAGGGGGAAGAGTGGGCTTGGGCAGATGGGTGAAGGGAAAATAGTCACAAAGTGCTGGAGTAACTCAGGGAGTCAGGCAGCATCTGTGGAGAACATGGATAGGTGACATGTCACAGAGTGCTGGAGTAACTCAGTGAGTCAGGCAGCATCTGTGGAGAACATGAATAGGTGACATGTCACAGAGTGCGGGAGTAACTCAGTGAGTCAGGCAGCATCTCTGGAGAAAAGGTATAGATTATATTTCGGGTCAAGACCGTTCTTCAATAATATTCATGATGTGACATGCATAGACATTCCTGAATGTTACCCAAACCATTGTGAGCTACTTTGTTACGGTGCTTGCCCTCTCCTTTAACGTCTCTGCTGCCTTGGGCGATGCAGGACAGGACACAAGCTTTGGGACACGGTGTGAAGCTGTTGCCGTCTGTCCCAGCCTGGTAAAAACCTGGATGGAGTGGATTTGGAGAGGATGTTTCCACTAGTGGGAGAGTCTAGGACCAGTGGCCACAGCCTCAGAATTAAAAGACATTCCTTTAGGAAGGAGATGAGCAGGAATTTCTTAAGTCAGAGGGTGGTGAACTGTGGAATTCATTGCCACAGACAGCTGTGGAGGTCAAGTCAATGGACATTTTTCAGGAGGAGATTGATAGATTCTTGATTGATACGGATGTCAGAGGTAATGGGGAGAAGGCAGGAGAATGGGTTTGAGAGGGAAAGATAGAGTCATAGAGTGATACAGTGTGGAAACAGGCCCTTCGGCCCAGCATGTCCCATCTGCACTAGTCCCACCTGCCCACGTTTGATCCATATCCCTCCGAACCTGTCCTATCCATGTCCCTGTCTAACAGTTTTTAAATGTTGCGATAGTCCCTGCCTCAACTACCTCCTCTGGCAGCTTGTTCCATACACCCACCACCCTTTGTGTGAAAAACATACCCCACAGATTCCTATTACATCTTTTGCCCTTCACCTTAAACTTATGTCCTCTGCTCCTCGATTCACTTACTCTGGGCAAAAGACTCAACCAAATCTATTCAAATCATGATTTTATACACCTTTATTAGATCATCCCTCATACTCCTGTGCTCCATGAAATAGAGTCCCAGCCTACTCAACCTCTCCCTATAGCTCTGGCCCTCTAGTCCTGGCAACATCCTCATAAATCTTCACTGTACCCTTTCCAGTTTGATGACATATTTCCTATAACATGGTGCCCAGAACTGAACACAATACTCTGAATGCGGCCTCACCAACTTCCTATGCAACTGCAACATGACCTCACAACTTCTATACTCAGCCTGGCCCGCTGAGTTACTCCAGCACTCTGTGAAACGTCACAGAACAGGGCAAGATTGGCAAGTTTGCTGATGATACAGAAGTGAGTAGTTTTGCAGATAGTGAAGATGGTTGTGAAAGATTGCAGCAGGATCTGGATCAATTAGCCAGGTGGGCAGAGGAATGGTTGATGGTTGCCCTGGTTCCTTGAAGGTCGTGTCGCAGGTATATCAGGTGGTCAAAAAGTATTTTGGCACTTTGGCCTTCATCAGTCAGAGTATTGAGTATAGAAGTTGGGAGGTCATGTTGCAGTTGTATAAGACTTTGGTGAGACCGCATTTAGAATATTGTGTTCAGTTCTGGGTGGTCTAAGTGCTGGAGGATGAAGTGCAGGCCCAGATTGACTGCGTCATCCACAGATCTATTGGCCCAATATGCAAAATGCAGATGGTCCAGCAGAGGGATTGTGATATTTTTCAGCTTGGCCAGCACAAGCCTTTCAACGGTCTTCATGACTACAGAGGTCAGTGCGACAAGCCTGTAGTCATTAAGACCAGTAATCCTTACCTTTTTGGGTACAGGGACAATAGTGGAGACTTTGAAGCAGGCAGGGACTGGTTAAAAATGAGTAATTGGGTGTGAAGTGGTGATTGGAATGGGGTGGGTCTAGAAGGGCCCAGTCTTTGCAGACTGAGGTCAGGCTGTGAGTGGGTGTGAAGTGTTGGTTGGGGTGGGAAAGGGTCCACTCTTTTCATACTGGAGTCTTGCCTTAAGTAGGTGTGAAGTGGTGAATGGGAAGGAGAGGGTGCAGGGTCCATTCTTTGCAGACTGGGGTCTGGCTGTGTTTGTTGGGGAAGGGGTACCAGGGTTACGTTTCTGATTTTCAAACCTGCAGTAAAACTCATTCAGGTCGTTCGTCAGCTGACGATTGTCCAAAGAGCGGGGGGCTTTCCTCTTATAGCTGGTAATTTCTAGCATGCCCTTCCAAACAGAAGAAGAGTCATTAGCTGAGAACTTGCTCCTCAACTTCTCAGAGTACCTTTCCTTGGCAGCTCTGATTCCTCTTCTCAGCACTTTATCGATTAGGCTATCTTTTAACTCTTTAACGATTAGGCTATTGGCTTGACGCATATTTCCCCATCTCTCTCTCCCCTCCCTTCCCCTATCTCTCTCCCCCTCCCCCCTCTCACATCCCCCCCTCTTTCTTGCGGGGGGGGGGCGAAGATGAAGGTGGCGCGGGCACAGCAGGGGCCCAGCGGGCGGGGTGGATGAAGGTGGCGTGGGCCCAGCGGGGGTGGTGGGGGTCAGCAGGGGTGGCGTGGGCCCAGCGGGGGTCAGCGGGGCTGGTGTGGGGGGAAGATGGCTTGGGCCCCGGGGGAGGCGAGGGGAGCGGGCTCCGCCGCAGCAGCGTCTGATGTTGGGGTTACAGCGGTTGGGTTCAGATTCAGCCACTCTTGACCGGCGACGGGAGAACAGAGAACTAGCCGTATCCAAAGTGGAAAAGTTGATTTATTTTTATTTATTTTTTGGTGATTTTTTTCTTTGGGGGGTGGGGAAAGGGGGGTGCGGTCGCACCCAATGCACCCCCCCTTCGGACGGCCATGTAGTCAGTAGGCTGGATCACTTCTTAGCGTGTGAAAGGATTAAGTCCAGTGCAGAAAACACAGTGAGAGAACAGAAGATAGTGCACCTGAATAGCAACAGGTAGCATGGCTTTTCAAATTGTATGAAAGGTTCCCCAGTTAGATTCTGGGTGTAATTTTGAGAAATGGACTGAAGTCTTGGAGGCTTCGTTCATTTCCAATTATAGCACTGCAGAGGAGAAGAAGAGAGCATGGTTCATATTAGGCTTAGGAAGACAGGGTTATCAGATTTTACGGATGTTACTGCAGCCAGCAAAGCCCACAGACAAATTGTACGAGGAGTGTAAGAAGGCATTAATGGCTCATTTCTCGCCAAAACCACCAAGGGCATTCAGAGGCAAGGAGCCTGAACTAAAGAGGGCAGGGAGTCCCTCAAAGGACAAACGGGAGGTGCAAAGTGACAAAAGTCAAGGACAAAGTGACAAAAGTCAAATGCCAGGTGGCGAAGGTCAAGTGTAAAAGGCCAAAGGTCAAAGGCAAAGGGACAAAAGTCAAATGCAAAGGGACATTGCCATCCAGAGGGCAACCCTAACTATTCAAGCTGTATTCAGGGGTATGAAGGTACGAAGAGAGAACCGGAACAAACAGAAGGCAGCAACGGTAATACAAGCAGCATTTAGAAGGCACAGAGTATACCGTCCATACAGGGCAATTAAATTAGCAGCTATAATAGTACAAACCCATTATAGGGCACCCCTTCAAATGGAAAGTGATCGCAAGACTTACATGAAGGTACGCAGAAGCGTTGTACTGCTTCAGGCTGCCTACCAAGGAATGCTTGTTCGAAAGCAATTGCGGTTCATGCACAAATCTGCCAAGGTCATACAGACTTATTATCAGATGCATAAACACCGTCAGTATTCAAGAAACTACGCTGGTCTGCCATTGCTGTACAGCAATGATACAGAGCTTGCCAGATATGAGATGTCCAAGTGAGACATTATAATAGTTTGAGAAAAGTAGTGGTTTGTATTCAGGCCTTCAGGATTAAATCCAGAGAATGGGTTGAGAAAATCAAGGCAGCATGCCATATTAGAAACATAGAAACAGAAAATAGGTGCAGGAGTAGGCCATTCGGCCCTTCGAGCCTGCACCGCCATTCAATATGATCATGGCTGATCATCCAACTCAGTATCCTGTACCTGCCTTCTCTCCATACCCCCTGATCCCTTTAGCCACAAGGGCCACATCGAACTCCCTCTTAAATATAGCCAATGAACTGGCCTCAACTACCTTCTGTGGCAGAGAATTCCAGAGATTCACCACTCTCTCTGTGAAAAATGTTTTCCTCAACTCGGTCCTAAAAGATTTCCCCCTTATCCTTAAACTGTGACCCCTTGTTCTGGACTTCCCCAACATCGGGAACTATCTTCCTACATCTAGCCTGTCCAACCCTTGAGTCAGTCTTAATGATGTGCATTACAAGAAAATATGTCTTGATGCAAAAGGCAGCTGTAGTCACTCTGCAAGCTGCATACCGTGGTTACCGATCAAGGGTACGCTACAGAGCTATGCGACAAGCAGTCATTTCGATCCAGAGATGGTACAAAGCATGCAAAATAGGGCATTCACAGTTTGTGCAATATCAGCCAATGAGGTATGCAACTATTACCATTCAGGCTGCCTACAAGGGTATGGTGGTTAGGCAGTGGGTTAAGCAAAAGAGGGCTACTGTAAAAGTTCAGTCAGTACTTTGTATGAGTTGGTATAGGAAAGATCTAAGGAGACAAATAGATGCACAACAGAAAAGGCTGAAACGATACCAGAGGCTTAAACAATATAGGAAAGACTTCCTTAAACTGAATTATACAGCAGTCTCACTATCTTGCTTATGAAGCAAGAAAACTATACAGATCACAAATCAAAGCCACTGTTGTATTGCAAAGACAATATAGATCCTACTTCTTGTGGAATAACCAGAAAGGTGATTTAAGAAGACAAATAGATGAACAACAAAAAAGGCTTAAACGATACAAAGAATAGTTAAATAAATGTGTGACAATGACCAAAAACCTGATAATAGAAAAGTCTAAAGAAGAGAGGCTTGTCAGTCAAGCCAAAAGTATGCAGGACCAATTGCGATTAGGACACTTCACTATAGTCCAGCATGGAGCTTCCTTCACTGAGCAATGGACAATGGTTATGCATTGCAGAATGTTATTAAACAACAAGAGCAGATAAATATGCAGTGCCAGGAAATTGAGCGACAAAGGAAGCTGCTAGAAAACGAATACCTGCAGCCATGTGTCAGATCCCACCTACAAATAAGAAACAGAAACAGAGGAAAACAAAGCAAATGGAGCAGAGAAGGAAATGTTAACTTTAGCAGAATATCAGGAACAGGAAGAAATCTGCAAATTAGATTAGGACATTTAAAAAGGGAAGAGGCAGAGATACAGGTAGAGAAAGAGTGCGCAATTTACACAGAAGGGAATGGAAAAGGATAACATAAAGCAAGGGGTAATGTATTTGGTTTAAGGAAGATGAGTGGAATGAAAAATTATAAGTGCTAAGTTTAGATACGATTTTTATGTAAGATAACTGTAATAATATAATTTTGCAACAGTGTGTTCATCAATTATATTTAATGTAATCGGAATGGTGTTATCCGCTTCTAAGTTAAAGGGGGAGCAGTGTGGTGTATATTATATAAATGGTGTTACCTGCCTCCAAGTTAAAGGGGGAGCAGTGTGATGTATGTGATATAATTAGCATATGTTATGTCTTGTGCGAGGGGACGCATGCGCTGGGGAGACTCAAGGTGGCGTCCTGGAATAAAGAAGCTTGTTAGTTTACTCCCTTATCTGAGTGTTATTTTAAGTCAGTTCCAAGCACCCAAATACACAACAATCGGGATTTAGCCGCATGGAGTAATTGTTCCACCAGATAGTGATCTTACACAACTGAAATAGTGGAGTCTTATAATGTTGGTTATCTTACATTTAATATAGTAAGTTATAATCCTGTGGTGGCAGAATCCATATATTGATGGAAAGTAAACATTCAGTACAGCTATCTTCTATACATTATGATATGAAAGCCTCAAGGTTGGTCATGGAGGCTTGTGGCACTTTGGCTTCATCAGTCAGAGTATTGAGTATAGAAATTGGAAGGTTATATTATGGTTGTACAAGACATTGGTGAGGCCACATTTAGAGTATTGCATTCAGTTTTGGCCACCCTGTTATGTGGAAGATGTTGTTAAGCTCGAAAGGGTGTAGGAAAGATTTACGAGGATGTTGCCAGGGCTTCAGGTCCTGAGCTCTACGGAGAGATTGAGCAGTCTAGGACTTTATTCCTTGGAACGCAGGAGTATGATGGGTGATCTATAGCGTTGTACAAGATCATGGGAGGAATAGATAGGGTAAATGCACAGAGTCAATTACCCAGTGTATTGGAAGCAGAAACCAGAGGACATAGGTAGTTGAGGCAGGTACTATCACAATGTTTAAGAAACATTTAGACAGATTCATGGATGGGATAGGTTTAGAGGGATATGGGCCAAACACAGGCAGGTGGAACGTGTATATTGGGCAAGTTGGTCGGCTATGTGCCTGTTTCCATGTTGAATGACTCTATGACTCCATGGAAGTCATAACAAGAAATTGACTTCCTCCATCAAGAAATTGATAGGGATGAGTTTGCAAGAAGTCAGTGAATTTCAGAAAAATTATCCAGGGTATATTTTTGATTTTGGTATAAATTACATTGTACAACTTTTGGGCAGGGTTTCATTTAGCAGAAAACACGGTTTATTATTTACAAAATGCTAATTTGCATTACATCTTTAATTCTTAATATTTTCTGCCCCAAGAGACCAGCTAACTATACCGATTAAAGCCGTATTTCCATTGACTTTGCAGTTTTAATGCTCGCTACATGTTTTGTCATTAGACTATTTTTGCACTATATGATGATGTGAAATTGCGTGAGTGATTCATAACAAGTGGATTTCAGTATAGGAGTTTCATAACGAGGATTTCAGTATAGGAGTAAAGAGGTTCTTCTGCAGTTGTATAGGGCTCTGGTGAGACCACATCTGGAGTATTGTGTACAGTTTTAGTCTCCTAATTTGAGGAAGGACATCCTTGTGATTGAGGCAGTGCGGCGTAGGTTCACGAGATTGATCCCTGGGATGGCGGGACTGTCATATGAGGAAAGATTGAAAAGACTAGGCTTGTATTCACTGGAGTTTAGAAGGATGAGGGGGATCTTATAGAAACATATAAAAGGACTGGACAAGCTCGATGCAGGAAAAATGTTCCCAATGTTGGGCGAGTCCAGAACCAGGGATCACAGTCTTAGAATAAAGGGGAGGTCATTTAAGACTGAGGTGAGAAAAAACCTTTTCACCGAGAGAGTTGTGAATTTATGGAATTCCCTGCCGCAGAGGGCAGTGGAGGCCAAGTCACTGGATGGATTTAAGAGCGAGTTAGATAGAGCTCTAGTGGCTAGTGGAGTCAAGGGATATGGGGAGAAGGCAGGCACGGGTTATTGATAGGGGATGATCAGCCATGATCACAATGAAAGGCAGTGCTGATTCGAAGGGCCGAATGGCCTCCTCCTGCACCTATTTTCTATGTTTTTATGAGTGCAGGAGCACTAAATTGGCTCCTAAAAACAAAAACGAATCACAATTTTAAATTAGCTGGCACCTGTTCAATGATACAGAAAGAGCAACAAATTTGTGCTGCATATTTATTATAAAAGTTTCAACATCCAGTTTGTAATAAGCATGCTAATTATCTCAACAGGGGTCAGTTCTTTAAATGTCTAGCAACAGATGAAACCAATCTGCATTATTTACAATTAAGGTGCATTATTGTTGTCACAGGTAATAGAAATCAGCGTGGAAGTAATTGCAATTTGCCAAAAGTCTCATGAACCAATACGGGTGAGATGGGCACCATAGTTTTTGGATGCTGCAGTGGAAAAAAGTGGTAATGTACATTAACCCTCTAGATGCACAACAAGCGGGAGATAGAAGATAGTTTTGTAGATAAAAGCCAGTGGTCAATCCTCAAAAACTTGGATGCAACGTTGCAAAAGGTTCAATGACTTCATGCACATAGTTAAAGTCAGTTGATTGCATCTTCAGCTGCTATATGCCACCAATCATACCATTAGCCTTATACTGCAGAATGCATCAGAGCTTGTACATGACTGTGAGGCTTCCCTTATGTCATTTGTCCATTCACTCCACAAATGCTGCCTGACCTTCTGAGTTACTCTAACACTTTGTTTTATGTCCATAATAGGGGATGTTGCCCTTAGTTACAATATCACAGTATCAAAAATTTCACGAAGGCAACTGCGTTTCTGTTTATGAGAAAACTAGAAAGATTAAAGCACAGATATTTGGAAAGATGAATATAAAGATATAAGCAATGACTTTGGATGTGAAAGGGAGCTGACAGGATGACTGTGAAAGGTGACGCATTCATTGCAAGTATATCAAGTGATGACAACCATGGTAGGGAGAGATGGTTTCTACGTAAAATGAATTTTAATGCGGTCAGCTTGGAGTGCAAATGGTGGTTCTTGGGAGGTGGTTGCGCTCTGTTAGTGTTCTGTATCTGTCGAACCAGGATCAGATGCAAGCCATGAGGAGAGCAAGAATGACCGTATGTACTCACACTCCATGTTTCACAATCAGGACTCCAGATCTATGAAACTGCTCGCTTTGTTTGCTTTTCTTCAGCAAATTTCAAATCTTACATTATACTTTTTGTTGCCAAAAAGAATCCAATCGGGCAGTCCCTCTTTACATTGTCCCTCTTTTTACAGTTTGTCCAGAACCAAAACATGTGCCTGATGAGAGTTCTCTTCCACATAATACAAATTCATCAACAACTGTTGCACAAAACAAGCTGATATCTTCTACTCAGCAGCACACCAAAAAAGCACTAAAACAGGTAAGATTAAATAATTACAATCTTCAGTCCTTTTACAATGTGATGGACACATTTTATTTTGTCCTTCCACATCTGATAAATAAAGTGATTCTCAAACTTAATATGACATTTATTGTATAATCAACTTCAAAAATTAAGCTGACTATCTAATGACGCCTGATTCAAATTGATGCCTGATATTTGAGCTAAATCAAAAATAATCAATTATCTTCTGGTTCAAGAAAAGCAAAAAAGTTCAGATACTGGAAATCTGAAATAAAGAACAACATTTCTGTCCTTACACAGCAAGTAACGTCACCTTTAGTTTAGTTCAGATACAGCATGGCTTTCGGCCCACCGAGTCCACGCCGGCCATCGATCACCCGTTCACACTAGTTCTATGTTGCCCCATTTTCTCATCTACTCTCTACACACTAGGAGCAATTGAGTGCTCTCGGAGCCTGACGTGATTTATCCATGTTATTGAGAGAGCAAGAGAGGAGATTGCTGGGGGCCTTGACGAAGGACTTTGTGTTCTCTCTCACCACAGGCGAGCTCCTGGAGGACTGGAGCATTGCCAATGTTGTTCTTTTGTTTAAGAAAGGAAATATGGCTAATTCGGGAAATTCTAGGCTAGTAAGCATCACATCAGTGATATTGAAGGTGATTAAAAGGTGGGTGAACCAGCATTCTGGCAGGCAGGTTTGTCACTGCTACACAGGAGGGTTTAAACTAAATAGTGGGGGGGGAGGAGACAAATTGGAAATACAAGTATGGAGTTAAAGGGAACGAGATACCAGAATTAACGGGGCAGAAAGCTCACAAAGGGATAGGAGAGTATGGCCAAGTGAAATAGGAATCTATGTGAAAGGCAAGGTGATTAATGGATTAAAAGTACAGGTGCACAACCTTTTATCCTGAGTTCCGGAAACCGAAAAACTCCGAAAACCGGCCATTTTTTCCCAGGATGTCGTCTGCACACCAAAGCTCGCGTTTGGCGCCAAACTTGACCCGAAACGACCCATGGTCAACCCAGGTCTGTACTACTGTAGCGGCTGCCTCCTACCCGGAGACCGGGAAGACACTTAAACATCTGTAAATCATTGCTTAAATGTTAGTTTGGAGGGCTTTTATGTGAAGGGGGGAGGGGGGTGAAGGGGGAAACTTTAATTCTTAGTCCCCTACCTGGTCGGAGAGGCGGGGAGCGGTCAATGCCTTACCGGGTCGCCGTGCAGTAAGCTCCGGAGCGCTGTGGCCGCCGACTCCCAGCTGGGGCTGCGGGCGTCCGGCCGCGGGCGGCGCCGGTTGGAGCTCCGACCCCGGCAACTCTACCCCTGGCTGCGCGGCGCTCCAAATCCAGCGCGGCCCGCGGCCGGACGCCCGCAGCCCCAGCACCGCTGTGGCCGCCGACATGTTGTGTGTCGGCGGCCACAGCGCTCCGGAGCTTACTGCACAGCGACCCGGTAAGGCATTGCCCGCTCCCCGCTGGTATCCCAGCGCTGCGACGCCGCCAACTCCCAACATCGCGGCGCTGGGGCTGCGGGCGTCCGGCCGCCGGCCGCGCTGGATTTGGAGCGCCGCGCAGCCAGGGGTAGAGTTACCGGGGTCGGAGCTCCAACCAGCGCCGCCCGCGGCCGGACGCCCGCAGCCCCCAGCTCCGCGATGTTGGGAGTCGGCGGCCACAGCGCTCCGGAGCTTACTGCACGGCGACCCGGTAAGGCATTGCCCGCTCCCCGCCTCTCCGACCAGGTAGGGGACTAAGAATTAAAGTTTCCCCCTTCACCCCCACCACATAAAATCCCTCCAAACTAACTGACTAACATTTATGCAATGATTCTCCGGGGAGGAGGCAGCCGCTCCAGACTTTTCAAGCCGCCCGCGCTACCTACCTAATCTACGCTAAAAATCTTCCATTCGGAAATCCGAAAAATTCCGAAATCCAACAAGTGTCTGGTCCCAAGGCTTTCGGATAAAAAGTTGTGCACCTGTATTATATGAATTACAGAGTGGGAATTACAGAGACATGGCTGCAAGAGGACCAGGGCTGGGAACTGAATATTCGAGGGTATATGTCCTATCAAAAAGACAGACAGGTATGCAGAGGGGGTGAGGTAGCTCTGTTGGTGAGGGATGAAATTCAGTCCTTTGTGAAGGGTGACATAGAATCAGATGTAGAGTCAGTGTGGATAGAACTGAGAATTGTAAGGATAAAAAGACCCAAATGGGAGTTATCTACAACATCATACTTGCCAATTTCTAACTGAGCCTCAAGCTCATCCACTTTATTCCTTATACCTCTTGATTCATATACAGCACTTTAACTTTGGTATTCACATCCACTCTCTTACCAGTCACTATTGGCCCTGACCTTGCTCTCTTATGCCTTCTCGAGTTAGTCGCAAGTTAGTCTCGCAAGTTGAACCAAGAGTTAAAATTGGCATGTCGCAAAGATAATGCTACGGTGGTTATGGGAGATTTCAACACGCATGTAGACAGGGTAAATCAGGTTGGTACTGGACCCCAAGAAAGGGGATTTGTGGAGTTCCTCCGAGATGGATTCTTAGAGCAGCTTCTACTGGACCCTACCAGGGAGAAGGCAATTCTGAATTTAGTGTTGTGTAATGAACCGGATTTGATGTGGGAACTTGAGGTAAAGTAGCCATTAGGAGGTAGTGACCATAATATGATGTTTTAAACTCCAACTGTAATACCGACACTTCCGATTTTCAGTTGAGCAAACATTAATATGGAGCCATGTGGGAGGAGCTGGGCAAAGTTGACTGGAAAGAGACCCAAGCAGTGATGACAGTGGAACAACAATCCTCATTCCAAAGAGGAAGAAAGATTCTAAGGGGACTAAGAGGTGACCGCGGCTGACAAGGGAAGTCAAGAACAGTATAAAAATAAAAGGGAAGTAAAACATAGCAAAGATGAGCGGGAAGCCATTGGATTGGGTAATGTTTAAAGAGCAACAGAAGATAACTAAAAAGGCAATAAGGGGAGAAAAGATGAGGTACGAAGGTAAGCTAGCCAAGAATATAAAGGAGGCTAGTAAAAGCTTTAGGTATGTGAAGAGGAAAAAATTAGTTAAGACCAAAGTTGGACCCTTGAAGACAGAAACAGGTGAATTTATTATGGGGAACAACGAAATGGCAGACGAGTTGAACTTTGGATCTGTCATCACTAAGGAAGACACAAACAATCTCCCAGATGTACTAGTGGCCAGATGACCTAGGGTGACAGGGGAACTGAAAGAAATTCACATTAGTTGGAAATTATGTTGAGTAGACTGATGGGACTGAAGGCTGATAAATCCCCAAGGCCTGATGGTCTGCATCCCAGGGTACTTAAGGAAGTGGCTCTAGAAATCGTGGACACATTGGTGATCATTTTCCAATGTTCTATAGATTCAGGATCAGTTCCTGTGGATTGGAGGGTAGCTAATGTTATTTCACTTTTTAAGAAAGGCAGGAGAGAAAAAACAGGGAATTATAGACCAGTTAGCCTGACATCAGTGGTGGGGAAGTTGCTGGAGTCGATTGTAAAAGATGAAATTGTGGCACATTTGGATAGCAGTAACAGGATTGGTCCAAGTCAGCATGGATTTACGAAGGGGTAATCATGCTTGACTAATCTTCTGGAATTTTTTGTGGATGTAACTAGGAAAATGGACAAGGGAGAGCCAATGGATGTCGTGTACCTAGACTTCCAGAAAGCCTTTGATAACGTCCCACATAGGATATTAGTGGGCAAATTTAAAGCACATGATATTGGGGGTAGAGTGCTGACATGGATAGAAAATTGGTTGGCAGACAGGAAACAAAGAGTAGGGATTAACGGGAATGGCAGGCAGTGACTGGTGGGGTACTGCAAGGCTCGGTGCTGTGACCGCAGCTATTTACAATATACATTAATGATTTAGATGAAGGGATTAAAAGTAACATTAGTAAATTGGCAGATGACACAAAGCTGGGTGGCAGTCTGAACTGTGAGGAGGATGCTATGAGGATGCAGGGTGACTTGGACAGGTTGGGCGAGTGGGCAGATACATGGCAGATGCAGTTTAATGTGGATAAATGTGAGGTTATCCACTTTGGTGGCAAGAACAGGAAAGCAGATTATTATCTGAATGGTGTCAAGTTAGGAAAATAGTACAATGGAACCTGGGTGTCCTTGTTCATCAGGCACTGAAAGTAAGCATGCAGATACAGCAGGCAGTGAAGAAAGCTATTGGCACGTTGGGCTTCATAACAAGAGGAGTTGAGTATAGGAGCAAAGAGGTCCTTCTGCAGTTCTACAGGGCCCTAGTGAGACCACACCTGGAGTATTGTGTGCAGTTTTGGTCTCCAAATTTGAGGAAGGACATTCTTGCTATTGAGGGAGTGCAGCGTAGGTTCACAAGGCGGAACTGTCAATGGTGGAACTGTCAAGTTGAAAGAATGGAGCGACAGGGTTTGTATACACTGGAATTTAGAAGGATGAGAGGGGATCTTATTGAAACATATAAGATTATTAAGGGATTGGATACGCTAGAGGCAGGAAACATGTTCCCGATGTTGGGGAGTCCAGAACCAGGGTCCACAGTTTAAGAATAAGGGGTAGATCATTTAGAATGGAAATGAGGAAAAAGTTTTCACCCAGAGATTTGTGAATCTGTGGAATTCTCTGCCTCAGAAGGCAGTGGAGACCGAGACTCTCTGGGTGCTTTCTAGAGAGAAGTTGAGAGAGTTCTTAAAAATAGCGGAGTCAAAGGATATGGGGAGAATGCAGGAACAGGGTACTGATGATCAGCCATGATCACATGGCTCGAAGGGCCGAATGACCTACTCCTACACCTATTGCCTATGTATTTATGTATGAAGCTATTGAAGATGATTTGTGGAGATAGGATTTACTAACATTTGGATGGGACATTTAGGAACATTCAGTATGGCTTTGTCCAGGTCATGCCTAGAAACTTGATTCTGTTTTCTGAGACAGTGCCAAAGGTGATTGATAAGGGTCGGCCAGTGAATGTTGTCCACATGGACCTCAATGAAGCATTTGGCAAGGTCATTCATAGTAAGCTGATCCAGAAGATTAAGATCCCTGGGATCCATGATAACTTTGATTTAGGTTTACCTATAGAAGACCGAGGGTAAGGTAGAATAGTGTTTGTTTTTTTAATAGATGTACACTTGGGCAAAACTGTAGATAGGTTGGTTAGTAAGTTTGCAGCATTGTAGATAGTGAAGAATGTTGTAAAAGGACACTGCAGGATGTAGATCAGTAGCAGATATGGGTGGAGAAATGGAAGATGGAATTTAAGCCAGGTAAGTTGCCCTTTGGGAGATTAAACGTCAGGGGAAAGTATACAGATAATATCAGGACCTTTAACAGCATTGTTTTACAGAGAGATATTGGAATCCAAGAATCAAGAGTGTTTTATTGTCATATGTTCCGGATGGGACAATGAAATTCTTACTTGTTGCAGTCAAGTCCATACCTCCCTGAAAGTAGCAACACAAACGGTGGCGTAGCAGTAGAGCTACTGCCTTACAGCTCCAGAGACCCGGGTTTAATCCTGATTACAGGTGCTGTCTGTACGGAATTTGTGCATTCGCCCTGAATGGGTTTTCTCCGAGATCTTCGGTTTCCTCCCACACTCCAAAAACATACAGGTTTATAGGTTAATTGGCTTGGTATGAAATGTAAAAATTGACCCTAGGGTGTGTAGAGTAGTGTTATTGTGCAGGGATTGCTGGTCGATGTAGGCTCAGTGAGTCGAAGGACCTGTTTCAGCGCTGTATTTCTAAACCAACCTAAATAGATAGTTGTAAAATAGATGTGATAAACAGAATGTGGAGCCTTAGGAGTTGGTACAGAAGAGGGTTATCAGAATGCTGCCTGGCTCGCCTTCCACGCCTTCGGAAAGTACCCAAAGTTTTGATGTAGTTTGGGAAGCTGGACACGGCGACCCAGAAATGGAGGGACAGCTGTGGGAGGCGACAGACGGTGCGGTTGCAGTCGTCACAGGTCTTGATGTTGGCGAAGGCGGTTGCGGGAGACCCAACAGCAGGTGAGTGTGAGCAGATCGAGCACAGCCTGCAGTAGCTGCACAGAGCAGCATTGAAATGAACCGTCAGAATTATGGTGGGACAGGCCAACCGCTACATCATCATCCTAGTGCCATCAGGACACCAAGCCTTAAAGTGAAAAGTAAGAAATGCTTATCTCCTTTGGTCAAGATCAGGCTAGATATTTTCAGAAACTTTCAGAAGACATGAAAATTGCAAAATGATGAAGGCCTGCTATTATCCACTACAGTTGTTTCACGCTTATACTTGTGTATGTGTACTCATGTATAGTATGATTTAACTGGATAGCATACAAAATAGAGCTTTACACTATCTCAGTACATGTGACAATAATAAACTAAATTATGCTAAAAACATAAATGCATACAATATGCATACAGTTCTACTTGCAGCATTATAACCAGTGGCTAAACCTGCTCTTATATTCAATGCTTCAGCTAATAATGAAAGATTCCCATATATCTTTTTAACCACATTGTCTCTCTATTTTGCTATCTTCGACTGCAATTTTATGGACTTGTTAAATACTGCACCATAAATGTTGACTTTTTTTTGAGAAATGCACTGTAAATCATGTTGCCATTAATCAGCTTAAAATTCTGGCCTACAAAATATATGTCAGATTGTACAATGCATTTTTAACTTGGCTACCCAATGCTATTTGCTAATATTTTGCACACGGCATTTGAAAAGTGATAATTTATGACGTATATAAATCTGTGTGCATGATGGTATTTACAGCAACAGGTCACACAGTCCTAAAGGTCCTGTCCAACTGCGGCGACCTAATCTGCGAGTTCTGGCGAGTTTGCCCTCGACTCATACTCGCAGCATGGTCGACACGAGGTCGTTGGAGGTCTTTGTAACTCTCCTTCATGCTCGAGAGTAGTCCCCGCGTACTCGAGGCCTCAGCTAGGTTGCGGCGTATTTTTCAACATGTTGAAAAATGCCCACGCGTAAAAAAGGTCGCCATGGAAAAAATCGATACTTTTTTTACTCCTAGGTGTAGTCGTAGTAGGTCGGCATGTTATTCGTAGGTAATCGAGGGTAGTCGAAGGTAGTCATAGATAGTCTTCATCATAGTCGAAGAGAGGTCGAAGGAGGTCGTCTTCACTCTCCACTATTCAGTGTCCAATTTTCCCGAAGTTAGTCGTAGCTAGTCGAAGCTAGTCTTCAACATAGTCGAAGGAGGTACATTTTATCAAACTCTCCTAAACTCTTCTAAACTCGCCAATTAGGTCGCCCAAGTGGGACAGCCCCTTAAGTTTGAGTATGGTAGAAAATGGTTAGAATAGCATAAACATCTATGAATTTATAATTATTTTGGATTACCTGCAGTCACTAAATGTCAGTGGACCAGATCAGTTCAGTTGTACTTTCGCAATGCACCTTGAAATTAACACAGACTGTCAAGTCAGTGGGAGTGGAGTAGTTTGACAAATTGTAATGAGCATTTGAAAGCACTGGGCCTGTACTCACTGAAGTTTAGGATGAGAGGTGACCTCATTGAAACGTATCAAATAGTGAAAGGCTTGGATAGAGTGGATGTGGAGAGGATGTTTCCACCAGTGGGAGAGTCTCGGACTAGAGGTCATAGTCTCAGAATTAAAGGATGTTCCTTTAGGAAAGAGATAAGGAAGGATTTTCTTTAGTCAGAATTTGTGGAATTCTTGGCTGTGGAGGCCAAGTCAATGGATATCTTTAAGCAGATATATATAGATTCTTGATTAGTAAGGGTGTCGGGGGTTATGGGGAGAAGGCAGGAGAATGGGGTTAGGAGGGAGAGATAGATGAGCCATGATTGAATGGCAGAGCAGACGATGGACCGAATGGCCTAATTCTGCACCTATCACTTATGACCTTATGACCTAATCTTGAAAAGCAAAATGTAGGAGTTTCTTTGTAGGAAAAGGAGCTATGAGTTCAAAACTGAGGTAAAAGAGCATAAGCACTATCACAAGGGTTCAAGTAGTGTGTGTTTTGCATAGAAGGCTTGCTTTAGAAATGTGGGCATAAGAAGTTATAATCATAAAGTGATTCGATGTTAGTTTATAAATTTAGTATATTACTTGATTGAGTGGGACCCGTTGGGTCCCAGCATCACACGGGAGGGCTGGTCCCCCAACGCAATAATCCACCTCTCCACCAATCCCAATATTGGTGGCCAGTGGGGGGGGGGGGCTTTCTGGAGCGCTAGCATGGGTGTGGGCTGAAAGGCCTGGTTTCCAGAGGGCTAGTGTGGACATTGTGGGACGAATGGATTCTTGTGCTGGCGGCTCAGTCACTCAAGCAGTTGACTCACTCACGGCTGGTGGGCTGGCAGTTGACTCGCGGCTATTCCTTGAAATTCCATTTCAAGCAGGGTGCAAGGCCACCAAATTCAAGTCCAGTTTCTTACCACTTCAAGCAGGGTGCTTCTGCAATTGTACACAGCCATAGAGGGGGACTCTGAGTAAGGCGGCCAAAAATCACAGCCGTAAGTGGCAGCGTTTTTTCAGAAATCAATATACAGAACAACAGGAAGTGGTCAAGATCAGACTTAGTAATATAGATAGATATATAATGATTGCAAATAAGTGGTGTAGTTCACAGTGACTTAAATAGTATGTTTTATTACAGAAGTGGTTGTATTGTACAGGGTTGTATGTAATATAAACAGGGCTGGTGGTTTATAGGAGTGACTAAATTAATTTTCATTATTTATTTGTTGTTTTCCATTTGACTTCCTTATTCTATCCATTTTACCTGGAGAGCTGAAGCACAGCTTATCATATCTATACACTTTTAAAACTGTGTGTGTGTGTGTGTGTGTCATTTAGCATGTGAAACGTATCTCCTCGGAAACCAGATGCCCCCCCCCCCCCACCACAACGACGCGTAGAGGGGACGGCACCCAATGGGTCCCCCTTGGTCTAGTTATTATATATTATTTGTCATTTATGTGAAATGCCTTTAAATGATCCTTGATACAAAACAAGAATGATTCTATGCATCTAAAACTAGGTGGGATTGTTTATTTCAAGAACAAATGTCCAGTAGACCATTTGCTAAAGGTTTATTTTAAACCACAAAGGCTTTAGACAGCGGATCAAAATAAAATATTTTGATCTTGTAAAGAGTCAATAACCAAAGGTCCAGATTCCTGATAATCAAATGCACCAAAGTGCCAGGAAAAACCTTTTTATGCTTTGGCTGGATAGAGCTTGGAACTCACTGCCCTGAATGATCTTCAAAGAGGAATTAGATAAATACGTGGTAGAAATATAAATGAAGGAACAAGGCATAATAACTGAATGGAATTGGTTTGGATTTGATGGGCCAAGTAGTTTCGTGTTTTGTGTTCAATATTTTAAAGCCCAACGATAGAAGCAAGGTCACGGAGATGGTTAGCATTACTGTGGAGAAACTAACGTTTGTTTCATCAAGGATATCCTTCAGATTACCAATAGGGAACTGAAGTGTGAAGGGGAATTAGATTCCAGGGGCATTAAGTCTTGATTTTTGAGCGATAATCTTTTAATAAAAAGTCTGGCAATGTAACAGACAGCATTTATTGTCCAATTCTGGTTATCCAGGGAAAATAGAATTCGAACTGCAAGGTAATGAAGGCATTCAGGCAGCTATAAGGTGTAGGTTGCCAGTAATTATCAAGGAATGAAAGTGTATGCAAAACATGGGGTATATGCAATATTTTGGAGGGAAACCTGGAGGTGATTAGATTCTCTGGCACCCACTACCCTCACCAGTCAAGGTGATAATTTCAGAACTCTTTACAATTTGCTGTCATATTAGTTACAATAAAAGTACTAGAGAAGTTAATGGGACTAAAAAACCTGTTAATCTCAAGATCCAATGATTTACACCGCAGTGTTTTGAAAGAGATGTTTATAGAGGTAGTCAATACTCCATTTATCATTTTCCAAAATTCTTTAAATTCTGGAGTTATTCCAAGGAATTGAGGGATTCAAGCAGATGTGACTCCATTCTTTAAGATCGGAAAGAGAAGGAGGGTTAGCTTAATAACCTAACGTTAGTAAAAGGGATAATGCTAAAATTCATAATGAAACATGTATTGATGGAACACCTTGAAATGAACTAAGAATTGTGGAAGTCAAGACGTCAAGAGTGTTTTATTGTCATATGTCCCGGACGGGACAATGAAATTCTTAATTGCTGCAGCACAACAGAATATGTGAATGTGTCAACATTGTAAATAACGAGGGGAAAAAAAAAAAATCATATTCGACTAATCTTTGACGATATGACTAGAATAGATAAGGGGGAATAAACATAAAAGGAAAATCATCAGGAAGAGAGAGAGAGAGAGAGAGAGAGAGAGAGAGAGAGAATCATGGGGAAAAAAAACTCACAAGATTGTGGAAGGATAGACAATTGATGGTTCAGATGAGTTAGCAGATTGGACTTGAAAACGTTACAAGCAATTAGGCTAAGTAGCAGTGAAATGTCGAATCTCATATTGTGTCTTGAAGGTTGCCGTAGGCCCAGGCAGAAGATGAGGTCTTGTTCCTCCAGTTTGTGTTGGGCCTGGCTATAATAGCGCAGGAGGCAAAAAGATAGATCAGTGTGAGAGTGGGATTGTGAATTAAAATGGAAAATGCATTAAGACTGGTTCCGTGGATGGCAGATTTATTATATGAAGAAAGGTCATGTAGACCAAGCCAGTAGGCCTTATTTAACCATACTAAATCCTTACAGGACTCAATAGAAAAGATGCAAGGAGGATGTATCCCCTGGCTGAAGAGTGGAGAACTAGGGGTCAAATTTTCAGATAAATGGATATGTTATTTAGCTGAGAAGAGAAAATGTGTCATCGTTCAAAGCATGGTATATCTTTGGAATTTTCTACCCAAAGGGCCATTGGAGACAGTCATTCAAAACCGAGATTGATACATTTCTGGATATTACTGAAATCAAAAGAAAATTCAGGAAAGTAGATCGGCCATGATACTGATGATAGCTAGAGCAGGGTAGAAGGATCAAATGGCCTAAATACTCCCATTTCAGTTTCTTATGTTTTTTTTATAGTACTCACCATAACCATTACGTACTGATTGATGATGTATTAATTAAGATCTTGAGTTTGTGGATGAAATTCCACGATTTTAAGCGTCTTTTGAATGTTTAAATGGATGCCGTATATATCATCACCACATTCATAGCATAGGTGGGGAAGAGATCTTGGGAATGAACAGCTGAGCTTCTTACTTCAGAGTACTCGGGTCTCTAACCTGTTATTGTAGCCACAGTCTTTATGCGATAATGGACACCCCTGGAATGGTGATGAGGAGAAATTTGTAATTGAATACATTAGGGAGCTGGTGGACATTATTGTAAATGCCTGGTATTTGCATGGCATGAATAGATACCACTTCTCTGCCTAAGTCTGTTGTCTCATCTTGTAAGAATGTAGTGCTTCATTGTACGAGTAATTATAAATGGAGTCAACACAGCAATCCTTGGTGAAGTTCTGCATTTCAGATGTTCTGATGGAGGGAAGCTCATTGATGAAGCAGCCAACAATAGTTGGGTTAGCGTTATACCTCTGAGGAGCTCCTTCAAAGATGTAGAATTATCTTTCCTTGGAGAAAGACAGCCCGACTAGAACAAACTAATATTTAAACTTGTAGCTACTGTTAAATGTTAAGAATGGTAAACGTTCATCAATAGATTTCCGCCATTGGAAATAAGTAATTTAATTACTTCAATAAGCTAAAGCAGGTTCTTCCAGTAGAGGCAGAAGATCAATATCGCCACCAATGGATAAAGTGTACATTGCAGGCATTAGTCATCCTAGATTGAGCATACCTTTTGAAGTTCAATGGTTGGGTGTTGCAAATAGAAAAATTACAAAAAGTTATCAAAACAAAAACTTATGATACTGGAAATTGGAAATAAAAATTGAAAATGTTAAACACAGCTGGTCAGGCAGCATCTGTGGAGTGAGAAAAGTAGTGCTTCAGTAACATTTCCTTCCAAGACAGCATCCTTATACTTAAAAACAGAGCAAATGCTATTGATATTAATATTTCTAGCAAATTCACCTTGGTCCTTATATTTTCCAATTCTTTTTTTCTGTTTCTGGTATTTTAAGTTTAATGGTGCTTGACATGCTCATATTTGAAAGGAAAATGTTGCCTTTATATAATGCCCTCTATAACCTTGAAGTTATGAAGTACTTCAAATCCAATATATTTTTTTAATAACAGCCACATGGTGACATTTGATCATTTTGTTTTAGTGGCATTGTTTGAAGTGTAAACATTGGCCAGGACATTAGCATAAACTGCAAGAAGGAACTGCAGATGTTGGTTTAAACCGAAGATAGACACAAAAAGCTGGAGTAAAGGGCCTGTCCCACTTAGGCGAGTGCAGGAGACTCTGCGCTCGCCGCATGTTCGCTGGTATTCTCTGGTGAGTTGCCTTAATGGTCGCAAGGAGTTCCCGCATTCTGGAAACTAGTCGTGCCTCAGTATGTTCGCGGCAAATTTTTCAACATGTTCATTGGCTCATTGGGGAAAAAAACGTAAGCACGAGTTTTCAGAACCAAGGATAACCGACCGTTAACAAACCGAATAGACATCAGTATTTGCTAGCTGTCTTAACCTTCCTGTTCATCGGCGTGTGTGTCTGTATCACCTTGGCTTTGCACCCGTTGAATTTCATACAGCGCTCCCCCGCTTTCGTGTGTGTGTGTGTGTGTGTGTGTGCGCCTCCCCCCCAAGGTTCACAGTGGCCATTATCAGTTGCAGCTCAGTGCCACATCGAGGAAATCTCACACGTGCCTTTCCCCTTGCCCCATTTTCACGACAGCTCCACTTCATTTACTTCAAGCATCTCTCACATCTCCCTCCCCTTTCTTCATCTCACAGTCACCATCACAGCAAATAGACTAAATACTCATGTCTATTACAAAGCCGCTGACTCATACAACTATCTCGACTACACTTCTCACCCTACTTCCTGCAAAGACTCCCAATTCCTCCGTCTACGCAACATCTGCACCCAGGATCAGGTGTTCCACACTAGGACATCCGAGATGTTCTCATTCTTTAGGGAGGCCCTCACTCGTTTCTCCACGGTACCCCGCAGCTCCGTCCTTGCTCCCCTACCCCTAGTCACAACAGAGACAGTCCCCGCTTACAACTGCAGAAGATTTGACACCTGTTGCTATACCTCCTCCCTCGACTCCATCCCTCCCCCAACCAAGTCACAGTAGCTTCTCATTTTCACCCTACAAACAGCTTACAATGGGCTTTCCTTTATCATCTTAACTTTTTTGCATATCATTAATTCAGTTCATTATCTCTCCACATCACCATCTATATCTCTTGTTTCCCTTATCCCTAACCAGTCTGAAGAAGGGCCTCGACCCGAAACGTCACCCATTCATTTTCTCCAGAGATGCTGCCTGTTTCGTTGAGCTGTCCCACTCTTTAAGAAGGGCGGCAGAGAGAAAACAGGGAATTATAGACCAGTTAACCTGACATCGATGGTGGGAAAGATGTTGGAGTCAATGATAAAAGATTAAATAGCGACACATTTGGATAGCAGCAGCAGGATCTGTCCGATTCAGCATGGATTTACGAAGGCGAAATCATGCTTAACTAATCTTCTGGAATTTTTTGAGGATGTAACCAGGATAATGGACAAAGGAGAGCCAGTGGATGTAGTGTACCTGGACTTTCAGAAAGCTGATAAGGTCTCACATAGGAGATTAGTGGGTAAAATTAAAGCACATGGTATTGGGGGTAGAGTGCTGACATGGATAGAAAATTAGTTGGCAGACAGGAAGCAAAGTGTAGGAATTAACAGGTCCTTTTCAGAATGGCAGGCAGTGACTAGTGGGGTACTGCAAGGCTCGGTGCTGGGACTGCAGCTATTTACAATAAATATTAATGATTTGGATAAAGGGATTAAAAGTAACATTAGCAAATTTTAAGATGGCACAAAGCTAGGTGAGGTTATCCACTTTGGTGGCAAAACCAGGAAGGCCGATTATATCTAAATAGTGTCAAGTTGGGAAAAAGGGAAGTACAACGGGATCTGGGAGGTCATTGTTCATCAGTCACTGAAAGTAAGCATGCAGGTACAGCAGGCAGTGAAGTGTGCAGTTTTGGTCTCCAAACTTGAGGAAGGACATTCTTGCTATTGAGGGAGGGCAGAGTAGGTTCACAAGGTTAATTCCCAGGATGGCGGGACTCGTATGTTGATAGATTGGAACGGCTGGGCTTGTATACTCTGGAATTCAAACATATTAGATTATTAAGGGTTTGGACACACTAGAGGCAGGAAACATGTTCCCAATGTTGTGGGAGTCCAGAACCAAGGGCCATAGTTTAATAATAAGTGGTAAGCCATTTAGAATGGAGATGAGGAAAAATGTTTTCACACAGAGCGTTGTGAGTGTGTGGAATTCTCTGCCTCAGTGAAGGCTGGTTCTCTGGATGCTTTCAAGAGAGTCAGATAGAGCACTCAGGGATAGCGGAGTTAAGGGATATGGAGAGAAGGCAGGAACAGGGTATTGATTGTGGATGGTACACAAAAAAGCTGGAGAAACTCAGCGGGTGCAGCAGCATCTATGGAGCGAAGGAAAAAGGCACCGTTTCGGGCCGAAACCCTTCTTCAGACTTGTGTATTGATATTCAAACAGGGTATTGATTGTGGATGATCAGCAATGATCACATTGAATGGTGGTGCTGGTTCGAAGGGCCGAATGGCCTACTCCTGCGGCTATTGTCTATTGTCGAGTATCACTCTACCTCAAATGTATCTTAAAGTCCTTGGAGTGGGACAAATTCACAACCTTCTGATTCATACAATAGTGCTCTTAATGAACCATGGCTAACATTGCAGTAGTTGAACTACTTTTATTCTAAGATTTTCACATATCATATATATGAAGGCAAAGGGAGCCTTTTATCATCTGAATTGGATTTCATGTAATTTATATATGTTCTCGTTTGCATGTGTTTAGTGCTTTCATAATGAATACAAAAATTTAGCAAGATCAAGACAAATATGATCTGTTTAACTGCTTTATGTTGTTTACTACTCAATGTGCAAAATAATAAATGTGCTCAGATTTCATTTTCATTCCTCAAACTGCATAGCATTATATTTTCTTGAAAATGAAGAAATTAACAAAACATCAAATGATAAAAGTAAGTCATTCATTACCCATCAGACATCCTCGTCCATTTCTGTTGCGAAAGAGATGCCTGCGGATGCGCAACAATTATGTTCCCATTAACCCTATTCCCAAAAGGACATAAAGTGCTGGAGTAACTCAGTGGGTCAGGCAGCATTTCTATAGAAGGTGGATCGGTGATACTTCATGGTAGAACCTGTCCTGAAGTCTTGCCTCTCCATGGTTTCCAGAGATGCTGCCTGACCCGCTGAGTTACTCCAGCACTTTGTGTTCTTTTGTGCAAACCAGCATTTGCAGTTCCTTGTTTCTACAATCCCATTCCAAAAATGCGTTTCCTTCAACCTATTCTCTCTTGCATGCCTATTAACTCACATCAATCATCCACCCACACTATGGGTAATTTACAGTAGCCAATTAACCCAGCAGCATGTCTTTTGGATGTGGGAGGAATGCTGAGTACCCAAATGAACCCCAGGCAGTCAAGGACATTACATGCGAGTACTATCATTAATTTTTCTGATCAGCCACATATGAATCACTTTTCCCGCTGAGTGTTTGGTTACAATGTGCATTACACAATTTATTTAAATGGCAGCTCTTGGCTGTCCACTGTCATATAGTTTCATGCATTCCCCCAGTCAACAGCAATCGACTCTCCTCTTGTACCTTCATAGTCTAATTAGATTTAAGACCCTAATTTCACAACCAACTCCATCACCTTCAATCTCAAAGTGTAATCCTCTCATAGTAAGCGCCCCGACCAAGAACCCTTTGACAGTAAGATTATCAATCAACTTCTCATTGCTCAAAGTAAGATTGAAAATGGTTCTTCTCCTATCTGGTTCCTCGCATGTTGATCTGAATCTGGTTATCTGGTGCATTAAAAATAACTCATATCAATGGTCTCTGCTCTTTGCTATTTTGTAGTTTGTCTCAATTAATTCCAATTTCACATCAGGATGTGTCATGCCAGGATCATTTCTCACTGCTACACTAAACTCCCCCACTGAAAAAATAGGAGATGACAAAGCTGGAGTAACTCAGTGGGACAGGCAGCATCTCTGGAGAGAAGGAATGGGTCACATATCGGGTAGAGACCCTTCTTCAGACTAGTTAGGAAAAAGGGAAATGAGAGATATAGACGATGATGTAGAGAGATAAAGAATTATGAATGAAAGACATTCAAAAAAGAACAATGATAAAGGAAACAAAATAGGGCTTTCCAGTGGGCAGAGAGGGATGGGCTAGGTAAGACACATGGGAAAAATGAATGGCTAAATTGCATCAATTTTTAGAAAAAATACATAGACAATAGGTGCAGAAGTAGGCCATTCGGCCCTTCAAGCCAGCACCGCCATTCAATGTGACCATGGCTGATCATCCATAATCAGTATCCAGTTCCTGCCTTCTCCCCATATCCCTTGATTCTGCTAGCCCTAAGAGCACGTTCTAACTCTCTTTTGAATGCATCCAGTGAATTGACCTCGACTGCCTTCTGTGGCAGAGAATTCTACAAATTCACAACTCTCTGTGTGAAAAAAGTTTTTTCCTTTTCTCAGTTCTAAATGGTCTACCCCTCATTCTTGAACTGTGGCCTCTGGTTCTGGACTCCACCAACATCAGGAATATGTTTCCTGTGTCTAGCGTGTCCAATCCCTTAATAATTTCATATGTGTCTATAAGATCCTTCTAACTTCCTGTGTATACAAGCCCAGTCGCTCCATTCTTTTCACCATATTACAGTCCTGCCATCCCGGGAATTAAACTCGTGAATCTACACTGCACTCCCTCAACTGCAAGAATGTCCTTCCTCAAATTAGGAGACCAAAACTGCACACAATACTCCATATGTGGTCTCACCAGGGCCCTGTACAACTGCAGAAGGACCTCTTTGCTCCTATACTCAACTCCTCTCGTTACGAAGGCCATCATGCCATTAGCTTTCTTCACTGCCTGCTGTACCTGCATGCTTACTTTCAGTGACTGATGTACACGGACACCCAGGTCTTGTTGTACTTTCCCTTTTCCAAACCTGACACCATTCAGATAATAATCTGCTCCTTGTTCTTGCCACCAAAGTGGATAACCTCACATTTGTCCACATTATACTGCATCTGCCCACTCACCCAACCTGGCCAAGTCACCCTGCATCATCATAGCATCCTCTTCATAGTTCACACTGCCACCCAGCTTTGTGTTATCTGAAAATTTGCTAACGTTACTTTTAATCCCTTCATCTAAATCAGGGGTTGGCAACCTTCGGCCCCTGGGCCGATGCGGCCTGTAACCCGAAATCATCCGGCCCACAGGCGTTTTTTTTTTTCCCGTAATTATCTGGCCCGCAGACTTCTATCATCTCCAGTACCTCCCGGGGCCGCGGCGCCCAGGCGCGGTGATGCAAGGATACAAGGAAGCCTTTGCAGGCGGCCGCAATGGCGAGCGAAGATAAGCGCTGAGCGCGGACGAGCGCTGAGCACGGCCGAGCGCTGAGCTCTGGCTGTGCCACATCATGCGCTCGTCAGTCAAAAGTTGCGCACTAATTAATTAAGCTAATTAGATCAAAAGTAACTGCCATCTAGTGCTCAATGCTCATATTACTCTATGGGGAGCCTAATTCTGTGCTGCGGTCTATTTTAACCAAGGGTCGGCAACCTACAGCCCCTGGGCCGAATGTGTCCGCAACCCAAAATCATCCGGCAAGCAGGCCGATTTTTTTTCCGTACAAGGGCTCCGACGCCGAGGTCTGGCTGTACCGCATCCTCTCAAAGCCGTTGGCACGGCCGCTTACCTTATGTGAACACGTTTAAGACAGAACTGCAGTTGCTGGAAGGTAGACAAAAATGCTGGAAAAACTCAGCGGGTGAATCTGCCTCACCCGCTGAGTTTCTCCAGCATTTTTGTCTGCCTTCTTTGCACACGTGATTCGATGCTTGCCATCCAGGGCGGAGTGGGGGCGCGATCCATGTGTACACGTGATAGATGTGGCCCGCTATCCGCTCATAGATGTGTGTCTGTGTCTTGTGAATGTGACGGGAGTTATATATAATTATAATATAAAAATAAATTAATGAATATAATTGTGAGTGTGTATGTGGAGTGAGACTGCCGCAGAGGTCCTGGGTGTCACCGGCTCCTGAACCCGCTTAATTAATGGGTGAGGGCAGATCCTGTGCGTTCCCCCGTTTCCTGAACCCCACTGACTGGGGGTCACGGCCATAGTCGGACTGGAGCAATGCCAGGCTGGGGAAAGGCTAAGGCATCATCCACTGAGGGGAAAAGGCCTAACCCTAGCCCTAACTCACCCCTTTCCAGAGCTGCCCACGCTGGAGCTGGAGCCGTTTTGGGACCGGCTGCGGGCTACGTACTATTGGCCGTTCAGTGCATCCATGTCGGCCAGCATGCCCTTCTGGATCATCATGGTGATGATGGTGGGGAGCAGCACTGCCCAGCACGCCACCCGGGCCGCCTTCAGCACCCCCAAAGCGCTGGTCCATGAGTCCACCCACTCGCTCGCTGCAACACTGGCCGGCCGACAGCCCGACCGACCGCTCGCAGCACCCACCGGCGGGCCGACAGCCTGACCAACCCCTCGCAGCATCAACCGGCGGGCTGACAGGCCGACCGACCCCTACCAACATCCACCGGCGAGCTGACAGGCCGACCGACCCCTCGCAACATCAACCGGCGGGCTGACAGCCGGACCAACCCCTACCAACATCCACCAGCGGGCTGACAGCCTGACCAACCCCTCGCAGCATCAACCGGCGGGCTGACAGGCCGACCGACCCCTACCAACATCCACCGGCGAGCTGACAGTCCAACCGACCCCTCGCAGCATCAACCGGCGGGCTGACAGCCGGACCAACCCCTACCAACATCCACCGGCGGGCTGACAGGCCGACCGACCCCTCGCAGCACCCACCGGCGGGCCGACAGCCCGACCAACCCCTCGCAGCATCAACCGGCGGGCTGACAGCCCGACCGACCCCTCGCAGCACCCACAGGCCGGCCAACAGCCTGACCGACTGACTGACCCTAATCCTAATCCTAATACAAGCTCTACATTTTTATTTATCATTTTTATTTAACAGTTCACATCATAACTTTACAACGGTAAATCAGTTGTAAAACAAAATTATCAGCAAGGTTACATCTATCTATATAACTAAAAGTCTCATCTTGACCACTTCCTGTCTGCGCTGTATATTGATTTTAGAAAAAACGCTACCCTATATCGCTATGATTTTTGGCCATCTTACTAACAGTCCTCCTCCGCTGAGGCAGCCCGAGGATTTTTCAGATAGATGAAAGATAAAAAAGTTATGAGTGTTTAAAAAATCTTGAGGTCAGCTGATTAGTCCTCTCACCTGTGAATCACCATGATGAAGGTAACGCCCCTTCCGGGGGGGGCAGGACTATATAACCCCGGATGCCTGGACGTGAGTCAGTCAATCTGGAAGATCGCGAGGGAGAGGCACAACTGTGATTCTAATCTGTGAATTAACTGAACTGTGAGTCTGCAATGTACTTTCAATAAATGATTTGTTAGCCCTTAATGACAATGCAATGAGTTGTTTGGCCTGCCCTGTGCTTGAGACTGCAATGCAAATGGAAATGAAATGACAATGCCATGAGTTGTTTGGCCTGCCCTGTGCTTGAGACTGCAATGCAAAATGGAAATGAAATGACAACGCCATGAGTTGTTTGGCCTGCCCTGTGCTTGAGACTGCAATGCAAAATGGAAATGAAATGACAATGCCATTAGTTGTTTGGCCTGCCCTGTGCTTGAGACTGCAATGCGAAATGGAAATGAGATGACAATGTCATGAGTTGTTTGGCCTGCCCTGTGCTTGAGACTGCAATGCAAAATGGAAATGAAATGACAATGCCATGAGTTGTTTGGCCTGCCCTGTGCTTGAGACTGCAATGCAAAATGGAAATGAAATGACAATGCCATGAGTTGTTTGGCCTGCCCTGTGCTTGAAACGGCAATGCAAAATGTTTCTAAATGTTTTTCTAATTTTCCCTCTTCACCTCCACGACAAATATGGGATAGTTTGATTACTTTCAAGACACAACAAAGAGGGATTGTTTGAGAGATGTATAACTGCATTCTGGATCTTTGGGATCAGTCCAACTCTTTTAAAAAAAACAAAAAAACAAGGGCTGCTTGGGAGGAAGAGCTGAGACTTCAACTTACTGAGGAGTGGGTGGGATAATGTTGTGGGTGGGCTATGTACCGTTAGGTCTTGCGCTCGTCTTGCACTCATTCAGTTTAAGGTTATACATAGGGTCCATTTTTCTAAATCAAGACTGCCTGGGATTTATCCAGAGGTGGAGGATAAATGTGATAGATGTCTGGGCCCACACTGTCATCTGAGCCATATGTTTTTCCTTTGTCTACGATTACATAATTTTTGGTCCGGCTACTTTAATATAATGTCTACCGTAATGAGAATACCTCTACAGCCCTGTCCATTGATTGCCATTTTTGGGGCTCCGGATGAGTCGGGTCCATTAAACTCTATGCAAAAATAAATTATTAATTTTATATCTTTAATAGCCAGACGTCGCCTACTCCTACAGTGGAAATCCCCTAACGCACCCTCTGTGTCACAGTGGCTCAAAGACGTAGTGTTTTTTCTTAAACTTGAGAAAATTAAATATACATTGAGGGGATGTACTGATAATTGTTTTCACAAATGGCAACCTTTTTTATCATACTTTACAGACTTGCAGGTTCTGCCAGACTAAGGGCTGGTTTGTTAAATGTTGTTATGTGTAGGTGCACTCCTCACTCTTAATTAGCCTGGGTGAGATGTGTGTGACTGATGGTATGGTTGCATTATTAAAAATAAATAAATAAGGGTTTTTAGGGTGTTTTTTAATTAATTCTATCTATTTTATGTTTCTGTATATTTTTGTATTTTTGTTTTGTATATTATTTGAGTTTCTTATTAACGTCTTTTTTCATTTTTGTGTTGATTTATTTTAAGTGATTTTATATAAATAAATAAATAAATAGATAAATAAATACAACCTGCCCATATTAGCCCAGGAAGAGCATTTTAGCCCAAAAAGCCCTGCCAGCCAGGAAAAGTCCAGAATAAGTGCCTTCCACTGAGATTTCACTCAGTCCCTTCGACCCGTCAGGCCTGTACTAGCGCAGGAGGAGTCCCTTCGGCCCATCAGTAAATATTCCCCCTGCAAGTATTAAACCTCACCCCAGTATTTTTCTCCCTCCCTTCATTGGGTCTCTGTGAGATCCAGGCCAGGATAGACTTTCCTCCTTCATTGCTGCGATCTGCAGAAAAATATGAAAAATGTCTAAAATTGTATCTCTCCCCCTTGTCTCTCACAGAGTCTCTCACCTGTTTTGGGCAGAATTTCTGGCAGTTTCTGAGCTGCAAGCCCACCAGGCCTGAGTGACTGAGCTGCCAGCCCACTAGGCCTGAGCTGCCAGCCCACCAGGCCTGAGCGACTGAGCTGCCATCCCAGCAGCCCTGATTGACTGAGCTGTCATCCCACCAGCCCTGAGTGACTGAGCTGCCAGCCCACCAGGCCTGAGTGACTGAGCTGCCATCCCACCAGCCCTGAGTGCTGAGCTGCCAGCCCACCAGGCCTGAATGACTGAGCTGCCAGCCCACCAGGCCTGAGTGACTGAGCTGCCAGCCCAAGAATCCATTCGGCCCACAATGTCCATACTAGCCCTCTGGAAACCAGTCCATTTTGCCCACAACACCCACACTAGCGCTCCAGGAATCCCCCCCCCCCCCCCCACCTCCACTGGCCAGCAACATTGGAATTGGTGGAGAGGTGGAATATTGCGTTGGGGGACCAGCCCTCCCGTGTGAACATGGGACTGAATGGGTCCCACTTAGTCTAGTTACCTTTATTCCTTCGAAACCTTGCTTTTTTAAATGTTATTAGGAGGCAGTCATGATCCCAGGGTGCTCGCCGCCTAGCTACCATGAAACAAAGCGCGTGATTGGTCAATTGGCATCCGATGCAATGTCAAACGTACATTGATTGGATAATTACAACTCGGAAAATTGGAGGTTTTACTCATATTTTTAAAATATGTGCAGGTTTTGGTCTTGACGAGTTTCAGGTATGATTTCTATAATACTTTTACAGAATATATTGTAAATACAGGTAGATATGTGATTTGGGTCACAAATTGAAACGAAAAAGCACCTCAGCCCACAGTCTACTAGTCACTGCCTGCAATTCTGAAAGTCATTGCCTACCATTTACATAACGAGACTGACTGGTACGGCAGATGAACTTAGATCATCGATCAACATTTGGCAATATGATATTGTTGCAATCACTGCAGGACTGCTAACTATATATATGTGTATGTATATATGTGTGTATGTATATATGTATGTATGTATGTATGTGTGTATGTATATATATATATATATGTGTATATGTGTATATGTGTATATGTGTATATGTGTATATGTGTATATATGTATACATGTGTATATATATATATATATATATATGTGTATACATGTGTGTGTATATATATATATATATATATATATGTGTGTATACATGTGTATATATATATATATATGTGTGTATACATGTGTATATATATATGCGTGTGTGTGTGTGCATATGTATATGTATGTATATGTGTATATATATGTATATGTGTATAAATTTAATATATAATATATATATATATATATAGATATATATATATTTATATATAGAGATATATATATATAGATATATATATATATATATATATATTACTAAAAGTCTGATCTTGACCACTTCCTGTTTTGTATATTGATTTTAGAAAAAATGCTGCCACTTACGGATGTGATTTTTGGCAATCTTACTCAGAGTCTCCCCCCCCCCCCCCCCCCCCCCCCCCCCCCCCAGCTGTGCAGGACGAGGACTTTTCCCATCGATGAAAAATAAAAGAGTTATTAGTGTTTAAAAAATGTTGTGATTTTCTCTCCTGAAGGCCACACCCCTTCCGGAGGGACTATAAAACCCGGAAGTGTTGAGTGCCTCAGTCAGTCTCTGCAAGATGGGGGAGCGAGAGGGTCACGGCTCTCAGTCTGAGCTGTGAATAACACCGAACACATGTCTACTAAACTGTGAGTGTGGTTTTACTGACCTTGAGTGCCCTTAATGTGGTTTGAAAATGAAAATGCGGTTGGTTTGAAATAAAGCACTGCAAATGGTTGGTGGTGGTTGGTTTAAAATAAAGCACAGCCAATGGTTGGTGGTGGTTGGTTTGAAATAAAACACAGCCAATGGTTGGTGGTGGTTGGTTTGAAATAAAGCGCAGCAAATGGTTGGTGGTGGTTAGTTTGAAATAAAGATGGGGGTGGGAGAGGTCCCGACTGTCTGAGCTGTGAATCAACGGAGCACACTGAATGTCTACTGAACTGCGAGTGTGGTGTTTATGTGGTGTTTATGTCGTGTTTATGTGGTGTTTTGTGGTTTTATGGTGGTTTCACCCTGCTTGAAATGGTATGAAACTGCATTTGAATGTGGTGGCCTTGCACCCTGCATGAAATGGTATGAAACTGCACTTGAATTTGGTGGCCTTGCACCTTGCTTGGTGGCATGAAACTGCACTTGAATTTGGTGGCCTTGCACGCTGCTTGAAATGGCATGAAACTGCACTTGAATTTGGTGGCCTTGCACCTTGCTTGAAGTGGCATGAAACTGCACTTGAATTTGGTGGCCTTGCACCCTGCTTGTAGTCAGTGGCGGAAATTCCGAGGGGGCCAGTCCCCCCTGTTTCGATCCCCCCCTCCCCCCCATTTTTTGTAATCCGGATTTAAAAACCCGGTGAAATCTCCACTTTCCGCGAGACTGGGGGTAGGAGTGCTGATCGAGGCTGCCGATTGGACGAGAGAGATGTCGGTCAGCAGGCAATGGGGGCGGAACATGATGATTGAGTGCGATGATTGGAGGAGGGAGGTGTCGGTCAGAGGAGTGAGTAGGGGGATGGGACTGAGGATAGAGCGCGGTGATTGGAGGAGGGAGACATGCCCAGGTCATAGGGTCACAACGGCAGCCCTGGACACAGACCTGTGCCTCATCTGCTGCCAGGATCGATCCCGGCAGGCTCTCCGGCGCTGCAATCGCTGCCGAACCTCCACTAGACCATCCCCGTCTCCAGCCGAGTGGCCCCCCACGACCGGGGGTGGCCAGAGACGTCAGGAGTCAGATGGGAGCTACGCCCCGGGCCCATAGCCAGCGCAGAAAAGCAGCGCTAAACCCAGCTCAACTCTGCCTGTCTCGCCGGGTTAACCTACAGCCCTGCGTGGACTGAAGGGAAATATGGCCCAGGCTTACAGCCAGCACGGAGAAGCAGCGCTAGCTCCACGGCTCTGGACTGTTATTCCGTCAGTCCAGGCAGGGCTGTAGGTTAACCCGGCGAGACAGGCAGAGTTGAGCTGCAGTTTAGCGCTGGATTGAGATGTAATTACCGTTCACAGGGCCCACGGCAGAAGCCTTCTAAGCCTCGCGTGTGTTTGTGAGTGTGTGCATGCGCGCGCGGCCGCCAAGAAATTGTGTCCCCCCTGTTCCCTCCATATTTTGATAGCGATTTCCGTCACTGCTTGAAGTGGCATGAAACTGCACTTGAGTTTGGTGGCCTAGCACCTTGCTTGAACTGGTAGGAAACTGCACTTGAGTTTGGTGGCGCTGCACCCTGCTTGAAGTGGTAGGAAACTGCACTTGAGTTTGGTGGCCTTGCACCCTGCTCGAAGTGGTAGGAAACTGCATTTGAATTCGGTGGCCTTGCACCCTGCTTGAAGTGGTGGGAAACTGCACCTGAATTTGGAGGCCTTGCACCCTGCTTGAAGTGGTAGGAAACTGCACTTGAATTTGGTGGCCTTGCACCCTGCTTGAAGTGGTAAGAAACTGCACTTGAATTTGGTGGCCTTGCACCCTGCTTGAAATGGTAGGAAACTGCATTTGAATTTGGTGGCCTTGCACCCTGCTTGAAATGGAATTTCAAGGAATAGTCGTGAGTCAACTGCCAGCCCACCAGCCGTGAGTGAGCTGCCAGCACATCAGGCTTGAGTGACTGAGCTGCCGCCCCAAGAATCCATTTGGCCCACAATGTCCATACCTGCCCTCTGGAAACCAGTCCCTTCAGCCCACAACACCCATACTAGCGCTCCAGAAAGCCCCCCCCCCCCCTCCCACTGGCCACCAATATTGGAATTGGTGGAGAGGTGGAATATTGTGTTGGGGGACCAGCCCTCCCGTGTGAACATGGGACACACACACACACACACACACACACACGTGTATATATATATATACTCATGATTTTATTACTGCCTGTTGCCATGCATCCGTAGAATTGCTACTAAGCTAAAGAGGACCTGCAAAGAAGACCAAAGTTCATTATCGAGGAGGGGAGTTAATTTGTGCAAAGCTTAATTTAATCTATACATCTTTTCTCTGTTATAAAAAAGGACCATAGTGGAAGCGTTCAGAACTTTAAGCCTGTTATTAGTAAAACTCCACAATAAACTTATATTGATTTTTCCTTTTCAAAATTGTGTTCATTAAAATAAATAAAATATCTAATCAAAAAAATACATTTCTTCATATTCATAATAATCCTAAAAACTGATGTTGTTTCCTAGCAACTTGAGTTATTGACTCTTTATTGGAAATTCTGTGAGGCTGAAATTGGATTTGGGCGATAACACAAAACAGGCAATTGCAAATCAGCAATCCATTTAACACCATGCAATTTTATTTTGTTTATTTCATCATAGGACATCAGGCAGAGTGTGAGATGGCTGGCAGTTCACTATTGCTTGTTTAAAATATTGCCCAAGGTGGATACCAGGCCTGATGTGATGGGTTTTGTTTGTTCTTCTCTATTTAATACTTCTGTTTGGTTTTCCTTATGAGCAACTGCTGTTTCCTCATCTGCCTTAATGCTTGCAGGATACAAAATCAAAGAATTAGTTTCTCAACCACTGAAGTGTAAATGAATTTAATGAATCTAATTTAAATGCCACCCCTGAAGACTGTTTATAAGAAATATGATGTGATTTAAATAATAAGGTGTCTGTGTTAAAATAACAACTATTAAAACACATTACAGGATTTCAAATTAATAAACCTTGATCCTTTAATGTCATTTTATTATTAATTTAGTGTTTGTAATTTAGTTTTTTCTTAATTTTCCCCATTCTATGCTTGCCCAACTTTGTACTGTTTGCTTTGGGTTTGAAGCTAGAGTAGTTTATAGTAGCTATAGGTCATGTATTCTCTGGGCAAGATAAGCTCAGGTTATGTATTCTCTGGGCAGGATTAACAGATATCTGCATTATCTAGTTTAGTGTACAACTTCCAGCTTTCCCATTGATTTTTGCCATTAGCAGCAGAGGCCTTCAGTCACCGTATCCATGGTCTTGAATTTTCTATCAAAAAGCCATTGCTTTCCTCGGTGTTTAATGCTTCTTCAAAAGAAGCCTTTTATTTTTCACTAGATTATCGTCCCCTCTAACTTTCATTCAATCTCCCATTTTGATTTGCATAGGAAGGAACTGCAGATGCTGGTTTAAACCGAAGATAGAGAAAAAAAGCTGGAGTA
The DNA here is from genome assembly GCF_010909765.2 of Amblyraja radiata. Taxonomy (NCBI): domain Eukaryota; kingdom Metazoa; phylum Chordata; class Chondrichthyes; order Rajiformes; family Rajidae; genus Amblyraja; species Amblyraja radiata. The sequence goes on from NC_045959.1 coordinate 66,906,691, forward strand.
ACTCAGTAGAACATAGACGCTTCTTAGAACATAGACAGGCATAGACGCTTCTCGTTTTCACCAAACAAACAGCTAGTTTCCCTATCATTTTTACTTTTTGGCATATCTTTCATTTATTGTTCTTTATCTCACTAGATCATTGTCTATATTCCTCGTTTCCATTTCCCTGACTAGTCTGAAGAAGAGTCTCGACACAAAACTTCACCCATTCCTTCGCTCCAGAGATGCTGCCTGCCTCACTGAGTTATTCCAGCTTTTTGTGTCTATCTCCCATTTTGATTTCTGGTTTTCAGTTTCTTATTGAGAGGTGAAACTGGCCAGCCAGGTTACATTTCCCACGGAAATAATTTCCACGTACCTTGACTCCATCCTATCTCCCCCCCCTCTTCCCGGTCCAATCTCTCCTGACCTATGTCCAAGATACCTCACATGCCCTTCCTCTCTGAATACTATTGCATCAGCAATTTATTGGCTATTAATGAACCTAGTATAAGGTCAGAAGGAATAGGAGTAGAATTAGGCCATTCGGTCCATCATGTTTACTCTGCCATTCAATCATGGCTGATCTACCTCTCCCTCCTAACCCCATTCTCCTGCCTTCTCCCCACAACCTCTGACACCTATACTAATACAAGAATCTATTTATTACTGTTTCTCAATTTTGTGGAAAATTGCCAAAGTACATCCAATCCATAAAACAGAAAATATTTAATTTATTTACTTACTCTTTTACAGTCTTCTCCCAATGTACCATGGTGTTGGCAGGGTTACTACTATCAGATTACCCCTGTTCATCAATAAACTGCCTACTGATGTTGACTTTGGTTTGCACTAGTACCATTTGGGTCTTGACCTTGATTTAACCTTTCTCTACCAGGACCATTTTATATGTTGAACACCTGATGTCCATTCCATTAAATCATTTGCATCCCTATGTAAAGCCATTGTCAAAGTTTAACATAACTGATTTCATCTCGATATCTATACAACTCTAGATCCTATATGGCTTTCAAACTGCCTTCTCAATTAGGCCTTCAAATACAAGTCAAGAGTTTTTTTTGTCACATGCACTGAATATCAACCGGAACAATGAAAGTATTGTTTGTTGCAGCTTTACAGACACATTAGACGCATCAGCAGCAAAATAACATACACGATAAATTATCAGTAAATAATAATTTTAATTTTAATTAAACTTTAATTTAGTTTACTTTAACAAATAAGTAAATTTGTGCATGATAGTCCAAAAACCAAAGAACGTAGAGCAACCAAAGTAGTGCACAGCCCGTAGTGGTTCAAGGCTTACGTAGGGTAATTGTTAGGTATGGTTTAGTTTAGTTTTTAGGTTAGAGATACAACGCGGAAACAGGCCCTTTGGCCCACCGAGTCCGCACCAACCAGCGATCCCCGCACATTAACATACGCCTACACACACTAGGGATAATTTCAACATACCAAATATACAATCCCATTGCCATTTAACCTGTATGTCTTTGGGGTGTGGGAAGAAACCGAAGATCTCGGAGAAAACCCACACAATCACGGGGAGAAAGTACAAACTCCATACCGACAGCACTCGTAGTTGGGATGGGATCCGGGTCACCGCCGCTGCAAACGCTGTAAGACAGCAACTCTACTGCTGCGCCACCATGCTGCCGCATGTGCAGGGTGGTTTAAGAACTTGATGGTTAATGGGAGGAAGCTGTTCTTGAACTTAGAGATAAAGGTTCTCAGACTCCTGTACCTGTTTCCCAATAGTATCCCAGATGAGGTATTTTTCTTGTATCGTTGTTGAAATTCATTCAAAAAATCAAATTGCTTCTTTCTCTTTGGAAAGAAATGTACATCACTACTCAATGCATTGACAGATTTGTAACCATGCTATATTATTGTTATAACTTCAGTTCTGCTAAATAACATCTTATCACATGACCTTTCAAAATTTGTATACCCAAATATTACCCTCATCCCCCTCTTAGTAACTTCATCAAGAGAACGATTAAGTTAATCAAATTTTCCTTTCACAAGTCCATGCTGAATGTAATTTTCATGAGTATATTAATTTTGATCCTGATTAATATCTCCAAATGATTTTATATGGCTGAGTTAGGCTGACAGGGGCGGCACATTGGCGCAGCGGTAGAGTTGCTACCTTACGGTGGTGTAACCCGTGTTCAATCCTGACCACGGATGCTGTCTGCAGGAGTTTGTATGTTCTCCCTATGACTGCGTCGGTTTTCTCTGGCAGCTCTGGTTTCCTCCCACACTCCAAGGACGTAAAGTATGTAGGTTAATTGGCGTTGGTAAAATTGTAAAATTGTCCCTAGTGTCCAGGATAATGTTAGTGTAAGGGTTCGTGTATAGAGGGATCGCTGTTCGGTGCGGACTCAGTGGGCCAAAGGGCCAGTTTCCGCACTGCCTCTAAAGTTTAAAGTCCAAAGACAGGCCTGTATTTCCCTTGGCACCCTAGGATGTATCCCATAAGAATAATGAGATTTTTTTTCTAAACTTTTCACTATTTTTATTGAATAGATTCCATGTTACTTCCTTTATTTCTAAGTCAACAGCATCCTCTTTGGTGAAAATAAATGTAAGATATTCACTTAATACTTCAAATTTACCTTCAGCCTTAAAAATAATTCCCTTTTTGATCTCCAGTTAGTGTGGCTCTACCTTTCACTAAATACTCTTCATACTTATTTGTAGTGCATTACCTGACAACCTAATCTTCATTCATTTTAGTCCTTGGGTTTCATTTCCAATCTTCTACTTTTCATTTGAAATGTGAGATCCTCCCAGATCATTTTCCCAGGATACATTTGGAGAAGAGAAATGCACAACAGATTTGGACCTTGCCAGGAGGTTACATTGTGTTAAATAAATGTTTCAAAGGTGTATTATTGTCGCATGTACCAATTAAGGTACAGTGATATGTGAATTACCATACAGCCATATGAAAAAAGAAGCAAAAAGAAACATCCACCACAGCGGATTCCCCAAATTCCTCACTGTGATGGAAGGCAAAGTCCATCTTTTTCCTTTTTATTCTCCCACGGTCGAGCCAGTCGAACCATCCATCGGGGCGATCAAAGCTCCCGCAGCTGGCGTTCAAAACTCCAGCATCGGGGCGATCAAAACTCCCGCGTTGGGGCGTTCGAAACTTCCACAGCCTGGAGTTCCCGAAGTGGGTCTTTGACCAGACATCGCGGGCTCCTTGATGTTAAGTCTGCAAGAACCTACGGTTGGAGCTCCGAGGTCGATCCCTGGGAAAGGGATCGCGGGCTCCGCAATGTTAGGGTCCCGTAGGCACCCGCGGTAGAGCTCTCGAAATTGGTCTCTAGCAAAGGCCGCCAACTCCTCGAAGTTAGGCTGCAGTTCAGACGGAAATACGATATGGGAAAAAATTGCATCTCTGTCGAGGTAAGAGATTAGAAAAAGTTTCCCCCAACCCCCACATAAAACAAACTAAAGAACACTAAAAACATACATTTAACACATTTTATGAAAACACAAAGAAGGAAAGGACAGACAGACTGTTGGCGAGGCAGCCATTGCTGGCGCCACACGGTGGTTTATGGTCAAATTCACTGAAATTCCTGAACAAATCTTATTTAAGGCTCCTTTGATGTGGATTTAGTAAGGGGTGGCACGGTGGCGCAGCGGTAGAGTTGCTTCCAGCGCCGGTGACCCGGGTTTGATCCTGACTACGGGTGCTGTCTGTACGGAGTTTGTACTTCTCCTCGTGACCGCATGGATTTTCTCCGAGATCTTTGGTTTCCTCCCACACTTCAAAGACGTACAGGCATATTGGTAAATTGGCTTAGTAAATGTAAAACAAATTGCCCCTAGTGTGTGTAGGAAAATGTTAATGTGCGGGAATCGCTGGTCGGCGTGACCCGATGGGCCAAAGGGCATGTTTCCGCACTGTATCGCTAAACTAAACTAAGATGAGCAGAAGTTATTGTTGCTACTCTTGAGAGTTCATAGATGCAGCCACGCCACCACTTTACAAATTCAGTGTTAACTAAATAATTCTTATTTCAGCCGTATTTCCTAAGGCACATTATCTGCTCTAACATTTTGCAGGAATGCCACCTGCTAGATCCATTTAACTCACACATCATCTGGTGGCTGGGAACAAAATCAGATATGTTAGTATTTTATACCTTCATGAAAATCATCATTGCCAGACAACCAGTAGGTATAGTACAGCCTAGCCAGAGCATACAGGAATGGGCGGTAAATTAGGGTTTGTTGACATTTCCTATTTGAGAATCATTATATGAAACAGAACCAGTAAAAAAAAAAACGCTTTTGAGCAATTATGTGTTCTACTTTTTTGATAAGACACATTGGCTCAAGTCTCCAATTAAATCATAAGGTGGCACTGTAAACCAGCGATCAGCCTACACTCCAAACATTCATGTTAACTACTAAGCCTGGAGTATTGTGTGCAATTTTGGTCTCCTAATTTGAGGAAGGGCATTATTGCTATTGAGGAAGTGCAGCGTAGGTGCACCAGGTTAATTCCCGGGACCTATGATGAAAGAATGGGTCGACTGGGCTTGTATTCACTGGAATTTAAAAGGATGAGAGGGCATCTTACAGAAACATATAACATTCTTCAAGGATTGGACTGGGTAATCCAGAACCAGGGGTCACAGTTTAAGTATAAGGGAGAGGACTGAGATGAGGAAAAACCTCTTCACCCAGAGAGTTGTGAATCTGTGGAATTCTCTACCACAAAAGGCAGTGAAGGTCAATTCACTGGATGTTTTCAAGAGAGAGTTAGATTTAGCTCTTAGGGCTAAAGGAATCGAGGGATATGGGGAAAAAGCAGGAATGGGGTACTGATTTTAGATGATCAGCCATGATCTTATTGAATATTGCGTTGGGGACCAAGCCTCATGTGTGACATTGGGTCCCTGTCACACAGGAGGCTTGGTCCCCCAACGCAACATTCCACCACTCACTCATAGCCCCCAACTGCATGTGCGCAGCTCATTTCCCCTCATCCCTTGCACTCTCTCCCCCTCCTCTTCATCCTCCCTCTTCTTTCCCCTATCCTCCTTCCCTCCCCCAATCCCTCCCTCTATCTCCCTCTCCTTTCCCCGACCCTCAGTCAATCCCTCCTTCCCTCCATAACTCCTCTCCCCTCCCTACCCCCTTCTATCCCTCTATCCCCACCTCTCCTCACCTCCTCTCTCTCATCCCACTATCCCTCCTCACCTCCCCCACTGCCCTCCTCTCAATCAATTCCCCACTCACTACCTCCCCCACTCCCCCCTCCTCTACTCCACCGTCCTCTCCCTCTATTCCCCTCCTCCTGCACGCTCCCTCCTCACTCTTCATTTCCCTCTCCTCCTACCATCTCCCAATCCCTCCCTCACCTCTCCTTTCCCCTACTCTCAGTCACTCCCTCCATAACTCCTCTCCCCTCCCTACTCCCCTCCTCTCCTCCCCCACTCCCTCCCCAGGATCTCGAGGTTGCCGCTCCTCTCCCTTCTTGCGTGCCCCGGAAGAGCATCTGCCGTCGGCCCAGATCCTTGGCTCAGCCCAGAAGCACCAGCAGCCCCGGCGTGTGGGTAGTGGGGGGGGGGGGGGGGGGGAAGCTCGGAGAAAAGAAGGGGGAAGGAAGAGCCTTGAGGGAGAGGGGGTATCACGCGGAGGGGAGCTGGAGCCTGCGAGGGGGACCAAAGGGGAAGGGGCTGGAGCTGCAGGGCGTTGCGATGGCGGTTCATTTGGGACTCTCTCCTCCGCCGGGATCAGATTCTCTGCTTTCCGTTTGGTGATATCTCCGACTCCAGGCCAGGCCGCTTCCGGTCCCCCCGAAAATTGTGCCCGGTTGCAGAGCTCCGCCGGCTTCCCTCAGCTCCAGTAAAGACGCAATGGCGCAGGAAGGGGCGGACCGTCCCGCAGAGTACACAAAATTGCTGGAGGAACTCAGCGGGTGCAGCAGCATCTATGGAGCGAAGGAAATAGGCGACGTTTCGGGCCGAAACCCTCTTGTCCCGCAGAGTGACAGGTGAAGAGACCAATCCGCGCAGCGCTGACTGGCAGGAGAGGAGATCGATCTGTGCACGTACGGTTTTTACCATTTTTAAACCTCGCTAACTTTTACAATATACTACCGATGGGAGCTGACAAAAAAATTGTAGCACTATCGCGTACTGTTCTTGGGCAGTTATGCCTAATTCAGTTTCTAATAAGAAAGCACATCTATTCTGAAGAAACGCCAAGTTTTGAACACTTATTTCCTATTTTGTAGTTATGTTTAAACTGTTAATCTGCAAATGAATCTATTATTTCAAAATTAGGTAATCTGTGAAACAAGTTCACCAAACGCTTTTACAACATTATAAACTGCAATTTTATGACAATCAAAGAATTGAGAGGGATTTGGCAATTTTGCAGAAAATGGGTACTGAGGTAAAAGATCAGTCATAATCTTATTGAAGGTTCATCCGGAAACACTTCATCCTCAGTAACAATTAGTACGGGAGCACTAATCAGCTCAGCCCCCTGCTTTACTAACTATACCCATGACTGCGTAGCCGGACATAGTGCGAACTCCATCATCAAGCTCGCCGATGACACCACTGTTGTTGGATGAATCACAGATGGGGACGAGTCAGAATATAGAAGTGCGATCGACAGACTGACCAAATGGTGCCAGCACAACAACCTGGCTCTCAACATCAGTAAGACCAAGGAACTGATTGTGGACTTTGGTAAGGGAAGGATGAGGACCCACAATCCTGTTCACATCAATGGGACGATGGTGAAAAGGGTCAAAAACTTCAAATTCTTGGGCGTTCATATTTACGAAGATCTTTCCTGGACCCAGCACACCGATGCAATTATAAAAAGGCAAATCAGCTCTACTTCCTGAGAAGATTACGGAGATTTGGCATGTCAAAGAGGATTCTCCCAAACCTCTACAGGTGCACGGTAGAGAGCATTCTGACTGGTTGCATCGTGGCCTGGTTCGGCGACTTGAACGTCCAGGAGCCAAAAAGACTACAAAAAGTTGTAACCACTGCCCAGTCCATCACCAGCTTTGACCTCCCCACCATTGCAGGGATCTATTGTAGTCGCTGCCTCAAAAAGGCAGCCAAAATCATCAAAGACCCACACCATCCTGGCCACACACTCATTTCACCATTGCCATCGAGAAGAAGGTATAGGAGCCTGAAAACTGTAACATCCAGGTTCAGGAACAGCTTCTTCCCTACAACCATCAGGCTATTAAACACAACAATGAATAAGCTCTGAGATCTGAACTGCAAAAGACTATTATTATTGCACTATATTTGTTATTTATTGAACTTTTTATTTTTTTCTCTTCCCCCATTATGTACTATGTTTACATATTCACATATTCTGTTGTGCTGCAGCATGTAAGAATTTCATTGTCCCATCCGGGACATATGACAATAAAACACTCTTGACTCGTGACTCTTGAATGGGTGAGCCAAATAGCCTACATCTGCCTCTGTTTCTTATGATAGTTAAACATTATTTTCTAGAAAATTATAGCAATTTTTTTCCTAAAGCTTAACAACATTTTACCTCATGACATTTTTTTTTAATGAATTATGAAAATTACCACCAACAGGTACAATTTGGCCCCAGAAAAAATTACAAATGATTTTAGTTTTGTTTAATTTAGTATATTGTCATGTGTGCAGTGAAAAGCTTTCTTCTTCTTGCGTATGGCATGCACAGCCTAAAGTTGTATGACAACTTGTTCTATTTGATCTTATTTGATTGTGCACGCCAGGTTGATTGCATTCGTTGAAACAGGGCGGACCACGTGAAGGTTGCAATCTCCCACCCCAGTGAAAAGCTTTGTTGCATGCTAACCAGCCAGTGGAAAGAATATGAATAAATGTATATGTGTAAAGCAAGAAAGTGTGTCACTGCATTTAAACACCTCAGAATACTAGATACCAAACCAGAAGATTACATTTAATTCCTCAAACTCACCTATTCCCATTGGGTTATGTGAAATCAGTAGATGAAGAACTCAGGCAGGAGATTGTCATGAGAAGAATAAGGAAAAAGGCTAAAATAATCCCACCTGCATAAGGACAGCATGCCTTTGGTAATTATGAAGAGGGATGTTGATTGGTGCCATGGAAAAGGCTGTGCTTAAACCCATTATGCTTTCTGGGCACAAGAAGATATAGCATGAAGCCTGATGACAGAAAGGAGTGGGAACATTGAAGGAAGTGGATGGGGTGGAGAGAAGCCTATGATGCTCTTTGAAAAACTCATGCCCTTGATTATTGTGCCAAGTAGCCTTCACCCACCTTTCTTTGATATCGTTTTCAAACCCACGCTGTTTTACCTCCTACATTATTTTCTTGCATTCTGAATTCAAGCGTCAAAATCTAAATCCAGTCTGATATTATGCACAATGTGTCCTGGAATTTTGTTTTAATGTTCACAATGCATTATTGAAATTTACTGTTAAAATGCCAGACTTTATCCAACATTGTAGGTGTTGATAGGTAATGGGTTGAGTTTCATATAGATTGCTTCTGTTAATGTGCTCTCTTACAGTTAGTTGTTTGGATCTACAATAGACACTAACTGTCAAATTGAAAGATTCAATGTGTGACAGCAGCTGAACATGTATGTCAAGAAATTAGAAAAGTAAGATATTAATCAGCAGGAGTTTCAACATTTAATCCATGATGTAATTTTCAAAGCTCAAACCAATTATAGCACTTAGTCTGTGACAAGAAAATTGTGAACATTTCATGGTAACTGTCGAATTTGGGGTCAAGATTTTTCAGCTGATGGATAGGAATGCTGATATAAATTTGTATAGCAGATGGATATTCTGTTGGGTTGTCATGGTTACAATAATTAGTTAATATGTATTTCATGATTTTAAATAATAAAAGCTGAACCGTAGTTATATTTTCTTGTTTACTTCTGAAATCTACCCTCTAAGCAGAATATCAACAGCTCTCAGAGGAGCTAATGTTCCAGGAAGTAAATTCACAGGAGTGAAATAAAAGTTATAACATTTTCCATTGTATAAGGAATATAGCAGCCATGTTGTACTCTAGGAGCAGGATACCTTAGATGGAGGCCAACTTTGTGCTAACTACCCACGACTGATCTTTGCATGTAGTCAATGCTGGCTGCCCTTTCAATTAGCCATGCACTTACCTGGAGCCAGATCTCTTGGTGCCTAATGTCAAATCAGAATCTGAAGAGTCACCCAATGTTTTGTCTTTGGTCCCTTCCTGCTCTCTTCAACAAAGCAACATCTTGCACAACCTTGAGATTCCAAATCTGCAATCACCACCTCTTTGTGCTGCTATGCATGATCCATGTGTTCTCAGTTGTTTAACCAAAATCTGGTCTTGAAGGTCTTGCGGTTTCCCTCGGCGAATACTGGAAGCCTGAAATCGGCATGCTGTGAAAATCTCAGTGCGGTAACTAATGGCTCAATGTGCCTTAGAACTTATGATTCCGATTGTTCACATACCATTTAATTAAAAGCTGTGCTTCCACCTCCTTATATCGTTCCTATTCCATCATGAAGACTTTTTAATGTCATTTTTCTATCATTGCCAACATCTAGTTTAGTTTAATGTAAGGATACAGCATGGCAACAGGCCCTTTGGCCTACCGTGTCCGCACCAACTAAATATCACCCATATACTAGTTCTATCCTACACACTAAGGGCAATTTACAAAAGCCAATTAACCTACAAACGTACGTCTTTAGAATGAGGGAGGGAGAACGTACAGATACCATACGGTCAGCACCTGTGGTCAAGATCGAATCCGAGTCTCAGATGCTGTAAGGCAGCAATTCCATTGCTGTGCCACTGAGCCCTCAAGCCCTCTAGCCCTCTAGCATTCTTTTCAGTCTACCTGTTGCTGGACATTTCAGTCAGATAATTGAGAATCATGGTTATCCCGCAGGAGCAAATGGGCGATAACTGTAACCTTTGCAGGTGATATCTGTCCCATCACCCCATAAATAAAAAATCTGGTTAGATAGTTTTAGTCTATAAAATACTGTACGGGTTTTGTATTCAACTACGATATATCATCAATATAATTCATCGTGCCACTTGAGTGAAGAACCATGTTAAAATTGGCAAGTAGAACAAAATGTAATAGTATTCCTTGTTGATCTTTCAATATTTGATGTAAATGTATATTTGGTTATGTGATTACGTGACAAATAGCTGTTTAGTGACAAATAAAGTGATGGTGATCACCTTATGAACTAAGGTGCAATTAAAATGTGGTGATCATTTTCATCGTTATGGAAATATAAGAAGAATTCGCAACATTTTTCTTAGTTTCAAAAGATAAGTATATTTTAATTCACTTTTTAGAATGCTTCAATGAGGAAGCGAGTGCTGGGAGCAGCATTACGCCAACCTAAAATATCTAAGCTGCAAACACAAGACTTCAGCTACACTAATCTGAAAAGCAGGATGCAATTCACAGAGCCATCATAACTAACAGATCAAATCAAACACAGTCTCCCAGGTACTGCACACTCTCTCTCACCTTGACAGCCGGAAGGGGGGCTAGGTGAGAATGCTGTTCATTGACTTCAGTTCAGCTTTCAATACGATAGTCCCCACCAGACTTGCTGAGAAGCTGCTGAAACTGGGGCTTAACACTCCCCTGTGTGCCTGGGTCCTGGACTTTATCACCGCCAGGCCCCAGGTGGTCAAGATGGGGAGACATACATCCAACCCCCTCACCCTGAACACAGGATCCCCCCAGGGTTGCATCCTTAGCCCCCTACTGTACTCCCTGTACACACATGAATGTGTGGCCAGGTTCAGCTCCAACTCCATCATCAAGTTTGCTGATGACACTGTGGTGGTGGGCCTGATCTCCGATAACGATGAGAAGGCCTACTGGGAGGAGGTGGCTGATCTGGCACTCTGGTGTCAGGACAACAGCCTCCTCTTGAATGTCACAAAAACTAAGGAGCTGATTGTGGACTTTAGAAGGGCACAACATCCGATGACGTGCACGCCACTGGAGATAAATGGGACTACTGTGGATAGGGTGAGCTGCTTTAAATACCTGGGAGTCCACATCACAGAGGATCTGACATGGACAACACACACTGCCGCAATAGTGAGTAAGGCAAGGCAGCGCCTTTACCACCTCAGACAGCTGAGGAAATTCAGAGTCTCTCTGAGGATCCTTCAGTGCTTCTACTCAGGGGCTGTAGAAAGCATCTTGTCCGGCAACATCACAATCTGGTTTGGGAACAGCTCTGCCCAGTTCCGGAAGGCTCTGCAGAGCGTAGTGCGTTTGGCTGAACGTACTATGGGAACTTCACTCACCCTCCTGCAGGAACTATACACCAGGAGGTGCAGATCCAGAGCCAGCAACATTATGGGGGACCACTACCACCCCAGCAACGGACTGTTCCAGCTGCTACAGTCAGACAAACGCCTCCGCTGTCATGCTGTGAAAACAGAGAGGATGAGATGGAGTTTCTTCCCACTGGCCATCAGGACTGTAAACTCTTATCTCACCAGGGACTAATTTACTGCACTAATTTACTGTTTCTGTGGAAATTCTGTGGAATTCTCTGCCATCTGTGGAATTCTCTGCCACATAAGGTAGTTGAGGCCAGTTCATTGGCTATATTTAAGAGGGAGTTAGATGTGGCCTTTGTGGCTAAAGGGATCAGGGGGTATGGAGAGAAGGCAGGTACAGGATACTGAGTTGGATGATCAGCCATGATCATATTGAATGGCGATGCAGGCTCGAAGGGCCGAATGGCCTACTCCTGCACCTATTTTCTATGTTTGTGTTGTGTCTTTTTTTAAATTATTTTCTAACATGTAAATACTGATTCGGTTCTATTCTGTTCTGTAGTTTTTGCACAATCCGCAGGCATTGCCACTTTCATCTCACTGCACATCTTGTATGTGTATGTGACAAATAAAGTTGACATGACTTGACTGTATGGCTATATCTTGAATGATGGTGAACAATTAAACAACTAATGGGAGGTGGTGGTTCCAGGAATTGCTTGTCTTCAAGGATGCAGACTCAGCAGGTGATGGCTATAGACAAAGCTGAAACATTTGCAGTAACATTCAGCCCGAAATACTAAATGAAAGCTTCATTGCTGCTTCCTTGTGAGATCTTCACCATCACAGATACCAGCTTACAGCCAATTCAATTCAGCCCATTCAATTCCTCAGCCACGCTTACATTCTAATAAATGAATATATAAGAAATTGTAAGAAGGCAAAATTGCTGGAGAAACTCAGCGGGTGACGTGAGGGTGGAGGGCGGGAAGAAGAAAGGAAGATGCGGAGACAGTGGGCTGTGGGAGGGCTTCGGAGGGGAAAGAAGGAGAAAGCAGGGACTACCTGAAATTGGAGGTCAATGTTCATACCGCTGGGGTGTAAACCACCCAAGCGAAATATGAGGTACTGCTCCTCCAATTTACGGTGGGGCTCACTCTGGCCATGGAGAAGGCCCAGGCGAGAAAGGTTGGATTTGGAATGGGAGGGGGAGCTGAAGTGCTGAGCCACTGGGAGATCAGGTTGGTTATTGCGAACCAAGCGGAGGTGTTGGGCGAAGCGATCACCAAATCTACGCTTGGTCTCACGCATGTAGAGCAGCATTTTTGCATCCAGCATTTTTGTCTACCTTCGATTTTCCAGCATCTGCAGTTCATATAACATCCTTCTTTAACAAATTGTGAGCATCACTAGCAAGGTCAACATTTACGGCCCAAAGATAACTGCTTTCAAATGATGGTTGGAGACATATTCTTAAACCACTGCTGTCCTCTTCGTGAAGGTATTCCCACACAACTGATGTTCGATTGCACTTGTGTAAGAAAGAACTGCAGATGCTGGTTTAAATCGGTAGACACAAAATGCTGGAGTCACTCAGCGGGACAGGCAGCATCTCTGGAGAGAAGGTATGGGTGACGTTTCGGGTCTGAAGAAGCGTCTCGACCCAAAACATCACCCATTCCTTCTCTCCAGAGATGCTGCGTGTCCCATTGAGTTACTGCAGCATTTTGTGTCTACGTTCGATTATACTTTATTGTCTCATGTACCTAAGGCGGCTATAATTAAATTCTTTTTTACATACGCTTCAGTAAAAATCTTACTACGCATAAGCACAATCATACTTAAGTACAAGAGTGTAGGATATAGTAGATTAAACTGAGACAGTAGACAAGAGTCGCCACCTTTCCGGCGCCAATTAGTATGATTCAAGTCTGACATTGTTAAAAATGTAGTCTTAACTTAGCAGTAGGAAGTTCCAAGACTTTAACCCATAAAGCGAGTTTGGTATTTCAACTGTGCATGCCCAGGTCATAGGTCACTCGAGATAAACATTCTTGTCAGCTGAGCTGCTGCACGTAAACGGACCCGCGCTCCATCCGCAGCCAGGATCGAACCCGGGCCCCCGGCACCGCAAGCGCAGCCAAACTGCCACTGAACTGCCCCCCCCTCCCCGAGCGCCTCACCCCCATTCGGGGGCGGCCGGAGACGCCCATGGCGACCTCGGACCAACAGGACCAGAGCAGCAGCGGCCCCAGGCTCACAACCAGCGCAGAGAAGAAGCGCCAACTCCAGCCGCACTTCCCCGTCGGTCAACCTCCCCAGCGCCGGCGAAAGCTGAGCACCAGCCACCAATGGGGACCAACACAAAATGCTGCAACAACTCAGCGGGTCTGGCAACATCTCCGGAGAAGGGTCTCGACCCAAAACGTCACCTATTCCTTTTCTCCAAAGATGTTGCCCATCCCGCCGAGCCACCCCAGCTCCCCGCGTGCACCCCCACAGATGACCGGTGCCTGGCCCCTGCCAGCACCGAGGGGGCCAACCAACAGCCACTGGACAAGGCAAGAGGCGCAGCCGACTGACCCGGTCCACCGGGGAACGGGCCCACCGGGAGCCGGAGCAGAGCCTCACCTCCACGCTTGCCGCCGGCACCCAGGATATCTCCGCCTGCCCCCGGACAAGAATGGGACACATGGGAGGGGACAGGGACAGCTCAGCAGCAGCTCAACAGCACCTGCAGCGCCAGAGACCCGGGCTCGACCCCGACCACGGATGAAACGAAACTCAGCTGCCGAGAATGTCTCTCAGCCGGTCCAGTCTCTCCCCGTCTCCCACTCACATCTGTCCCCTCTCTCTGTCACACCCCGCTCTCCTGCTACCTGGCACCTCCGTTCCTCAGATTAAATATATTTTTACACATAAATTATGAGTAAATATAAGAAAATTTTTCAAACACAAGTAATATTTTCTTATTCCAGTTTAAATGAAAATAATAAACTCTTTAACCTTTCGAATATCTCATAATTGCAGATTAATGAACTGAACTAGAACTGGGACTAAGTAGTGTGTGAACAGCAGAACAAGAATGGAAGCTATTGAGTTGACAGAATTCTAGGATAATTCATTGGTAGAATAGTTAACAATTTATACACAGTTTATACAGCGCTGCATTCACTTTTTTTTCTTCTTTATCGAATGACCTTTGACAAATCCCATGATTCCTTGCATTTTTCAGAATGCCGAACTCGCTTATTTTTTTTTTATTTATTGAAATAAATGTTATTGAGCCATCAAAAAATGGGTACAGATTATGTTGCCATATCCAAGCTCATTTTTTCCAGATGTACATATCAAAACAGAACATTTGAGTATTATACAAATAATATGGATGGGCATGAGGGGGGGAAGTGACTAATAAAAATAAAAATAAATAAATATATAAGTAAAGTGCAGAACATAGGGAGCAGTTCAGTGCAATAATTATTTGTGGAGACTCTTGTTTCTAAAGCTTCTGACTCTCTTGTCTTCTATCCCTTATAATTTCATTAAAATGGATGGTTTAGAGTGTAGATAGGTTTGTGATATGTGTCAATATTCTTCTGTGCAAGAAATGGCATAAATGGTTGCCAGATTTTATTAAATTGGTTGACTCTATCCTTTAGAACATATCTTATTCTTTCTAAATGTAATGTACTGGTCAAATCATGAAGCCACATTCTGGAATTGGGAGTTGTTGTTTTTCTATGACATGAGCAGTAGTTTCTTTGCCGTAATGAGACAGCTGGAGAGGAATTGTCATTGAGCAGTTGTGAGTTGTCTTGATGTTTCAGATACGCCAAAGATGATTAATAAGGGCTCTGGGTTTAATAGGATGTTAAGAATGTCTGAGATATTTTTAAATATATCAGACCAGAAAGAGGTGAGTTTAGGGCACGATACAAAGTTATGAAAAAGAGTAGCATCTGAGGAGTGACATTTATCACAAGTAGGAGAAACATTTGGATATATACTGTGTATTTTTGCCTTGGAGTAGTGAGGTCTATGTATAATTTTGAACTGTATGAGGCAGAGTCTAGCATTGTTTGAGCACCTATGAATACGTTTGAGGCTTCCCTCCCATAGTTCATCTGGTATTTGCACATTTATGTCTTTTTCCCAATTGATTATATACCTGCTAGAGGATGGAGAGGTTATTAATAGAAGGACCTCGTACACATACAGGAGTTGAATTTGTCTTTATATGGTGATGTTTCAAGGCAGTCATCTATTTGAGACTGCCTCTCAACTTCAAATCCCACACACCTGGACCATTTCCTACACTTCCCTACCATTCCTTGACCTCACTATCTCCATTGCAGGTGATAGACTTCTGACCAAAATCTGGACTACACTTCTTCCCACCCTGCTTCCTGTAAGGACTCCATCCCCAACTCCCAATTCCTCCGTCTACGCCGCATCTGCTCCCAGGATGAGGCGTTCCACACCAGGGCATCTGAAATGTCCTCATTCTTCAGGGAACGGGGGTTCCCCTCCTCCACCATAGACGAGGCTCGCACCAGGGTCTCTTCCATACCCCGCAACACTGCTCTCTCTCCCCATCCCCCACACTCGCAACAAGAGCAGAGTCCCCCTAGTCCTCACATTTCACCCCACCAGCCGTCACCAGTAATCCTCCGTCAGCTTCGCCACCTCCAACGTGACCCCACCACTCGCCACATCTTCCATCTCCCCCCATATCTGCCTTCCGCAAAGACTGCTCCCTCCATAACTCCCTTGTCAATTCTTCCCTTCCCTCCCCTCCCCGGGCACTTTCCCTTGCAACCGCAAGAAATGCAACACTTTTCCCTTTACCTCCCCCCTCGACTCCATTCAAGGACCCAAGTAGTCATTCCAGGTGCGACAGAGGTTTACGTGCATCTCCTCCAACCTCATCTATTGCATCCGCTGCTCTAGATGTCAGCAATCTATATCGGTGAGACCAAGCGGAGGTTGGGCGATCGTTTCGCCGAACACCTCCACTCGGTCCGCAATAACCAACCTGACCTCCCGGTGGCTCAGCACTTCAACTCCCCCTCCCACTCCGTATCCGACCTCTCTGTCCTGGGTCTCCTCCATGGCCAGAGCGAGCAACACCGGAAATTGGAGGAACAGCACCTCATATCCCGCTTGGGGAGTCTGCATCCTGGGGGCATGAACATTGAATTCTCCCAATTTTGTTAGTCCTTGCTGTCTCCTCCCCTTCCTCAGTCCTCCTGCTGTCTCCTCCCATCCCCCAGCCTTCGGGCTCCTCCTCCTTTTTCCTTTCTTCTCCCCGCCCCCCCACCCCCGATCAGTCTGAAGAAGGGTTTCGGCCCGAAACGTTGCCTTTTTCCTTCGCTCCATAGATGCTGCTGCACCCGCTGAGTTTCTCCAGCTTTTTTGTGTACCTTTCCTATATAATCCCTGATTTGCAAGTATCTGAAGAAGTTACTATTTGGGAGTTCAAATTTCTTTCGTAGCTGTGTAAAGGTGGCAAACGTACCATCGATATAGAACCATAGAACCATAGAAAATAGGTGCAGGAGTAGGCCATTCGGCCCTTCGAGCCTGCACTGCCATTCGATATGATCATGGCTGATCATCCAACTCAGTATCCCATCCCTGCCTTCCCTCCATACTCCCTGATCCCTTTAGCCACAAGGGCCACATCTAACTCCCTCTTAAATATAGCCAATGAACTGGCCTCAACTACCTTCTGTGGCAGAGAATTCCACAGATTCACCACTCTCTGTGTAAAAAATGATTTTCTCATCTCGGTCCTAAAATACTTCCCTCTTATCCTTAAACTGTGGCCCCTAGTTCTGGACTGCATCTAGCCTGTCCAACCCCTTAAGAATTTATATAGGTCTCTGACACTCTAGATTCCTAATTCACTCAATGTAGAGAAAGTCTTATCTAGAATAGATGGTTTGAATGTGGGGTTGTTTGCTATGGGCAAAGCGAGAGATATCGGTTTAGGTTCAAAATGGGTTCTGATGTGTTTCCATATACGTATCAAATTGTGTATAACAGGATTAAATCCATAATATGATTTATCAATTGAAGTAGGAGCTAGTAGGATGGTATCTATTGAGTATGGGTGACAATCTTCTTGTTCTATTTTTAGCCAATTCAGAGGGATGTTTGAGGTGTCAAGCCAGAAAGCAAAGGACTTGATGGCAGAGGCCCAGTAATATAATCTGAAATTTGGAAGAGCAAGCCCGCCCTTGGTTTTTGATTTGTTGAGCTGATTTTTGTTTATCCTATGAGTTTTGTAATTCCATAAGAAAGGTATTATTATCGAATCTAATCTCTTAAAAATGTTTTTGTAAGAGAAATAGGAATGTTCTGAATTAGATATAGTAGCTGGGGTAAGAAGATAATTTTCCGAGTAAGGAAATTGGAAGAGTTGGAATCCTTCAGAATTGGATTTTGCTTTTTAGGTTTTCTAATAAGGGAAGGAAATTGGCCTGTAGAAGGGAAGAGTAATGCTTTGTAACTTCAATCCCTAGATAGGTAAATTTATCTGTTGTTACTCTGAAAGGAAAATTCTCCAATGTATCTGAGGGGATGGTATGAACTGGCAACAGTTAATACTGTAGCCTGAAAATGTACCAAACAGGTTATTTTTTTCTAGTATCGCCTGAGTAGTGGTTTGAGGTTCCATTATGTACAGGAAGATATCATTCGCTTACACCCCCTCCCCCTCTCTTTCTCCCCTTCCTCTCCCCCAACCCCCTGCCCTCCCCCACCCTCCCTCCCCTAAACCCTTTCCCCCCTCCACACCCTCCCCTCCACCCCTACCATAACCCCTTCCCTCCACCCCCTCCACTACCCCCTTCCCTCCACCTCCCCCCTCCCTTCCCCCACCTCCCCCTTCCTTCCCACCCCCTCTCCCCCTTCCCTTCCCCCCTCTCAGACCCGCTTTCCCCCCTCTCTCTCCTTATCTCTCTCTCCTCCCATCTGTTGCTCCCATCCTCCCCCAACGTCCCCCCCTCACCCACCCTCCCGCTCCTCCTCCCCACCACTCCCCCTCTCCCTCTGTCCCTTGCCCTTCTGTCTCTGTCTCTCCCCATTCTCGCTCTGCCCTCACTCACTACCCCCCCCCCCCTCCCCTCGAGTTGGGGGCTATGCGTCAGTGGATAGGGCAGTTATGGGGTAAAAGGAGCAAATTAATAATATTAATATAATATCAAGGGGGGTAGTCAGTGTGTGTGTGGGGGTGGTTAGTGTTTGTGACGCCACATACGCACCCCACCTCCCCCCCCCCACCGCAAACGCGCGTTGGGGGAACAGACCCAACGGGTCTGCACCTGGTCTAGTATATAATTAAAAGTTTAAACTTGACCACTTTCTGTTTGGGCTTTATATTAATTTTAGAAAAAATGCTACCATGTACGGCTGTGATTTTCGGCCATGTTACTCAGAGTCCCCCTCCGCTCACCAGCTGCCAAGGATTTTTCCCATCGATGAAAAATAAAAGAGTTATTAATGTTTAAAAAATGTTGAGATTATCTCTCCTGTCAATAACGCCATGAAGGCCACTCCCCTTCTGGTGGGAGGGGGGAGGGACTATAAAACCCGGAAGTGTGGGCGTGACTCAGTCTCTGCAAGATGGGGGAGGGAGAGGTCACGACTCGCTGTATTTAGTGGCCTTGCACCCTGCTTGAAATGCTATGAAACTGCACTTGAATTTGGTGGCCTTGCACCCTGCTTGAAGTCAAGTCCCGTAGCATTTCTCTGGTTTTAGTGAAGAGTGCTCTCCGTTTCGCGATCGTTGGTGAGTAGTCGGAAGATTTGGATCTTTTTAACTTGGTATTGAATGTTTCTTGTCAATGACGCTTTGCGTAAGATAATTTAGACGTATTACAAAGGGCCGGGGAGGTTCAGAGGGTGCGGTTCGCTGGCGGAGGGTCCTGTGCGCTCTGTCGATAAGTGGTTTCTCCTCCAGCGAGAGTGTCTCCTGCAGTAGTTGGGCAATAAATTTTCTCGGTTTGGGCCCTTCTTTCCCCTCGGGAATCCCGATGATTCTGACATTGTGTCTTCTCAATCTGCCTTCTAAGTCCTCACAATTTTGAGTAATCTTTTCCAGCTCCGATTTGAGACGAGCCACTTGTTGTTGTAGCATGCTGTTACGACTCCCGAATGCAAGTACTTCAGAGCCGCGTAACACAAGTCAAAAACCAGGTTCAGGTTCAAAAACAGTTTTAATTATTCCTTGGAACACAAAACCCAAACCTGATTTTAAACAACCCAGTCAGGGATATGGATAAACTGACAAACAATTTAACAATGCTCCAGCCAGCCACGCAATGGGCCGTCGAACCGGAGACTCCAAAACCTGCCCAAAGAGATACAACCCTGAAACCAAAATACACGAAAACTCTAAGGTCAGCCCTTATCCGTCCCAATTCAATATCTGTTAACAAGGAATGGTGAAAGTACACAAAGTTCTATGCCATGTGGTCAGGCTTTCCTCGGCCCACACCAGCAGTCTGCTCATCAGTCAGGGTCGACGAAGAAGAGAGAGAATCCTGGGAAGCTCTGGTATTTATACTTCAGATGAGTCACCCGTCACCTGACGCAGCTTGGCCAATCGGGTACAGGAGCCTTTTAACCCCTCGATTCCAGACTCACAGCCACGAGGCCTGTACTCTGGAGAGAAACAGAGAAAGGTAAGTACATAGCATTCACCAGGAGGGGGAAGCGCCTAACACCCCCACCCAAAGATACTGAATAAGTTTCTGAAAATGAACTAAAAAAACACCACCAAATTTCAGCAACTATTCAGTAGCACAGACATCACTGGCGCGACAATGCATCAGCCAATACATCATCCTTGCCACGGATATGCCAGTCAAATGAGACAACCGCAAGGGAAGCGTCTCCAAAGCCTCAGAGTTACTCAGCTTTCCCTGCGTTACTGCCACAGACAACCGTGCCTCCCCCACATCACCACCCGTGTCAGGGGGCAGCACCACTGCAGCCAAAACAGGCTTAGAAGGATATAGCTCCGACCCATCAACCTCCACAGGCTCCTGCTCATGGTACTGTTTCATCATGTTGACATGACAGAGCTGAGTCTTACGCCTCCGATCAGGGGTACCAATAACGTAATCCCTCTCACCAACCTTCTTAACCACCTGATAGGGACCGCTATACCGAGCCTGCAGACTGGAACCAGGAATAGGCAACAACACCAGGACCTTGTCACCTGGAGAAAAATTCCTACTAGAAGCCTTCCTGTCGAACCAGTCCTTCATCCTAGACTGAGCAGAGGCAACATTACCCATTGCCAGTTCGCATGCCCTCCTCAGTCTAGAGCGAAAAGTACAGACGTGGTCTAAAATACTACGTTTTGTATCCTCCTGCAACCATTTCTCCTTCAGGACCCTCAACGGACCACGTACAGTATGCGCGAACACCAGGTCAGCAGGACTGAACCCTAAAGACTCCTGCACGACCTCACGCACCGCAAACATAACTAGATGAACTCCCTCATCCCAGTCTTTTTCAAACTCCAGGCAGTAAGTCCTCAACATAGATTTCAAAGTCTGGTGAAACCTCTCGAGAGCTCCCTGGCTCTCAGGATGATACGCACTGGAGTAACAATGCTTAATATCTAACAACTTCATTACCTGACCAAAAACCTTCGACATGAAGTTGGTACCTTGGTCACTCTGCACAACCTTGGGCAAACCGAACAACGAAAAAAACTTAGTGAGAGACTTAACAATTGCAGGGGCAGTAATTCTACGCAAAGGGACCACCTCCGGAAAGCGGGTAGTCGCACACATAATTGTTAATAAAAACTTGTTGCCCACCCTTGTCCGAGGTAGAGGGCCCACACAATCAACTAGAATCCGCTCAAACGGCTCACCGACCACAGGGATTGGATATAAAGGCGCAGGAACAATCGATTGGTTCGGCTTTCCTGCCACCTGGCAAATGTGACAACACCTGCAGTGCTGTTTCACGTCCTTTTTCAACCCTGGCCAAAAAAAATTCCGTAAGATGCGGTCATACGTCTTATTGACCCCCAAATGTCCACCCAGAGGACCATCATGAGCCAAACAGAGTATCTCGTCCCTATACCGACGAGGCATCACAATCTGATCAACCACGCTCCAATCATCATGCCCAGATATATCCAAGGGAGACCACTTTCGCATCAGTAAGCCATCCCTTAGAAAATACCCCTTTGCTGTGGAATCCATATCCCCCTCAGGCACTGCGCAGTCGAACAGATCAGATAAACCTGGATCACTCTTTTGCTCCTCAACCAGCCGGTCACGTGACAGTGACACCGGCACATTTCCAGACACTATCCCATCTTGAGATGGAGAAACACCCTTCACAACACAGGATCTATCATCCTGATCCCCAAAAATGCTCTCACTCAGGTCCACCACATCCTCAAACTTCGCCTGGCTCTTAGCCATAGCCCTCGTGACAGCACAAGCTGCGAAGACCTTTGGATGCTGCATAGCCAATCTATCAGGACTCTGCACCATCGGAACAGCCGTCACCTCAGGAGTGACTAAAACTCTACCTCCTGCCAAGTCATTCCCCAAAATCACAGAAACTCCCCCAACGGGAAAACACGGCCGTAACCCAACAGTTACCCGGCCTGAAACCAACTCGGACTCGAGACGCACGGTATGCAAAGGCACTACCATGTCATCCATCCCGAATCCTACCACTGGGACACTTGACCCAACCGATGATTCCCCAGAAAACGGCAGTACACCATCCAATATAAAGGACTGAGTAGCACCAGTATCACGCAAGATGGATACTGGAACTCTATCACCCCCATCCTCTAGAGAAACAAAACCATTCATGATGAACGCAGAATAATTCCTACACTCATCAGACTCAGGCACCTCAGGTACGACAGGTGCCTTCTGTGCACCCACCAAAGCCACAGGCTTTGCATTTTTCTGCTTCAGAACGGGACACGACTTTAACATGTGCCCTCTCCTTCTACAATAGTAGCACACAGGACCTTCATTAGTCCTCACATTTCCGTCAACCTTATCAGCTCGGACCTCCCCCTGTATCAACGTGCTGCCACTTGCAGGCACAGAAACAGCTTTGACACTGCCCCCGGCGACACCACCACGATCAACCGGCCGTGCACCAAAACTATAGGATCGCCCAACAAAATCAGATTTATGAGTCAATACATACTCATCTGCCAACACCGCAGCCTTAGACACCTCATTCACCTTCTGCTCATTAAGGTAAGTAGTAACCCTCTCAGGGAGACAGTTCTTAAAGTCTTCCATAATCATCAAGGCCCGCAGTAGCTCAAAATCCTTCACTCCTTGAGAAGCGCACCACCTGTCAAAAAGTGCCTCCTTCTCCCTAGCAAACTCCACATAAGTCTGACTATCAAACTTCCTAAAGCGCCGGAACTTCTGCCGGTACGCCTCTGGAACTAATTCATAAGCCCTTAATACTGTAGACTTCACACACTCATAGTCCAGACTGCTTTCAACAGATAAAGACGAGTACACCTCCCGTGCTTTACCCACAAGGACACACTGCAATAGCAAGGTCCACACGTCCCTAGGCCACTTCAAGGACAAAGCCACCCGTTCAAACACTGTGAAATACTTGTCCACATCCTCCTCACGAAACGGGGGAACCAGGCGGATGTTCTTGCTCATATCAAACTCCCGTTCCCTAGAAGAAACCCGGGAATTATCTATTTCTTTTTCCCGCAGCTGAAATTCAGCCCTTTTGGTTTCCTCCTCAAGCCGTTTCATTTCAAGGACATGCATGAGCTCTTTCTCTTTTAACAAAGAGGCAATTCTCTGTGACTCAAGCTCCATCTCCTTCAGTTTAATGACGGCCTCCATGTTCTGAACTGGCTGAACAGAAGGTGGGGGACTGTCTGCACCACCAGGCAAAACCCCACCCTCCACCAACGCAGCCCACAACTCCGATTTAATGGAGTGTTTCTTTGAATGCTTGTCAATAGTCACGGCATAGTTCTCAGCCAGCAAAATCAAATGCTCCTTCGTACATCTATCAAACAACTCCCGACTAGGAGCCTCAACAAATTCTTTCACCTTAAATTCCATTTCTAATGTAGCACCAAACCACCACCTAAAACTTGGGCACTAATGCTCCCACAAACAGGGAAGAAAAAATTCCCTCACAACACACAGACTTCCTCAGTCCAGAAGCCTACCAAAAAACCCCCCTAAAAACGTCTAGGGTCCTCAAAACTTAGGACGAGCCCCCATTTTGTTACGACTCCCGAATGCAAGTACTTCAGAGCCGCGTAACACAAGTCAAAAACCAGGTTCAAGTTCAAAAACAGTTTTAATTATTCCTTGGAACACAAAACCCAAACCTGATTTTAAACAACCCAGTCAGGGATATGGATAAACTGACAAACAATTTAACAATGCTCCAGCCAGCCACGCAATGGGCCGTCGAACCGGAGACTCCAAAACCTGCCCAAAGAGATACAACCCTGAAACCAAAATACACGAAAACTCTAAGGTCAGCCCTTATCCGTCCCAATTCAATATCTGTTAACAAGGAATGGTGAAAGTACACAAAGTTCTATGCCATGTGGTCAGGCTTTCCTCGGCCCACACCAGCAGTCTGCTCATCAGTCAGGGTCGACGAAGAAGAGAGAGAATCCTGGGAAGCTCTGGTATTTATACTTCAGATGAGTCACCCGTCACCTGACGCAGCTTGGCCAATCGGGTACAGGAGCCTTTTAACCCCTCGATTCCAGACTCACAGCCACGAGGCCTGTACTCTGGAGAGAAACAGAGAAAGGTAAGTACATAGCATTCACCAGGAGGGGGAAGCGCCTAACACATGCTAACACTATCCGAGTGAAACGAGGCTGACTTTTCCATCTCCTTGATGGTGTTGTTGTGTGAGGTCGACGTCGTCTCAAGCTTAGAGATGGAAGTTTGTAATTCTCTTTTAGCCGTGGTTATTTCCACTCTTAAGTCCGTGTAAACATTTTTGATTCGGCTATAGATGGTTGTGCATATGTCGCTCTTAATTTGGGCTATCTCAGTCCTTAGGACAGCAATAGCAGCTATCACAGCCTTGTTGGATGGGTCTTCCTCCTCGTTCATCTCATCCGGCATTAGCATGTCAGGCAAGGATGGTGCTTGTTCCAGGCCTAGTTTGCTTGAATCGTTTTTCTTAGTTTTGGTTTTCCTCATGTCAACTTTGTCTCTCCTGTTTGCGAAAATTTTGTTCTCTTGATAACAAAATCTCAATAAGGTTGTATCAGCATTTTTGTACATTTAAAAAGATTAAATTGTTGGCTATCAGGAAACGCTGTTACTCTTTCATCGCTCAACAGCGCCCCCCTCGCTTATTATGATAATGGGAGTAACTGATATGTTTTCAGTCAGGATGTTGTGTGATGTTGTTAGAAGAGACTGGGAACAAGAACTAACTATAAAAATTCCAAAAGAGAGCTGGGATAAACACTTACTATATGTGCATAAATGCTCGAGCAACGTAAGACACACTCTAATTCAATTCAAAACATTACATAGACTACTATTCAAAAACCAAAATAAATAAACTTTTCCCTAACGTCTCACCCATTTGTGATAAATGTCAGTCTCAAGAAGCTACCATAGCGCACTCTTTTGTTTTTTGTATAAAAATCCAAAAATTCTGGAACGAAATATTTGAAATCTTCACAAAACTATTTAAAATAAAACTGATACCAAAAGCAGAATGGATTATCTTTGGAATAATGGAAGGTAGCCCCAAACTAAACGTGTTTCAAAAGAATGTATTTAATTACGGGCTAATAACGGGAAAAAAGTTAATACTCAAATTCTGGAAAAACGCTCCTATACCAACAATAAAAATGTGGATTTCAAACATGTTTGAAACATTACACCTGGAAGATATGAGACTCCTCCTCGCAGGCAAAGCAGACCACTTCCAAAAGACGTGGTCTGCATTTATGGACTTACTACAAGCATACGGTGCAATAGTAATTTAAAAAATAAATGGTGCCAGGATCTGGTAACGGGGGGTGAAAAATATGGTTGGTATATCCCTTTTTGCGGAGTTTTTTATAATAGAGCGATTGTTTCTCTTTCTTTCTTTATTTTCTAGGGTCTATTTCTTAACTTTCTTCTCTAACTCTCTTTCTAATGGGCTTTCTTTTCCCAACACTTTCCTGCACTATCACGACTTTCTCACTTTCCTTACTTCTTTTATTTCTATCTTTCTTAAAGCTCAAAAAATGAAGGGGTACAACAAATGTAATAAGATATATGTGGTGTGTATTACTGTAACTTATTGTACTTCTAATAAAAATAAAATTAAATTAAAAAAAGGATGTTGTGTGATTTGGAGGGAAACTTGCAGGTGATGTCATTTCCATGTGCTTGCTGTCCTTGTCCTTGATGATAGAGGTCATGAATTTGAGAG
Organism: Amblyraja radiata; assembly: GCF_010909765.2. Classification (NCBI taxonomy): domain Eukaryota; kingdom Metazoa; phylum Chordata; class Chondrichthyes; order Rajiformes; family Rajidae; genus Amblyraja; species Amblyraja radiata. Next base: position 66,932,478 of record NC_045959.1, read on the forward strand.
ATGCTGTCAATGCTGGCAAATAACTGCAATATTTTTTACAGATGGTATACACTGCAGCCACTGTTTGCCATTGAAGGTAATGAAGTTTTAGATTTGTGAATGCAGGTTGCTTTCCCTTCTTGGAGTTGAGCTCGTGAATGTTGTTGGACCTCCCAAGATTAAAATGCAAGAGTGAGGAACATGATGACATTTTTTCCACGTGCACAGATGAGTGACGCTCCAAAAGCACTGTGACAATATCCATGTAATTTATGCATATGAGCTGCACTCATTCTCGCACTTGCTTAGTAAATCGATCAGTGATCTTTAACTTGGAAATAAATCATTCCTGCTTTTGATCCCAACACGAGTGTATGTGCAGCCATCTCTCTCCGTCTAATATGTGCTAGTTTTACCTATTTCGTAAGTAGACACATATCAAAACATGGTGGCAGCGGTGAAAGTGAAGATTTGTGGATCAAATAGATGCTATGATGATTAGTAAAAATGCTTTGAAAAGCTTTGCAAGGAAAACAGTCAAAGATCTATAACCAACATGCCAAGGATCTGCCAATCCTGGAAGAAGGTGATGTTATAAGACTCAAACCTTATAAACTAGGAGATACCAGATGGCAGAGAGCAACAGTTCAGAAACGACTGGATGAGAGATCATACGAAGTCGAGACAGTCACGACTTCTAATCCGACGTAATCAATTGGATCTGAAGAAGACCCCCACACATAACTCCAGAGAAACCACCAGACGTGGAGAAGACTGAGACACCTTTGCAACCTCAGCTGACACAGGAAAAACCAACACAACATGCACCACCAGAAAAAGATGCAACTCGTGAAACTCAGAACAGAGAGAAAACTAAACAAAAGCAAAGTGACAAAGAGAAGAAACTAGAAGTGACGCACAGATTGTACACACTGAAAAGAAAAACACTTCTGAAAGAAACACCATCATAAAGACTAGGGCAGGAAGAGTTGTCAGAACGCCGGAAAGATATGAGAAGAAAGCATGTGAACATTACTTTGGGTTATTGAAATAAGTCACAAGTGTGGCTAGTGATGAAATGGTGAAATAAGACAGAACAGTTGTTTTATTCAGTTAAGTTAAACCATATTACCACGGTGTAATATTATGAAAAGTGTTTAGGTTTGCTTTGTTTTGGATCGTTGGAAAGGTAATCCCAAATTGTCAAAAAGGAAATGATGTGACAACATCCATGTAATTTATGCATATGAGCTGTACTCATTATCACACATGCTCAGCAAATCGGTCAGTGACCTTTAACCCTTTAACTTGGAAATAAATCATTCCTGCTTTTGATCCCAACACGAGTGTATGTGTAGCCATCTTTCTCCGTCTAATATGTGCTAGTTTTACCTATTTCGTAAGTAGACACATATCAAAACAGGCACTTATCCTGCATGTTGATGCCAGTATTACTCGAGTTACTTCGGTACAATTTGGCTTCGGATCTCATCACACCATTGATCCAAATGTGGATCAAAAACTGAACTTCAGAAATGACTACCCTTACGATCAACACATAATTTGACTGGATGTTACATTGTGAAACACAGATAAAACTAAAGTTAATGATTATCAAGGGGAGATGCTGCAACAATTGGAGTATTTCTCACTCAAAGGAAGAGGGTTGTGATTGTTGGAGGTTAATCTACCCAGGCCCATGACATCATTACACGAGTTCCTCAGGGCAGTCCTGGGCACAGCCATCTTCATCAAAAGAACCTTTTCTTCATGCGATCTTTGCTGATGATTGCACAATGTCCAATTCCAGTTGCAACTTCTCAAAAAAGAAATAATCCACTTATGCTTATAAAAAAAACAATACTGCATTTAGGCATGGGCTGCCGTGCGCCTAATATTTGAACAATATTTGCACAATAAAAGTGTCAGGCAGTGACCATTTCCATCAAGAGACAGTCTAATCCTTTATCATTGATATTAAACAGCGTTGGAATAATTTGCATCACAATTTGTTATACAGTATTACCAAATAAAGCCAATTTGCTGAAAATACTCAGGTCTGGCAGCATCTCTGCTGTAAATAACGATCCAGTACCAAAAGCAGTATGAAACAGAACTGTAATTTTGATAAGCATTAGGGAACTGCAAGTAATATGATGGAATATAAAGTGGTCCATCATTCTCAATTATACAATAATGTAATCAAGCAATTAGAAGTCCCATCACAGTACAGGAGACTGCTTTTACATCCAGTTAATAAAAATCTCGAAGAATTATTTCCCATATGAGGAAGGAAGTATTCATTTGAATGAACATGAATGCATGTTGTTGGAAACCTTTATAAGGGTGGCATGGTGGCTTAGCGGTAGAGTTGCTAACCTACAGCGCTTGCAGCGCCGGAGACCCGGGTTCAATCCCGACTACGGGTGCTGTCTGTATGGAGTTTGTATGACCTTCGTGGGCTTTTTCCAAGATCTTCGGTTTCCTCCCCCACTCCAAAGACGGACAGGTTTGTAGGTCATTTGGCTTGGTATAAGTGTAAATTGTCCCTAGTGTGTATAGGGTAGCGTTAATGTGTGGGGATTGCTGGTCGGCGCGGACTCGGTGGGCCGAAGGGCCTGTTCTCTAAACTAAACTAAAAAGACGTGCTACCAGCAGTGATCTATTCCAAATAAAGAGCACACAATATCTCAAGTTGAGATAATTAATTTCCTACTTAAGCTGATTTAAAAAGTTGATGGTATTAACTTTTATAGCTATTAACTGTTATAGTTAATCATTAAAATAAGGAAATATATGAAATGCAATGGGAAGAAAATGCATTTGTGACTCAAAGATTCATGTTTTTAATTGATAGGCATTGAAGCAGCAACAAAAGAGGAGGATTGGTGTTACTATGATGATGAACAAGGCCATTCCTTGTGTTGTACTCACGCCACTAAAAGTATCAGAAGAACATTCTGAATTGCCATCTGGTGAGTAACAACACTAAATAAACCAGTTTGTTTTCGATTAACTTATGGAAATCAGCGGGTAAGTCAAGACAGCTTGAAAATTCCAGTCATGCGGATCTTTCCAAATAGAACGATAGCAGAAATTATATTAAAATAACCCCACAAGAATATCTTCATAGCATCTTCTCAAACTGTGCAGTGCAAACTAAGGGAAAGCATGCAAACTATTTTAGAGTAAAAGAAAAGGACAATCAAAAGACTGCTTTTCATGCAGGGTAATATTATTTACTTAGAAGCACAACAAATTGGCACATGCATTATGTTTTCTAAACAGTCTTTGTATGATATGTATTTAACATGATCATTTGCAAATGGTTTACAGCATTTTCAATTACAAATGCTTTTATGTGTGGCAGTGCCAATTTGTCGATAAAGGTATTTTCACTGGAAAAGATTCACCAAATAAGGGTGAGGTGACAACTACAAAATATCTGTTATCCCTGGTCTTCCAAGCCAAGATACCAGTAGAATGAACTGCAATTGAAACTGATGGAACTGATCCAGAGGCCCTTTCTTAGAAGACATCACTGTCATATTCATGAAACTGATTGTTCAATCTGTCATTGCACAACCTGTTTGGCGCTTGTTCGAAGAATGAATGATGAATGAATGAATGAATACTTTTTTGTCACGTGAAATTCTTTGCTTGAATACCCAAGGTATGCAAGTAGTCACCCATAAAGGGTGCTTACAAAGTTACAAAGCACCTCCGTGCCAGGTGGAGGGTGGGGCAGGGTGGGGGTTGGGGGAGGGGGCTGTGGGTGAGGGGGGGGTGCGGGGGAGGGGGAACCTTCAAAACCTTCATAACTTTTGTACTATTTCACCGATCAGAACAAAACTTATTTGACGCAGCAGAGAAGAATAGTGAATAAGGTGACAAAAAATCGTAGTGCTATGGGGGATAGCTTTTGCACAAATTTTGTGCCTAGTGCTATTCTGCTCTTGTGTCTTGTTTCCTTTCGCACTCATTTGCGCTATCAGCTTACACACAGTCGTTACTTATAGCTTTTCACGCATTGTTCCTTTGTGTGTCATTATGCAGCTCAGTAGGAGCACTTCATCATACCACATCCTCCTTTGTTTATCAGTTTTGCACTTTGTTTAGAACGCAGTTAATGAATCCAAAAACGGTGCAGTAAATCAAAATGCACAGGCCAGGAAGAGTCAGCTGTAATGGCAGAGTTGCAGTGCCTATCCTCAGATTCATCCTATACCAGCTGGATATTGAAACTCGGCAGTATTATCACACTTACTTTTTTTTAGGAGAAGGAAATTAAAGCACTGTCTATTGATTTAATAGTGTTCAACTGGAGGGGTCAGAAGTTATCATGTTGAGAGCAGTGCTGACCATGCCTTCCACAGATGATACTGTGTTTTCATTGCAGGCTGCTGTATCTGTATTGCAGCTTTGAAAGCAGTTTTTCATGAACATTGGTAGACTGCCTCACTAAAGCATACTGAGATGGTTAGTTGTATCATGCCTGGTTTACCAGTTTTAGTTTAAGTACCTGATGATCAACTGAAAGTCTCTCCTTTCATTTTCTACCATTATAACCGCAGCATTAAAAATTGCATTAGGAATGCATGTAATTTATTTCACATCATTAATTTTACCCTTACTGGCTGGCTACCACAGGACTCTGCAGCTTGCTCCAAGATACTTGTTATTGAAAGCATTATTTTTTCTTGATAATCTTTCTCCATCTGTTTGTGTCCTGTAGTTCTATAAATACTTCACTGACAGTTTGATAGTTTGATTTTATGTGGCCCAGGAAGCAAAAAGTTGCTTAAGAATTAATTTGCAGCAATGTGCAATGAATTTATAAAGTCTGACAATGTGCACTTTAACCAATAGATTTTTTCTATTACAAATCTCAAATTGTGAACTACAGAGGCAAATAAATAAATGATGGGTCTTTGTCCCAAACATTATGGAGGGCACTGTATAACCATACATCTACAAATTCTTGTTGATGAGTGCAGCAAACAGTATAATGGCAATCAGAGCAATTGAAGACATGCATCAAATGCCAGAACTGTATTGTAAGTGCATAGCTCTACAGAGATAATCACAGAATTGTACATTTGATCACTTTTAAAGGGAGAAAAATGACACAAAGAGCTGGATTAATCCAGCAGGTCAGGCAGGATCTCTGGAGAACATGAAGATGCCTGACCTGCTGAGTTACTCCAGCACATTGTGTCTTTTTTTGTGACTTTTAAATGCTGTGATTGTACGTGTGTCTGTTACCTCTTCTTGCAGTTTGTTCCATATACCAACCATCCTTTGTGAAAGAATTAGAACATAGAAGATAGAACAGTATAGCAATTGAACAGGCCCTTCAGTCCACAATGTTTCTGTCGAACATGATGCAAAGTTAAACTGATCTCCTCTGCTTGCATGTGAACCATATCCCTCCACTCTTCGCATCTCCATATGCCTATCTAAAAAGTTGCTTAAACGCCATTATCATATCTGCTTCGACCACCACTCCTGGCAGCACCCACCACACCTTCTGTAAAAAAAATGCCCTGCATATCTCCTTTAAACTTTCATCATCTGACCTTAAGCTATATCTTCAAGTCTTTGACTGTCTACCCTATCAGGGACAGTATAAAAATAAAAGAGAAGAAGTACAATGTAGCAAAATTGAGCGGGAAGCAAGAGGATTGGGTAATGTTTAAAAAGCAACAGAAGATAACTAAAAAGGCAATACGGGGAGAAATGATGAGGTGCGAAGGTAAGCTAGCCAAGAATATAAAGGAGGATAGTAAAAGCTTCTTTAGGTATGTGAAGAGGAAAAAATTAGTTAAGACCAAAGTTGGTCCCTTGAAGACTGAAAAAGGTAAATTTATTATGGGGAACAAGGAAATGGCAGATGAGTTGAACAGGTACTTTGGATCCATCTTCACTAAGGAGGACATAAACAATCTTCCTTGTGTACTAGTGGCCAGAGGATCTAGGGTGACGGAGGAACTGAAGGAAATCCACATCAGGCAGGAAATGGTGTTGGATAGACTGATGGGACTGAAGACTGATAAATCCCCAGGGCCTGATGGTCTGCATCCCAGGGTACTTAAGGAAGTGGCTCTTGAAATCGTGGATGCATTGGTAACCATTTTCCAGTGTTCTATAGATTCAGGTTCAGTTCCTGTGGATTGGAGGGTAGCTAATGTTATCCCACTTTTTAAGAAAGGTGGGGGAGAGAAAATAGCGAATTATAGACCAGTTAGTCTGACATCGGTGGTGGGGAAGATGCTGGAGTCAATCACAAAAGATGAAATAGCGGCACATTTGGATAGCAGTAACAGGATCGGTCCGAGTCAGCATGGATTTACGAAGGGGAAATCATGCTTGACTAATCTTCTAGAATTTTTTGAGAATGTAACTATGAAAATGGACAATGGAGAGCCAGTGGATGTAGTGTACCTGGACTTTCAAAAAGCATTTGACAAGATCCCACATAGGAGATTAGTGGGCAAAATTAGGGCACATGGTATTGGGGGTAGAGTGCTGACATGGATAGAAAATTGATTGGTAGGCAGGAAACAAAGAGTAGGGATTAACGGGTCCCTTTCAGAATGGCAGGCAGTGACTAGTGGGGTACCGCAAGACTCGGTGCTGGGACTGCACCTATTTACAATATACATCAATGCTTTAGATGAAGGGGTTCAAAGTAACATTAGCAAATTTGCAGATGACACAAAGCTGGGTGGCAGTGTGAACTGTGAGGAGGATGCTCTGAGAATGCAGGGTGACTTGGACAGGTTGGGTGAGTTCGCAGATGCATGGCAGATGCAGTTTAATGTGGATAAATGTGAGGTTATCCACTTTGGTAGCAAAAACAGGAAGGCAGATTATTATCCAAATGGTGTCAAGTTGGGAAAAGGGGAAGTACAATGGGATCTGGGGGTCCTTATTCATCAGTCAATGAAAGTAAGCATGCAGGTACAGCAGGCAAGAAGAAAGCGAATGGCAAGTTGGCCTTCATAACAAAAGGAGTTGAGTATAGGAGCAAAGAGGTCCTTCTGCAGATGTACAGGGCCCTAGTGAGACCACACCTGGAGTATTGTGTGCAGTTTTGGTCCCCTAATTTGAGGAAGGACATTCTTGCTGTTGAGGGTAGGTTCACAAGGTTAATTCCCGGGATGGCGGGACTGTCATATATTTAGAGAATGGAGCAGCTGGACTTGTATACTCTGGAATTTAGGACCTATTGTCTATTGTCTATGCCTTTCATATTTTTAGATCAGGTCTCCCATCTACCTCCAATGTTCAAAATAAAACATTCCAAGTTTGTCCAACCTCTCCTTGTAGCTAATACCCTCTAATCCAAGCAGCATTCTAGCATTGATAAAAATACATCTATTGATGCTCCTAAACACATCATCAGTGATGTAACCTGGGGTCATTGGGTGTTTCGGGTCTTTCAACATCAGACACCCTCACCCAAGCGACCCAGCCGAGGTTGATCAGACCACGACTTGTGTTCAGGTGGCATTCGCTCCTCCCCATGGACCTTATCTCCTGATCCAGAGCAATCTCGAGGCTTTCTCTGCTGCCTCTGTGGTGTTCTTGATGGCTCTTCTCCTCGCCACTCCGTTGATGCCCAGTGCACTCAAGGCTTTGTAGAGCGATTGCCCTGCAAAACCTCTGCAGCCAACCTCGATGGGCATACACCTTGCCTTCCAGCCTGCTTGCGGCAGTCTATGGCCAGCTCTTTGTACTTGGTCATCTTCCTCTTCTAGCACCTTGTCGACGTCCTCGTCGAACTGATGCCAGTCTGCCTTCTTGCAGGCCTGTGGCCATTTGACTCGAACCTTCTCCGGAGATCTGTTTCGAGGGACTCGTTGCGCCGCTTGGAGGCTTCGGGCTCTATGGGGTGATTCCGGGCCCGGCTCGTCCTGCGTCTCACCAGGTAAAATACCTGTGCGATGTGACATTCCCTCTCCCTCCAAACACTTCATTCGGGTCTGGTGAATCTTCAGGCCTCGGCTGTTCTTGCAAACCTCTGCATCCTCTCCAGAACCTCAACATCTTTCCTTTTACATGATTACCGTGAAGCTTACCAAATTGTGGTCAATGTTCACAACAGTTCCTTCGCAGACACCACATGCCCATTCTCATTCCATAAAATATAATAAATTTAAGCTTCCTCCCTGGTAGGACTCTATTTATACTGCTTTAAAAACCCTTCCTGGATGCATTTAACAAATTCCACCTCATTTAGGCCCCTTGTTCTGACATTCTTGACCAATCTTGCGAAAATCACCCACTATTATAACCCTACTACTTTTAAATCCTACTTCTTCTTGTCTACAAATTTGTTTTTCCAAGTCTTGTTGACGGTTTGGAGGCATAAAGTCATACAGCACAGAAACAGACTTTTCAGCCAAACTGAATATAGACGCAAAATGCTGGATTAACTCAGTCGGACAGGCAGCATCTCAGGAGAGAAGCTATGGGTGATATTTCGTGTCGAGACCCTTCAGCCAAACTCGTCCGTGCCAACCAAGTTACCCCATCTAACTAATCCCATTTACCTGCATTTGGCCCATATCCCTCCAAACCTTCCTACCCATTCACCTGTCTAAATATATTTTTAAGTTGTTATTGCACCTGCCTCAACAACTTCCTCTGGCTGCTCATTCCATATACCCGCCACTGTCTGTGTGAAAATGGTGCCCCTACACTTCCTATTAAATCTTTCCTCTCTTACCCTAAATCTATGTAAGAACACCACTCAGCCTCATGCCCTCCACAAAGTCCCAACCTGTCCAACATCGCCCTGTAGCTCAGGTACTCGAATTCTGGCAACATCCTCGCAAATATGCAAAGCTCCATGCATTAAAGTAAATGCAGTTAAGACTCTTATGTTACCTCACCCATCTCTGGGTGTCCTGCCCACTAGACAAGCATGCTCCCTTTACCACAAATTTCTCTCTCTGACATTAAATTACGTTATACTGTCATTTTGGATTCACTGGTTTAAACCACCATGAATAGCACTGACATATCACCTTACCTGGATATTGGTCCACCTCTAGTTTAGGTGTAACTTGTGCTCTTAGTGCAGATCATCCCTGTCTCAGAAGAGATTCCAATTATCCAAATATCTGAATCACTGTCTTGGGCTCCAGCTCCTCAGCCAGGCATTTAGCTGTACTGCCTTCCCATTTCTGAACTCACTACTTTGTGGCACAGGGAGTAACCCTGAGATTACCACCCTAGACGACCTGCTTTCCAGCTTTCTACCAAGCCCACTAAATTCACTTTGCAGGACCTCATCTCTCTTTACCTGTGTCATTAGTACTAACATGAACCACAATTTCTGGCTGCTTGCCCTCCCCTTTCAGAATGCTCTGAATCTGCTCAGTGACACCCTTCACCCTCTCACCAAGGAGACACACACCATCCTGGAGTCACAAGAAGCTACAGACCCTGGAATCGTGAGCAACAAATTGCTTGAGGAGTTCAATGGGTCAGGCAGCATATTCTGAGGAAAATGGACAGATGACTTTTTGGGATACGATCCTGGAGTTGCGCTCACGACCACAGAAACATGTGTCTGATCCTTGACTGTCAAATTCCTTATCACTACTGCTCGTCCAATTTTTGACATTCCCCACTGCACAATAAAGCAAATTATTATGCTATTAATCTGGATTCTGCTGCTTTCCCCTGAGACACCAGTTCATAATTTTGTTGAGAACCAGAAACTACCTTTACCTTCCTCCACCATCTAATTAAACAGTCCATTTTGAGTGATAATAACTTGTTCTTTTTATATTCAAAGCTACAATATCCCATCAAACAAACACAACATCATGCAAGACATTGGAAATACAGTGGAATGTAAATAGGCTTCTACCCATCAAGGAGCCATCTAGTGTTCATTTAACAATAGTGAAATATTAATGCATATATTATGTTAGTTAGTTATGCATGTTAAATGTTTTTCAGTGGGTGCTTTTTTCAGCATTAATATTTTACACTACACCTACATAGCTGCAACCTTTTAACACATGGTTCAAAGAGGGGTAGATTGACCTGAAGTGCTTAAATCTGCAACAGTTGTATGAGATTGAAAACCTCCCTAAAAGAACAGCTGACATTCAAATGGATGACAGAAAAAGATATCTTCAGGATTCAAACCGTGAGAAAGAAGTTTAATGAGCATCACATGGAGCAAATATTTCCTTAATAATTTCACAACACATTCTTTGGAAACACCCTATTTCAATGAAATACATCTAATTAGTGCCTTTGTTTAGGATGTACTTAGATTAGTAAGACTAACTGACTAACTAAATGCTATAAGACATTAACAGTATATTTAAATAGATAAGCAGTGTACAGGACCAGGAGTAAATATCTGCAACATGAAGGCTCCATAGGCATTGGTATGTTAGCTACAAACCAGGTTCCACATAGTGAAGATGGCTGTCTGCAAATGTCAGTCCTGCTCATGTGTGCCACGTAGAATAAAAGCTGCTGAATATAACATATTGTTGGAACTAGATGAGATATTTTTCTCGAGTAAAATAATTCTTAAGGGGTTAATTTGCAATGAATATATAGATGCTACTCTTTTTCACTCTGAGGTAAAGCACCATAATGTAGATACTCAAGGAAATACCTAGTGGAATGTTGTCAACGGTAGCATAAATCATATGATGAAAGAGTAGTAATTTATAAAATGGAGAACTACCATAATAGAGTGGGCACTGTCATCTCTTGATTTTATTTTAGTTGACACCACAAATTGTATTTTTGTATGTAATCTAATCTTACTTCATCTACTATTATAAAGTCAACTAAACTGATACTACCGATAGAAGTAAATGTGCAGAGCAAAGAACTGGTTGAACAATATTAATCAGTAATATAAATTATTTTTTTGTATTTTTCCAGGATTTGAATCAAACAATATTTGTGAGCTGAACGGTTCTGATAAAAAATTAAAAGAAGGGTCAAGATCCTCACTAAGTCCTACTAAGACATCAGATCAACACCTGAAAAGATTGAAAAGATCAAGCTCAGGTATGTCTCACAAAACTCTTCAAATAATGATGGTTTTAATCATTGTCATTTAGAAGTCATCTAACCATATTCAAAGTTGCACCGTATTTAGTTTAAAAAAGCATTAGGACAGATTTTGCTTAGTACTGTCAATTCAGATTCAAATTGGAGTGTTCTTTTGCACATCAAGCTGTTATCAGCCAAGCATTCAAAGCTTGCTCTCTACAGGGCATCTAGGAACTGCAAGAATGGGAAATCAAATTCAAAGAATCAATGAAGTTCAGCACAGAGGCTGAATCAGGAAGTGTAAATTGTAGTAGTAAACAAAATCAGTTAAAGGAAATGAAATGAGGTGGACATAACAGACAGTACAAAAACTAAAATACACTACACAGAAAATACTTAAAATTGAAGGAATGAGACAGTATATTTGTTTAAAAATAAATGTCAGAGCCAGAGATAGACGATGTTAGCAAAGTTTGGGGTTGCAAAGACAAACTGATGTAAAGCTGGCGATCTGGCAGAATAAAATTAATTTTAAATGAATTAATTCAGAAAAACAGAATACTGGAAGAAAATCTTCATATGGCAGAGCAAATTTAACAAGGGGATTGATTTATTTTAATATAAATATTGAGGAGAGACAAATTAAACTAAATGGCCAAAACACAACATATTGGAGATACTGAAATAAAATACTAGAAAATTTCAGCATGTCAAATAAGATCTGTGGAGAGAGAAATAGTAAGTGCCTCAGCTCGATTAATTAATCATCAGAAACCTCCACCCAATTCTGATGAAAGGTCATCAACTTGAAACATTAATTCTGTTTTTCTTTCCACATATGTTAACTGACCTCCTAAATATTTCCAAACTTTTCTGCTATTCTTATAAACAAAATGGCATTACTTTAAAATGGTGTGTAGGAAGAGAGAGGCTTCTAAGTGTACAGGTCTTCAAAGATGGCAGGACTAGTTGAACAAAAGGTACACGTGATGCTGAAATATAAAATACGTGAGAAAGAAAGCTGTGTTAGTTCTTTGTAAAAGGATAGTTAAGTCCCAGCTGGAGATTTGTGGCCAGGCTCATTGTACAATTGCTGGCAGATGTCAATTGAAGATGAATAAACTTGCCTTGACCACTCTGTAATCAGTAAACTACTTGACTCTAAACCATGGCAATCTGTTCGCACTGCCTTTTGAACATGTCTGGAAAAATTCTTGGCCCAGTGTGATATGTTAGCTCTTTCCACCTTTCCATCTTTTCCAGTGCTACCTCTGAAAATTATGAACCTTAGCATTTCTTGTGTTATATCTCCATGTTAGCAAAACATTTAGAATGCAGGGCGGAGAAAGAGAGTTAACATTTCAGATCAATAACTCTCTATTTTCATTTTAAAGTTCACTAACTGGTTTTGTGAAATCAACCTCAATTGGCCGATAAAGTCAGCGCCATGCCTAAATTACTCTGAAGAGAACGGGTTAACTGTGCTTGGTAATCTCAGTGCCTTTCTCAGGACAAGAACATCTAACTTGGCACCAAACCAGCAACACCCAATCTTTGTCACCATTGTTCCAGTAATGCGCATGACCTAGGTGGATCTTTTATGACAGTCTGCTTCTTGAAGCGAATTGTTGCCAGGCAGCAGAATGTTACTTCTTATGTGATATTAGCATGTTGTTCTGAAAAGAAGGCATGCAATGCAGTCTTGAGAAATAGCTGGCTTTATAAGGAGCCTCTAATTGTTTCCATTATACTGCTGCTGCATCAGTTAGACTGCGAGATCTAAAGGCTGTTATTAAACTCTCAGACTTGTAGCCTTGTAACATCTTCTAGCCTTGCCCAATCCAGAGTAGAGAATGGTTGTCCTATTTGTCACCAAATTTGCAGTCTGTTTTTCTTTAAGTGTTAGTCATGTTGTAGATGGTTATCTGCTGGGTACAATAAATCTGCTATATAGCTGCCTGAAATTAAAACAAAACTGAATCCAAACTCCTAATTAAAATTATGCTTGTAACCCTTAGAGTCACACCTGTAAGTTACCACAGCAGTCTATTAATTACTTGAACTCTTAAACTCAAGGGGGAATTAATTACTTAAACTCAGTCTCAGTTAACAGAGGGAAACGGTGAAATGATTAAAAGTATGATGATTGGCAATATTAAGAAAGATAAATGAAATATGATATATATATATTTAGGATAAAGAAAGACTCACACTGAGGCCCCAGCCAAGTTTCTGGAGAAAGATGAAGGAGAAATTTGTCAAGGTGCTAGAAATATTATTTCAAGATTCTATTGAAAATGGATGTGTGCTGGAGTTTTTAAACGGAAAGGAAGATAGATTATGGGTAATTACACACCAACTAGCTTGGCAGCTTTGTTAGGACAATGATAAGAAACAGTACAGCACTGTAGCACAGCTTTTAGAGCCTCTGCCTTACAACATCAGAAGCCTGGGTTCAATCCTCACCTAAGGTGCGGTCTGCGTAGTTTAAACATTCTCCCTATGACTGTGTGTGTTTCCTCTGGGTGCTCTCGTTTCCTCCGACATCCCAAAGTTGTGCAAGTTGGTAGGGAAATTGGCCACTCTGAATTACCCCTGGTGTGTGTAAGTGAGTAGTTGAATCTGGGAGTAGTTTGTTAGAAATTGGGGAGATTATAACAAATGGGATCAATGTAGGATTAGTGTAAATGGATGGTTGGTGGTTAGCACAGACTCAGTAGCTGAAGGACCTGTTTCCATGCTGTATCTCTCTGCAACTCTAACCATGAATAATTCAGGATGAATATGTCATGTGTTGCGTTAATCATTAGACGAAACCAGCTTTGTTTTCATGGAGCTACTTTCCAGGGACTTCTATAGCATGAATCAAACACAACAACATAGATGTCCCTTTGGATAGATGAATTAAAGGAATAAGAAATATTGGAAGTGATTAGGGCTATTTCTTTGGGCAGAGAATTAATTGACATAGACTGGTTGAATCAACAAACTGTTTCTTTGTTGTAATTTCCATGTATCCTTAGACAGAAGCAAACATCTCAGAAATTTCACAATAGAGTCGTTCAGTAATTATTTTTATTTTCAGGCAAATATTCATGAGATCTAGGTCCTTTACTTTAGGCCACAGGCAGACTTTTTTTCACCTCTAAGGCATTTCCTCTGCATCTCCTCAACCTTGTGCTCTATGAGTCATGCTACGTTTACATTTAGTTCTATTTAATTGCTCCCAGTTGGAGGTACTAGAGATGTTGCAGGAGATTGAGAAAGCAGGTGACACGAGAGGTGAGGTGAAACAAATTGTAACAGAAAGCACGGGACATAAAGTTCACAGAAATATCAATCACCTTGACTGCAACCCCTTTGTTATAATTTCTGTCAGAATTATTTTCCTGCTAGTCCATGAGGTAGACTTCCCTCCTTCCTGCTTAGAAACATAGAAAAATAGGTGCAGGAGTAAGCCATTCGGCCCTTCAGGCCAGCATCGCCATTCAATATGATCATGGCTGATCATCTAAAATCAGTACCCCGTTCCTGCTTTTTCCCCATATCCTTTGATTCCTTTAGCCCTAACTCTCTTGAAAACATCCAGTGGATTGCCCTCCACTGCCTTCTGTGGCAGAGAATTCCACAGATTCACAACTGTCAGGTTAAGAGGTTTTTCCTCGTCTCAGTCCTAAATGGCCTACATCTTATTCTTAAAACGGTGACCCCTGATTGTGGACTACCCCAACATCGGGAACATTTTTCCTGCATCTAGCCTGTCCAATCCTTTAAGAATTTTATATGCTTCTATAAGATAACCTTTCATCCTTCTAAATTCCAGTGAATACAAGCCCAGTGGACCTATTCTTTCATCATATGTCAGACCCACCACCCTGGGAATTAACCTGGTGAACCTTCGCTGCACTCCCTCAATAGCAATAATGTCCTCAAATTAGGAGACCAAAATTGCACACAATGCTCCATGTGCGGTCTCACCAGGGCCCTGTACAACTGCAGAAGGACCTCCTTGCTCCTAAACTCAAATGTCATTAATGTCATTAGCTTTTTTCATTGCCTGCTGTACCTGCATGCTTACTTTCAGTGTTCAAGAAGGAACTGCAGATGCTGGAAAATCAAAGGTACACAAAAATGTTGGAGAAACTCAGCGGGTGCAGCAGCATCTATGGAGCGAAGGAAATAGGCAACGTTTCAGGCCAAAACTCTTCTTCAGATTGATGGAGGGGGGGTTTCAGCCCGAAATGTTGCCTATTTCCTTCGCTCCATAGATGCTGCTGCACCCGCTGAGTTTCTCCAGCATTTTTGTGTACCTGCTTACTTTCAGTGACTGATGTACAAGCACACCCAGGTCTCGTTGCACCTCCCCTTTTTACTGCATCTGCTATGCATCTGCCCACTCACCCAACCTATCCAAGTCACCCTGCAGCCTCATAGCATCCTCATCGCTCTCACACTCCCACCCAGCATTGTGTCATCCGCAAACTTGGAGATGTCACATTTAATTCCCTCATCTAAATCATTAATATATATTGTAAATAACTGGGGTCCCAGCACCAAGCCATTCTGAAAAGGACCCATTAATTGGTCACTGCCTGCCATTATGAAAAGGGCCCATTAATTCCTACTATTTGCTTCCTGTCTGCCAACCAGTTCTCTATCCATGTCAATACCCTACCGCCAATACCATGTGCTCTAATTTTGCACACTAATCTCTTGTGGGACCTTGTCAAAGGCTTTTTGAAAGTCCAGATACACCACATCCACTTGCTCTCCCTTATCCATTCTACTTGTTACATCCTCAAAAAATTCCAGAAGTTTAGTCAAGCATGATTTACCCTTCATAAATCCGTGCTGACTTTGACCGATCCTGTCACTGCTTTCCAAATGCGATGCTATAACCTCTTTAATAATCAACTCAAGCATCTTCCCCACTTCCGATGTAAGGCTAACTGGTCTATAATTCCCTGTTTTCTCTCTCCCTCCTCTCTGAAAAAGTGGAGTTATATTGGCTACCCTCCAGTCCACAGGAGCGGATCCGGAGTCGAGTGAACATTGGAAAATGATCACCAATGCATCCACGATTTCTAGGGCCACCTCCTTGAGTACTCTAGGATGCAGACCATCAGGCCCTGGGAATTTATCTGCCTTCAATCCCAACAGTGATAACATGGAAGGTGAGGACAAGGGGGACTCTGTCCTTGTTACGAGTGGGGGGATGGGGAGTGAGAGCGTAGCTGCGAGATATAGAGGAGACCCTGGTGAGAGCCTCATCTATAGTCGAAGAGGGGAACCCCCAGTCTCTAAAGAATGAGGACATCTCCGATGCCCTGGTTTGGAACACCTCATCCTGAGTGCAAATGCGGCGTAGACGGAGGAATTGGGAGTAGGGGATAGAGTCCTTACAGGAAGCAGGGTGGGAAGAAATGTAGTCCAGATAGCCATGGGAGTCAGTGGGTTTGTAGTAGATAAACTACTCACCTTCCACCTTACCAGCCGTCACATACAACAGATAATCCTCCGACATTTTCACCACCTCCAACAGGATCCCACCACCGGCCACATCTTCCCATCTCCTCCCCTTTCGGCTTTCCGCAGAGACCGCTCCCTCCATAACTCCCTGGTCAATTTGTCCCTTCCCACCCAAACCACCCCTTCCCCTGGTACTTTCCCTTGCAACCGCAGGAAATGCTACACTTGTTGCTTTACCTCCCCATTTGACTCCATCCAAGGACCCAAGCAGTCTTTCCAGGTGAGGCAGAGGTTCACCTGCACCTCCTCCATCTATTGCATCCGCTGTTCTAGGTGTCAACGGCTTTACATTGGTAAGACCAAGTGCAGTCTTGGCGATCGCTTCGCCCAACACCTCCGCTCAGTTCGCATTAACCAACATGATCTCCCTGTAGCTCAGCACTTCAACTACCCCTCCCATTCCAAATCTGACCTTTCTGTCCTGGGCCTCCTCCATGGCCAGAGTGAGTCTCACCATAAATTGGAAGAGCAGCACCTCATATTTCGCTTGGGTAGTTTACAAGCCAGAGGTATGAACATTGACTTCTCCAATTGCAGATAGTCCTTGCTTTCTCCCTCCATCCCTCCCCTTCCCAGCTCTCCCACAGCGTACTGTCTCCGCTTCTTCCTTTCTTCTTTCCGCCCCCCACATCATTCTGAAGAAGGGTCTGGACCCGAAACGTCACCTATTCCTTCGCTCCATAGATGCTGTCTCACCTGCTGAGTTTCTCCAGCATTTTTGTCTATCTTGTAGCAGAAGATATTCTCGGGAAAAAAGACGAGCATTTCATTAGCAATGCGGTGAGCCAAATATTTTTCTAGTTGTTACTTCGTATGATTGCATTGCAACTTTAGACCACGATTACATTTGTTACCTATTGGATACTTACTTGATTAAAACAGGAACTAATCAGCTTGCTGGGCAATCTATTCCAATTTTTGAACAAGCCTGAAGAAGGGTCTCGATCCGAAATGTCACCCATTCCTTCTCTCCGGAGATGCTGCCTGTCCCGCTGAGTTACTCCAGGAATTTGTGTCTACCTTTGATCGAGCCTCGTTGACAACAGAAGAACTCCTAACATTTGTCCCATTTGTCTTTCATAATTAAAAGTAACTCACATTGGTGATTACTTCAGTCAAGAGCTATGGTGAAATTGTGGACAGAACCTACCTAGATTAGCCTTCCAGTTATTTTAAACATTAATACAAAAGATCACACAATCTCATTTTGTACAAAATTTTGTTCATGTTTAAAATACGTAAGCCTTTATGCTTTTTTGATTGAATTTAGGCAAATTGTGTTGAATAAACAATTTAACCAAGTGGAAACTACTCTTAGAATTTATTGCTTACCAAATTTTATAGTGCACAGCAAAAAAACACATAATAATCGACAACAATGAAGCACTGACAGATTTCCAAATTGCTGTGCATGTGCACTCTGTGATGCTGTTATAAGCATAAACTAAACTACATACAAAATATTTTTTAAGACAAAGTAGTTAAAGTGCAGAATGTGAATGGCTTGGAACCCTTTGGTAGACTAGCAAGTGTCTTCCTTGAATGTTTACTAGTTCAGTATAGGCATTTTTAGGACAGCATTGTTTTATTCAGCAACTCCTTCCAGGCTGGCCAGTAGACTTGATTAGTGACTACCATTCAGCCAAAACACAGTTCTGCCTCCTCTATAGCATTCACTGTGGTAGCAGTTTGAAAGGATATCGCATTTTTACCTCAGTATTGCTTCTCTCGCCTTTTAGCTTCAGAGCCGTTTCTACATTATGTTAGGTCACTAATAATTTAGTGACAATTAGTTTTGAAAAATAATCTATGATCTCCAGGCAATCAATAGTACAGTTTATTGTTAATTTAAATGTCCTGACCTGACATTAGATTGCATGTTTAATTTATAGAAAAATGCCTGAGGATCAACTGACTTCCACCTTTGTGTCAAAACCACACTTTCAGCATTTAAAAATTGCTGAAACGTCAACAAAGACAAACTTGTTTGGAGATGTTAAAGAAAACTAAAAAGGCTTCAGGTATTCTCGTCTCTGGTATGTCACTTGAAATACCTGCTCTACTAGGGTCATCGATTTTAGATATTTTCAGTGAATACAGTGAACAATATCATTGATGTCCATGGATGTCTGCTAAGGAGGAAAGTATGGGAGGTCGATGGATGACCACCACGAGATTCTTATTCCTAATGAAAGGTTAACACCCTGAAATGATAACTCAGTTTTCTTTCCACAGTTGCTGCCTGGCCTGCTGAATATTCCTCATTGTTTCGGTTATTTTAGATTTCCAGCATCTGCAGTTTTTTTGCTTTATGACCTCTAACTGCTTGCTGAGGGGATCATTGAAATTACCAAATTAGTTATAGTCAGTAATGCAACTTAAATTATATATTAATGTGCTGCCAAGCAGCATTTTATGGCTCAGTAAGAAGCAATGGTGTGTGTAGATCATGGCAAGGTGCCAGCCACAGGGTAATTTCATGTAAGAGAATGTATCACATAAAATTCTGTAGGAGATATAAGAATTCTGCAGGAGATAGAAGGAACCACACTTTCAGCATTTAAAAAAATGCTGAAACTTCAACAAATACAAACTTGTTTGGAGATGTTAGAGAAAACTAAAAAGGCTTCAGGCATTCTCATCGCTGACATGTCACTTGAAATACCTGAACAGCGGAGTTTACATGCTCTATTAGGGTCATCGATTTTAAATATTTTCAGTGAATACAGTGAACAATATTATTTGGCATGAGAGAGGAGCTGGCCAAGGTCGACTGGAAATGGATCCGAGCAGGAATGACGGTGGAAGAGCAATAGCAGGAATTTCTGGGCATAATCCGGAAGATGCAGGATCATTTCATTCCAATAAGGAAGAAAGATTCTAAGGGGAGTAGGAGGCAACTGTGGCTGACAAGAAAGTTAGGAATAGAATAAAACTAAAATAAAAGATGTATAACACAGCAAAGAGTAGCCAGAAGCCAGAGGATTGGGAAACTTTCATAGGACAACAGAAGGAAACAAAATGGGCAATACGGGCTGAAAAGATGAAGTTCGAGGGGAAGCTGGCCAGGAATATAAAGAATGATAGTAAAAGCTTCTTTAGGTATGTTAAGAGAAAAAGATTGCTAAAGACAAATGTGGGTCCCTTGAAGGCAGAAACAGGTGAAATTATTGTGGAGAACAAGGTAACGGTGAAGAGTTGAACAGGTACTTTGGTTCTGTCTTCACTAAGGAAGACACAAAGAATCTCCAATATGTACTGGAGGACAGAGGATCTAGGGAGACAGAGGAACTGAAAGAAATATGCATTAAGTGAGAAATAGTATTGGGTAGACCATATAACCATATAAACCATATAACAATTACAGCACGGAAACAGGCCTTCTCGGCCCTACAAGTCCGTGCCGATGGGGCTGAAGGTTGATAAATCCCCAGTGCCTGATGGCCTGCATCCCAGGGTACTCAAGGAGGTGGCTCTAGAAATCGTGGATGCATTGGTGATCATTTTCCAATGTTCTATAGATTCAGGATCTGTTCCTGTGGATTGGAGGGTAGCTAATGTTATTCCACTTTTCAAGAAAGGGGTGAGAGAGAAAACTGGGAATTATAGACCAGTTAGCCTGACATCGATGGTGGGGAAGATGCTGGAGTCAATTGTTAAAGAAGTAACCATGGTGCATTTGGATAGCAGTAAAAGGATTGTTCCAAGTCAGCATGGATTTGTGAAGGGGAAATCCTGCTTGGTTAATCTGCCATAATTTTTGAGGATGTGACAAGTGAAATGGATGAAGGAGAGCCAGTGGATGCAGTGTATCTGGACTTTCAGAAAGCCTTTAATAAGGTCTCACACAGGAGATTAGTAGGCAAAATTAGAGTACATTGTAATGGGGGATAGGGTATTAACATGGATAGAGAATTGGTTGGCAGTCAGGAAACTAAATAGGACTAAATGGGTCCCTGTCAGAATGGCAGGCTGTGGCGAGTGGAGTGGTGCAAGGCTCCGTGCTGGGGCCGCAACTGTTTACAATAT
This sequence comes from Amblyraja radiata, assembly GCF_010909765.2. Lineage (NCBI taxonomy): Eukaryota > Metazoa > Chordata > Chondrichthyes > Rajiformes > Rajidae > Amblyraja > Amblyraja radiata. Next base: position 66,953,058 of record NC_045959.1, read on the forward strand.
ATATTAATGATTTAGATGATAGAATTAAAACTAACTCTAGCAAATTTGCAGATGACACAAAGCTGGGTGGCAGTGTGAACTGCGAAGAGGATGCTCGGAGGTTGCAGGGTGACTTGGACAGGTTGAGCGAGTGGGCAGATGCATTGCAGATGCACTATAATGTAGATAAATGTGAGGTTATCCACTTTGGCAGCAAGAACAAGGAGGCAGATTATTATCTCAATGGTGTCAGATTAGGAAAAAGGGAAGTGCAATGAGACCTGGGTTTCCTTGTACACCAGTCACTGAAAGTAAACATGAAGGTACAGCAGGCAGTGAAGAAAGCTAATGGCATGTTGGCCTTCATAACGAGGGGATTTGAGTATAGGAGTAGGGAGGTCCTTCTGCAGTTGTACAGGGCCCTGGTGAGACCACATCTGAAGTATTGTGTGCAGTTTTGGTCTCCTAATTTGAGGAAAGAAATCCTTGCTATTGAGGTTAATCCCCGGGATGGCGGGACTGTCATATGAGGAAAGAGTGGAACGACTGGACTTGTACTCATTGGAATTTAGAAGGATGAGAGGAGATCTTATAGAAACGTATAAAATTATAAAAGGACTGGACAAGCTAGATGCAGGAAAAATGTTCCCAATGTTGGGGGAGTCCAGAACCAGGGGCCACAATCCAAGATAATTTTTCACCCAGAGAATTGTGAATTTGTGGAATTCTCTGCAATGGAAGGCAATAGAGGCCAATTCACAGGATTAATTTAAAAGAGAGTTTTAATAGAGTTCCAGGGTTTAGCGGAATCAAGGGATATGGGGAGAAGGCAGGCACAGGTTACTGAATGTGGATGATCAGCCATGATCACAATGAATGGTGATGCAGGCTCGAAGGGCCAAATGGCCTCCGCCTGCACCTATTTTTTATGTTTCTATGAATTCTATAATTTGTAAATGCTAGCAGATCTTTTCAGACTGAGTATTTACTAAACCATCGTTCTGGTTCTACTTCCAAAAGGAAAAGGAGAGATTCCAGGCTGCATGCTATGCAAAATGCAAGCTTAGAGACATTGAGAACTTGACATACACAAATTTTCAGAAAGATCTACATGAAAACCATGACTGGGTACAAGAAGGAGATTGAGAAATTTGTGACATGGTGTCAGGACAATTACGTCCCCCTCAATGTCAGCAAGATGAAGGAGCTAGTTATTGACTTCAGTTCAGTTTAGTTTAGTGTCACATGTACCGAGGTACAGTGAAAAGCTTCTGTTGCGTGCAAACCAGTCAATGGAAAGACAATATATGATTACAATCAAGCCGTTTACCGGTATAGGTACATGATAAGAGGATAAAGTTTAGTGCAAGGTAAAGCCAGCAAAGTCTGATCAAGGATAGTCCAAGGGTCACCAATGAGGTAGATAGCTGCCTGATAACAGCTGAGAAGAAAGGATGTATAGTGGAGTATAGTCCCAATCAGCAATAATGGTGCAGATAGTGTCATGTCATACAGCATGGAAACAGGCCCTTCGGCCCAACTAGCCCACATCGACCAACATGTCCCATCTACAGGAGGTACACAAAATTGCTGGGGAAACTCAGCAGGTGCAGCAGCATCTATGGAGCGAAGGAAATAGGCGACGTTTCGGGCCGAAACCCTTCTTCAGACTCGGCGACGTTTCGGGCCGAAACCCTTCCCACCTGCCTCCGTTTGACCCATATCCTTCTAAAATTGTCCTATCTATGTACCTGTCTAAATGTTTCTTAAATGTTGCGATGTGAAAATGGTTGAGACCTTTCAACTTCCTTGGTGTTAATATTACTGACAATCTGTTGTGGACTAACCACATTACTGTGACAGCCAAGAAGGAATAGCAACACCTCTACATCCTGAGGAGACAAAGGAAATTCGGCATGTCTCCAGTGACTCTTACAAACGTTTACACATGCACCATAGAAAGCGTACTGTTGCGTTGGATCATAGCTTGGTTTGGGAATAGTTCTGCCCAGAACCGCAAGAAATTGCAGAGAGTTGTGGATGTAACCAAGTCCATCACACAGACCAGTCGTCCCACCATTGACTCCATTTACACTTCACACTGCCTCGGAAAAGCAGCCACCATAATCAAAGATGTCCCACCCCTGGTCATTCCTCCTTCTCCCTGCTCTCATCCAGCAATAGGTACAGAAGCTGGAAAGCCCACACCACCTGACCCAGGAACAACTTAATTCCCTTCATTATAAAGCTTCAGAATGGTATCCATTCCATAAGCTAGGGTACAGTTTGTTTCACCTCTACCCCATTCAGGACATTGGGCTTTGTTTAAGGAATTGAAGCAGCACAATGCTAATAACTATATTGTGCGCTCTTCCACTATGCTCCACCAATTGTACTTGTAATACCAGATCTGTTTGGATAGCATGCAAAACAAAGCTTTACGCTGTACCTCAGTAAACATGACAGTAAAAATAGTAAAGCATTTTGACCTGCTTCTACATTGACCTTCATATATCAATCTCACTTATGAGCACCTATCACTTGAGCTATCATCACTACTTGTCATGCCTACAGATAACGCACAATGATTCACCACATGGTGGTTTCACATCTGAAGTATTCTCCACTGTGCATGGAATGCTGTTGGATGCCAATTCAGGTCAAATAAAAAGATAACTGACAGACACTTTGCTCTGCACATCAATCTGACTTGATGTGAACGAAAAAAGCCCACGGCATACATATTCACGGTGAGGAGTCATGTTAGAAGTCCATCATATATCATCAGCTTCCTCAAGATCAGACGAGATTGTGGAATGATGGGAAAGTAAATCAAGAGAAGGAACACTGGATGTGAGCACATTGTCATCCGCAACAATCGCTGTGCCATTGCTAAGTACTGACTCTGTGGAACTGCAGTCTGCCTTCTTCAGTCTGAAAATGGGTTTCAAACCGAATCGTCACCTACTTATGTTCTGCAGGGATGCTGTCTGACCTGCTGAATTACTCCAGCACTTTGTGTTCTTTTGTGTCTTTTGTGCATCTGCAGTTCTTTGTTTCTGCTGTTTGCCATTGCTGGCAATGGTTCTGTACCACATTTCCTGTAAGGAAGAGGAAAGGTTTTGCAATTTGTTTGGGTGTTGTGCCTGCCTTAACTGAAATAGAACTGATATTAGAAATGAATATTATAGCATTGTGAGGATATTGTATAGTTTTATTACATGTGCGGTGGAGTTGTAATAGTATGAAGCAATGCGAGAGTGTAATACTGGAATTTGTTGATGTATTTACTGAACGTGACACTGTGCATTAAATAGTTTCCAGTTCTACATCTAGATTCAGACTTGGATGAGAATGTAGGGAATAACACCCAAATTGGTAGAATCACATATAATGAAGAAGGTTGTTTAAAGATACAACTGTGGCAGCACCTGGTGGCTAGCCATGGGCATAGCGAACCCTCGGCTCAGGAGGGAGGAGTTGACCGTCTCAGAGTGGGAGGCGTTTGGTCATGGGGTATGACCCTAGGTATTTAAGGTTGGGTAACGCCCGGTCACGGATTTGGAGTTGGAAGCAGCACGGTGACAGTAATAATAACACATTTTGTTCTCATAACTTTGCTTTCGACTCTTTCTTGGCTGGACTCCCGGAGTCCCCGCTGCACAACGAGACATAAATAAGTTGGATAGTTGCGCAGGACAAAAGCAGGTGAAATTTAATCCTAAATGTCGAATGATGCATTTTGGGGAGCGTCAAGGGTAGGACATATGCCACAAATATTATGATCCTCGGGAGTGCTGAACAATTAATAAAGAATGACTGTATCTGGCGTCTGGGTCATTAAAATCCTTCAAACTCAGTAATGCAGAGCTAACTCTCAACGAAAACACTAGAACAATGCGGGAGACAGGAGTTGGTCCATGTGTAAGGTCAGGTATCCAAGGATACTGGGACAGTATCAGAGGTTAGGTTTGCTACACCAGCATTCCCGATTCAAAGTTAAAATGGAATCAGGGTAATGATGTGACATTTGGTCGCCAGTTAATCCATTGAGGCCAAGCCCCTAACTGCCTGGAACAGATAACTGAATCCAGTTGAGATGGCAGGTGTGAAAATGCATTGAGAATGTTTTAACTACACCTCCTATTTTAACCGTCACCACTTGCACTATTTACACCAGTTAGATCCTTAGGAGCAATTTTTAAGACACTTAAGACAGCTATTAATAGTTCTTCCAAATGAACATCTACCAAATAACTGATTGTACACTACTAAACTGAAAATCTGTTTATTATAGCAGACTAATAATTATTCCACTGTTCTTTCAAATGCATTTCATCAGGCTTGTGATTACTTCTCCTGCGCCCCTCATAACATGGTTACAGATTTGGTTGCTATGCAGTCTTATAAAAAAATCATGTGCTCTGAATCCTACGATGCCAGGCTGCTGCTATGATGAAGTCAGCCTGGGGCCATGACAGCTTGGTGATAGAGCATGTGAAATACTCTGCCTCAAAGTCTGACAATAATGTGCAATGATATGAAATAAGTATTTGTCAGAATATGTGGTAATAATGGTAAATTTTCATTCATTTCTTGTCAGTGATTTTACTGGATTATTAGTAGCATCAAAACTATAGATGGGGCTATCTTTTGGTTCTATCACATAGCTTACAGTTGGATTTAACAGATAATAATAAAAGCAATATGAATATGGAATGTAACAAAAGCAAAAAGCACTGGGGTAGCACAGTGGTGCAGGGTAGAGCAGCTGCCTCAGAGTACCAGAGACCCAGGTTCGATCCTAACTACGGGTGCTGTCTGTACGGAGTTTGTACATTCACCCTGTGACCTCATGGGTTTTCTTCAGGAGCTTCGGTTTCTTCCCACATTCCAAAGAAGCTCAGGTTTATAGGTTAATTAGCTTCTGTAAATTGTCCCTTCTGTGTAGGTTATGAAAGTGAGATAACATGGAACTAGTATATGGGTGATCGATGGTCGGCGTGGGTCGAAGGGCCTGTTTCCACTCTGTATCTCTAAACACAGTCTGTGCAGACATGATATACCGACAGAAAATATTGTATGCACCCAGTAGATCGGTCAGATCATCTCTGGAGAAAACAAACAAGCCACCATCATAAGACATAGGTTTAAGGTGAGAGGGGAAAGATTTACTAAGAACCTGAGAGGCAACCTTTTTCACACAAAGGGTGATGGGAATGTGGAATGACCTGCCAGAGGAGATAGTTGAGGCATTTGGACAAGTACATGGATAGAAAAGGTTGAGAAGGATATGGGCCAAACGCAGTTAGGTGGGACTAGTGGTGATGGGACGTCTTGGGCAGCATGGCCAAGTTTGGCCAAAGAGCCTCTTTCCATGCTGTGTGACTCGATGACTCCAATAGAGATAAGTGAAACCTTGGGATTACCTTAAATATTTTGGGAAATAGACTAAATAAGTACCATTCATTTTGTATGCCAAGAAAGGTTTTTTTTTTTAAATTTTGGCCAACACAGTGGCACAGCTGGTCGAGCTGCTGCCTTACAGTTCTAGAGACCCAGGTTCAATCCTGACTTGTGATGCTGACTGTGTGGAGTTTGCACGTTTTCCCCATGACCTCATGTGTTTCCACTGGGTGCTCCAGTTTCCTACTATATCACAAATTGTGCATGTTTGTAAATTAATTGGCCTCTGCAAATTTCCTCTGGTGTGAAGGGAGTGGATGGGACAGTGAGATAACCTAGACCTAATGTGAACGGATGATGTATGGTTGACGTGGACTCAGTGGTTGAAAGGGCCTGTTTCAATGCTGTATCTACAAAGGATACAAAGGACATTTATTATCACATACACCAATTGGTGTAGTGAAATTTGACTTTGCCATGCAGCACACAGATAAAGATAAGACACAACATTAAAGAATTTAACAATAAGCATAAAAACATCTCCCCACAATGGTTCCCACTGTGAGGGAAGGCACAAAGTCCAGTCCCCATCCCCATGTCCACCCATAGTCGAGCCTATTGAGGCCTCCGCAGTCGCCGCTACGGGGACCAATGTTACAGGCCCTTCTTCTCCGGGTGATGGTGCTCCAGCGTTGGTAGAACCCTCTCAGCGGCTTGGGATGCCTGGAACAGCCGCTTCCTTACCGGAGACCGCGACTTCCGAAGCCAACAGGCCGTGCTGGACGGAGCTCCACCACTGGTGATCTCGCCGAGAGATCCCAGGCTCCCGATGTTAAAATTCAGCGCCGCCGCCCGCAGCTGGCCGCACGCAGCTGGCCGCTCCACAGTCCCGCAGCTCCGCGATGTTCACCTGTGGTCTCAGCATTCCGGAGCTCCAGCGCAGCGACCCGGGCAAGGCATCGCCCGCTCTGTTCCGCGATAGCGCTCCAGCGCTGCGTCGCCGCCGAAGTCGAGGGTCTGGGCGGTCCCCTCAGTAAACGCCGCTCCAGGCCCGCTGGTAGGCCGCGAGGACGGGTCGACGGTGCAGCCCGGAGAAAAGCCGCCTCTCCAACCAGGTAGGGACCCTGAAAAGCAGTTTCCCCCTTCGCCACCCCCCCCCCGCCACCCCCACATAAAAAAGGCTGGAACTCCGAAAACAAAAACTCAACTAACTAAAAATTAAAAAAAGAGATGAAATAACGGACAGCTGCAGGCTGGGCAGCCATATCCGTACAGGGCGGCGCCCCCTATCTTTCAATCTATCTTTCATTTTTAGATTTAATAATTAACTATGCTTTTGCCTGTCTCTAGTTACTATCACTTCAGTCGTCTAATCCTTTTCACTTTTCTACTTAACTCTTTACACATTATTTACCTGTTTTTAACTAGTCCGTTGGCCAAACTCCAGTCAACTGCCTACAATGTCCCCTGACACAATCTTCTTCCAGTGAGCTGGGTGCCAACTCATTTACAAGGCCCATTGCAGTACCGGGCTTTCCTAATCAAAGCTGACAGGTCCTCTCCTTAGAATTGCTTGAAAGCTGGTTTAGGCTCCCCAGCCACTCAAGCATTGATGCTTAAGCAGACTGACTATCCCTGATGTTTGCAAATGTTCAAAAACTATTAAAAATTAAATAACGTTAACATTATCTGCATTTTAAAATATTAAAAAGATTAAAATATAAAACATTAAGAAATTGTTAAATATATTTATATCTCTTAAATTAAATGATAAAGCAGATATAATTTTATACACGTGCTTCTGCAGCTTGATGGAATTTAAAACCACTAGGTACAACATCACAGGGGAGCTGAGCCATTGGAGATGAGTTGAAATCTCATCCTTGAGAAGGTCATGAATCCTGGAATTTCCTACCCTACGTCACTGAATGTATTCAGGGAGGATGGAATAGAATTTTGGACCACAAAGGGGAATCAAAGGATATAGATTCAGGCAGTAGAATTGTGCTTGAGCAGCTCAACCTTGTTCTTTGCAAGGGATGGGGAAGGCTTAGTGAGCCATATGACCAAATTGTGCTGCTGTTTGTGAGGCTTTTGATTTTTGTCTTATTTATATTATGAAATGTTTGCCTTCATCCATTTGCCATCCTCAGTCTGTATTTTTTTTGCTTGCAAAATATTAATGGGTTACTTATAATCTGTGCTTTCTACTTTCTGGGTTTAGGAGCTGTGAGAATTCTGTAGCCCGTTTAGTTATTTAGTTATTAACCAGTTTGATTACTTCACTTTTCTTGAAGGCCATCAATCACCAACTGATAGTGCAGACTGTGAGTTGAATGGGAAACGTGAATTTTGAGTGAAAGAAAGGGGGAGGAGATGGTCCTGGGATCCGCAGTAAGCCTAAAGCACGTCAGAAAATCACAGAAGCCCAAAATAAATATCAGAAGGAGTGCATTACCTCCCGGATCACACAATACCATTCTTGTATTTTTCACTGATCTTCAAAATCCTTCCTGCTTCTTCACTGAAGGACAAGTGGAATAGCCAAATAACTTCTCAGAAGGGTATTTGTCTTTACTTAAGGTGATTAAATTATAACATTGCACAGGTCCATATGCCCATAGCTCCAGCTAATGATCCATAACTTGTTACAACAAATGTGGTGTAGTTGGCCATTTGGAATTACATCCTTGTGTATCTTTAAACAGGACAGCTCAAACGGACAAGAGGAGAGCAAATCGACGTTGAGACACCAGGCTCTATCCTGGTGAACACCAATCTGCGAGCTTTAATAAATAAGCACACGTTTGCCTCTCTACCACATCATTTTCAACAACAGCTCCTGATTTTACTACCAGAAGTAGACAGGCAGGTAAGCAGAGTATAAATGAGTATTTATGCATTACTAGACCAAGTGGAACCTATTGGGTCCCGTCCACTCAACGCGCGGTTGCGGGGGGGGGGGGGGGGGGGGGGGGTGGCAGCCTGCGGCATCACACACACACACTAACCAGGTGAGAGTGCATTATTCGGAAAACTTTCTATAATATAGGCAAGGTATAAGGACACTCAATAATCTCTTTCAATTAAGAACATTACTATGGAGACTATTTTACTCTGTTGCCTCCATCTGAATATTTAAACTAAGTACCAAACTGGAGGTAAATTGTAAGAACGGTATGTGCTTCTTATGATTTTAATGTAAGCAATTTTTTCAGCATTCATGTCATTACACCATCAAATTAACAGCTTCTTCTGGAGTATGCTCAAGCATCTGGAAATCCAGAATTGTTCTCAATTATATACTATTCATTCTCGATGTGCTGTTGAAGTTCCTGCAGAAATTGCTGAATTAGAACCTAGAGCATACAGCACATGAATAGGTACTTTGCCCCACAATGTCAGTGCCAAAGATGATGTCAAGATGAACTAATCTCATCTGTTTGCACATGATCCATATCCCCGCATATGTTCATAAGAACCAACTTTTTTCACACCCCTTGAAATCCTTGAAAATGTAGAATATTTCTGATCCACATAATTTGAGATTCCATGCTGGCCAAAGGAACCTATATTTATGAATGGAGACACAAGGAACTGTTGATGCTGGTTAACAAAAACAAATACAAAGTGCTGGAGTAACTCAGCAGGTCAGGCAGCATTTCTGTAGGACAATGATATGTGAAGTTTAGGATCGGGACCCTTCCTTAGGTTGAAGAAGGTCTCACCCGTTCATGTCCTCCACAAGCACTGGCTGACCCACTGAATTACTCCAGCAATTTGTTTTTGTTTGTGTTTTTTTATATTACTAAATGGAATCATTATTTAAACATTTCGCCATTGTATGATTTACGTCAATAAAACTTACAATTTCTAACATACTTTTATTTGCATGTTCCTCCATTGTATTAGATATTTTAAATGTATTTAACAATTAGAGATTTTTAGTCTGCTGGCAATAAAAACCTTTCATTATGAACAGGTGCTCAGCCTGCTTGATGTTATCACAGCATGTCAGACACCTGCTGCATTTGAAGCCTGACAGCACCTTGCATTATCAAAGGGGAAATCCATGCCACGTTCACTAAGTCTTTGTCGGCAGCTTTCACTGAGCACTGCAGTGAATGCTGCAATAAATGTGAAATCTAGGCCACCACATTTATTGAAACTACTTTTCTATATCTTCAAAATAAATAATTCTGCTACCCTTCTCCAACTTTGCTACAATAAAAACAGGGCTGCCAACATTGGGTGAGAATTGAGAGTGAGAAATTGCGAGGGAGCGTAGCGATCGAGGGGGGGAGGGTGTGGGAGGGGATGTTCCCCCTCCCATAGTAGGCTCCGGAGGCGGCACTCACCCGGTCCGCTTCTGGCTCCGGGCCGGGGTTAAAACTCGACGGACATAGAGCCGCCGGAGGTGAAAGTGGGAGGTGTGTGCCTCAGGGAGGAAGGGGGAGGGGGGTTGGTGCTGGTAGTTTGATAGCCCTGCTTTAAACAAATCCCCCCTAGTGCTTGAATCATATATCCTGGGAAAAAGACTATGCATTCACCTGATATTCCCCTCATGGTTTTTACTCACCTCTAAAACAAATTTTGCTTTATTTTGAACTTTCAGCACCCGCAGATATTTGAGCATGAGAAATTTTGTGATCAGCGTGAGAGCATGAAAATTTTGTGAAATGCGTGAGTCTCACGTTCAATGCGTGAGAGTTGGCAGTCCTGCTAATAATGCAAACATTTTATGCAAGTTCCAATTGTTTGGATAAAAATCACTTATTACTGCTTTATAACAGAAGTTACTTTAAGACCATTTCAGAAATGATGGCACTCAACAAACAATCAACTAACAAATTAAAGCAAACTAAAAAGAAATAACATGTTCCCTTTCCTGACTCTACCTCATAAGTACTTTAACGCTGTTAACAGAGCAAAGGGATATTAATCTCAAGAATCAAAATGGGGAAAGTGGGGGCAATTTTGCTTAAATGGTCATTCTAAGCCCATTCAGATCTTCATAGAGTCAGAGTTATACAACATGTACGTGGCTGGCCCAATTTGTCCATAATGATTAAGTTGGCATTCTGCGTGCCCAGGGACTGGCTGCCGTTCCCAGATCAGCTCGCGTCCCAGGGACTGGCTGCAGTTCTCAGGTCGGCTCGCCTGCCCCGACCCTGTGAAAACGAATTGGAAATAAAACGTGGTTTTTCGGGTTACGGGTCAGATTCAGCCCGTGTGCCGTAGGTTGCCGAACCCTGTCCTAGATGTTTGGCCTCATTATGGTTCTCCCCATGTTTTACAACCGATTCACCTGGTTAGTTTTATCTCCGGCTGCTTCATGTTGTCGGCGGCTGCACATCCAACCAAGAAAGAAGAGAAGAGAAGAGATGCAACATCACTCACAGCCGCCAACTGACGCGCTTCCCAGACTGCACAGATCATTGTAACATGGCGCAAAAAGACAAACTGTGCAGGAACTGAAGACAGCGTGAGAATTCTGTCATCAGCGTGAGAATTGGCTGAAATGCGTGACTCTCACGCTCAAAGCGTGAGAGTTGGCAGCCCTGTCTAAGGCCAGGATGTGACAACAGACGCACAGGGAGACACATACACAAAGGAAGACACACACACACACAGGGAGACAGACACACACACACAAGGAGACAGACACACACACACACACAGAGACAGACAGACACACACACACACACACACACACACACACAGGGAGACAAACACACATACACAGGGAGACAGACACACACACACACACACACAGGGAGACAGACACACACACACACACAGGGAGACAGACAGTCCCACACACACAGGGAGACAGACAGACACACACACGGGGAGACACACACATACAGGGATACACACACACAGGGAGACACAGACACACACACACAGGGACACACACACAGGGATACACACACACACATACAGGGAGACACAGACACACACACACAGGGAGACACACACACACACGGGGAGACAGACACACACACACACACAGGGAGACACACAGAGACACGCACACACACACAGGGAGACACACACAGGGAGGCACACACACACACACAGGGAGACACACACAGGGAGGCACACACACACACACAAGGAGACACACACAGGGAAAGAGAGACACACAAACACCTTTCCTTCCCCCCCTCCATCCTCCCCGTCCCTCCCTTTTTCCTCCCTCCTCCCTCTTTCCTCCCCCCCATCCATCCCTCTTTCCTCCCCCTCCCTCTCTTTCCTCCCCTCCCTCTCTTTCCTCACCCTCCCTCTCTTCCCTCACGATTCCTCTTTCTCCTTCCCTTCCTTCATCCCCTTACTACATTCCCTCCCCCTGTCTCTCTTTGCCTCCATCCCTCCCTTTTTTTCTTTCTCTCTCTCTCTTTCCCCGCCCAATGGGGAGTCTGGCAGGCACGGTGTAGCGTGGATTGGCGGCGTTGGCAGTGCCGTGTGAGTTGAAGGGCAGAAGGGAGGGAGGGAGGGAGCGAGGTTGCCGCGACAGCCGGAAGCGCAGCGCTCGCAGACGGTGCACAAAAACGCTGACACCCGCTGCCCGGGACCGACGCGCTTCCCCAATCCGTGCAGATCGCTGTCATGCGGCGCAGAGACAAACTGTGCAATAGCGGAGCTATAGGATCTTTGCTGTGCAGGGACTGAAGACAGCCTGTCAGCGTGAGAATTCTGTCTTCAGCGTGAGGGCGTGAGAATTGGTTGAAATGCGTGAGTGTCACGCTCAAAGCGTGAGAGTTGGCAGCCCTGATAAAAATGTTTTTTTTTAAATCATATACATCTACTGATTCCCCAGATTTTCCAACCCATGACCCCAGGGTGCCAGTTGTTGTGGCTGTATGATAATTATTAAAATCATCCAGTCAACAAGCAATGTCATTATTTGTACCAAGTCACCTTTTCAAGAGATTCTGCAATCCTTTCTCTTTTTAGTTTAGTTTAGAGATTCAGCATGGAAACAGGCCCTTCGGCCCATCGAGTCCACACTGACCAGCGATCACCCGTTTTAAAAATACCCAAAGACTTGTCTTCCACTGCCATCTGTGTCAATGAATTCCACAGATTCACCAGCCACTGGCTGAAGAAATTTCTCATCATCTTCTTTCTAAAGGTCCTTTTCTGAGGCTGTGCCCTCTGGTCCTGAATTCTTTCACTATTCAGTAGGTTTCAATGAGGTGACCCTTCATCCTTCCAAACTCCAGTAAGTACAGGCCCTGTGCTGTCAAAGACTCATCATACGTTAACCCAATCATCTCGGGATCATTCTCGTTAACTCCTTCCCTCTCCAACAGCAGCACATCCCTCCTCAGATATAGGGCCCAAAACTGCTCATAATACTCCAAATGTGATCTGACCAGTGCCTTATAAAGCCTCAACTACATCCCTGCTCTGGCGCCACAAGGCAGCAGCTCTACCCGCTGCGCCACATTGCGGCTGTGAATGAACTGGAAAACATTCACTTTACTTTAAACTTTTGAGATACAGATTGAAAACAGGCCCTTCGGCCCACCATCCACACCGACCAAGTCAAGTCAAGTCGTCAAGTTTATTCGTCACATACACATACGAGATGTGCAGTGAAATGAAAAGCTCAGTGATCACCGGTACATTAGCACTGTCCTACACGAGGGACACTTTCTATAACCTAATAAACTTACAAATCCGCACTCTGGAGTACAGGATTCAATCTGATATCTTTATGTTCTAGTTTTGAAAAACAACACTAATGACCCAACAATCCATGACTCTTCCCTATCTTCTAACCAGCTGCACTAACTTCAATGCCATCTTGATAGAGTCATGTAAATTTAAATTCTGAAATCACTCAATGTGCAAGGTATAATCACTTACATTTTTAGGAGTAAGGTAAAAGTCTCATACCTCAAAGTATCTGTAAGACAGACATGTTAGTCCTTTGACCCATTTATATACTTTAGTCCAACAGCCTTGTTTGATTGATTATCCAACAACTCAAACTACAAGTTGTCCAGAAATAAGCCCTGCATTATTGGTGGTGTTTCTTTCTGTGTGTCATTGTTTCAGTTCTGTATTATCAAGTCAGATCAAACCTAAAGTAAACCTGGAATATATCACAAAGTAAAATATTTATTATGGTGGCATACTGTTCTGCTTCAGTAAAAACATTGGAATAAAATCATTTATTTGAAATAACATTTAATATAGTTACATGATTTATATTTGTTGGTGTGAACTATTCTTTACCAAAGGTATTCCCTTGTCATAAAAAAAGACACAAGAACTTCAGATTTATAACATTTTTGTAATTATTTAATTCACAGCAATACTTAATAAATTTGTGATTTAAAATTGAGTTTATGATGCTGGGAATCATAATTTTGATTGCTCATTTCAAGTCAAGTAGTGTAGATTAGACCCAACCAGCATCTGCAGTTCCTTCCTACACCTTTAGACCCAACCAGAACAGCTTCATAATAAAAGCAGAAGCACCAACATTTTGACCACATTTGCCTCTTACATTCCTATCACAGAGCAAAGAACTGCTATGAAATCATAAGGTCATAAGGGATAGGAGTAGAATTAGGTAATTCGGCCCATCAAGTCTCCACCATTTAATCATGGCTGATCTACCTCTCCCTCCTAACCCCATTCACCTGCCTTATCCCCATAACCTCTGACACCTGTACTAATCAAGAAACTATTGCTGCCTTAAAAATATCTACCGACTTGGTCTCCACAGCCTTCTGTGGCAAAGAATTCCACAGATTCACCACCCTCTGACCAAATAAAATTTCCTCATCTTCTTCCTAAAGGAACGTCCTTTAATTCTGAGGCTATGACCTCTAGTCCTAGACTTTCCCACTAGTGGAAACATCCTTTCCACATCCACTCTATCCAAGCCTTTCCTGGTAAGGATCAGATTGTCACTGTGTGTAGTAAGGTGCTGTTTTCAATATAGAAACAGAAAAATAGGTGCAGGAGTAGACCATTCGGCCCTTCAAGCCAGCAACGCCATTCAACATGATCATGGCTGATCATCTAAAATCAGTACCCCATTCCTGCTATTTCCCCATATCCCTTGATTCATTTAGCCCTAAGAGCTAAATCTCACTCTTCAAATCTGCTGCTTTTTGTGGAAGTGGCGACGCTGCCCTAGCAGCTGCGGCTCGCCTGCAGTCCGTTTGTTTTTTCTTTTTGTTTTTGTTTTCTTTTGTCCTGTTTTAGTTCATTTTAGTTTATTTAGGTTGTGTATGTGTGGGGGGGGTGGGAGAAACATGTTTTTGGTCTCTTCCTTTGGGGGGGATGCGACCTTTTCTTGTCGTATCCCCCGTCTCTGTCTCCGTCTGCGCTGAAGCCTAATGGCGGAGCTGGCAGCCTCCAACTGGGACCGACCTCGAGGCTCCGGAGGCAGAGCCAGCCCGGACTTACCAATGCGAGGCTGGCAGACTTCGGGGCTGTGGTGATGTTGCGGCGGCGGCGACCCGACTTCGGGGCTGTTGCGGCGGCGACCGGACTTCAGAGCCTCGGAGGCTCGGCCGTGGGCCCAGTGGACGACATCATCGGGAGCTCGCAGGCCACAGGTTGGTGACCTGTTTTTCCAGAGCTCCTGCAACAACAGCTTCGTCCGCTGGACTGGAGGGCGGCAGCTTCGGCAGCTTCGTCCGCCCCGGGCCGCGGAGTTTGAACCGGCCCGTTCGCGGAGCTCGGAGCTTACCATCACCCGGCGGGGTCACAACATCGGAGGCCTGAATCGCCTCAGCGCAGAGAGAGAACAAGGAGGGAAGAGACAAGAACTTTAAGACTTTTGCCTTCCATCACAGTGAGGAGGTGCCTGGTGGACTCACTGTGGTGGATGTTAAATCTGTGTTTATTGTGTGTTTTGTTATTTTATTCTATGTTATTGACTGCAAGGCACGAAATTTCGTTCACACTGAAAAGTCTGAATGACAATAAAGGATACTTGACTTGACTTGGCTTTTTGGTTAATGTATTAAACCGTTGAGCTGATCTGAATTTCAAGTGATCTTAAAAAGTTAAGATCATAATCCAGGTTAGTGTTAATCTACTAATTAATATCACTAAAACCTTGTAGATTATATAATTGCTAACCACAAGGTTTTCCTCCACAAAAAAATTGTTCCTACCTTCAACTCTGATTTTTTTAGAGGTTCTCATCCAGAGTCCATTTAGCTTGTCAGCCATAGCTCCAATTCATGCCTATGCACTTCTTGACATCAGTCAGAAGGAAACAATTGGAGCCTGCATCCGGAAAAGATGAAGTTGGGAAATACAAGCATAAGTTTGGGTATGTAAACGCAAGCATGTCCATGTGTGCACACAGGCAAGGTCGTGTATGCACAGGCGCACGGTCATTTACTCATAGGCATAAGGTCATGTGCACACAGGATCAAGTTCATGGGCACACAGGCAGATGGTCATGTTCGTACAAGCACAAGATCACCTGCACATAGGCACAAGTTAATATATACACAGACAAAAGGTCATATATACACAGGCGCAAGTTCAAGTGCACACAGGTATACGGTCACGTGCATATTCAGGAATAGATTTGAATGTGCCCAGAGACGAGTTTGAATATGGACATTTTGAGACCACATGCATAATTGGGCATGCGTTCGAGCCCCTACACGCTGGCAGAATGTCAAGTGCACCAACACAGGCATATGTTTTGGTGCGCAAGCATGAGTTTGCTTAACAGGGACAGAAATGTGTATGCACCCAACCTTCTACCCTTATTTAATTGACTGAACAGATACCTATGTGTTTGTCCCTGAACTAATGTGCACGAGTGGGCATCAGTTCAGAGAAACACAAATAGGTATGCGTTTCGTTAAGTACACACAGATGCAAAGTGAGGGGCGCACATATGGACATAAATTTATTTTCCTTTCTTTGTTTTAAGCAATGTTTCCGTCAAGGAAAGCATGTACTGTCTGGTTCCCTCCTTCTTCCAGCCAAGGAGGAACACTTCTTCCAGTCTAGGAGGAAGTTAGTGAATTCTGCTGCTGAAGATTACATTTTGTTGTTTATCAAAGTATAAATCTTGCTCCAAATCCCAGAAGTACAGAAAGTAGAGGATCTGTAAATGCATTTTCAAATTTTGCAAAGTTATGAAAAATATTTGTCTTGCATTAACTAATGGAGTTATTCCATGCTTGTTTACCCCAAGAACTCGTGATTCGTGGGTTTTGTGATTCTGTAATATTATTATGTCTTGGAACTTCTAGTAGAATAGACAAAGTATATAGCAACATAAAAATGGAAAGATATTTCCCTACTGGTCACTGAATAAATAGGGACAAATTTACAAAAACACATTTCAGCCACAGTTCCATGGCTCCCGAGAAAACAAAATGGAGATTTATAGGATTTTCCTGTCATTTTCTAACGAACTTTGTGATATTGATTTAGTTTCAGTATAAAAACATGTTTCATGAATGCAAATGTAGTTCTTATTTTATCTGCAGTCAAATATGCAAGATGATTGTTTATAACACATGTAGCTAACTGGAAAAGGAAGAAATAAATGGATTAGGGTGCATTTATGCAAAGGATAATAAAGATGGATTTTTAGGTAATAAAAAGATGCTGTTTTATACCAAAGACAGACACAAAATGTTGGGGTAACTCAGCAGGTCAGGCATCATCTCTGGAGAAAATGAGCCCTGACCTGAAACGTAACATCCATTTTCTTCAGAGATGTTGCCTGACCTGCTGAGTTACTCCAGCATTTTGTCTCAATGGAATTTTAGGTGATGGGCATCCTGGAATTTGGTAGAAGTGGGCCAAGTGGTTTTGCCTAAGTGTAGATAATAAATTCAATCTGCTAATTTTATTTGCCTAAAATAATTTCTGAAATTTGCTTAAGTAAAACACAGAGATGCCAGAAGTCTAAAATAAATAAAAATAAAAAATAATGGAAATACTCGACTTGTCAGGCAAATCAGTGGAGAAAAAAAAGAACTCATCTTTCATCTGAATCGGCAGGTGTAAACAGGTATTCTTACTTATGATGAAAGATGTTCATTCAAACATATTTACTCTATTGCTGCCTCCATTGATACTGCCTTATTTGTTTAGTGTTGCTGGCATTCCCAGTTTTATATCTGAAGTCACTTTCAATGTTTTAAGTAGGAAATACACCCCAAGTACCTGGCACTCGGATAAAGATACATTGCAATTTATATTCAAAAAGTAATGCTTCTCATTCAGACAATAGATGTTTAAAATTTTGCATTGTCCCTGTAAAAAACTGGAGACCGTGAAGGAGAGATTAGGAATTTTGAATCAGGATCAAGTAAAAAAAAAAGTGAAGTGTTTTAGGACAATTAAAAATAGAAGGAAAAGAAGCAAAGCAGGAAATTTGGGGAGACAGCTCCAGGGTTTAGATACATTGCAGCATGCAAAACAGCAAGTCTGTCAGTGTTAAAATATCTAAAGTATTCAAAGTAGTCGTAGTAGAACATTTAAGTGCAATAACAAAGATGTTGAAATAAATATGAGCAACAAAATAGCCCATGAAGCCTGCCAAATTCCTTGGTGATAAGTGAGTTAAGAAACATAGAAAATAGGTGCAGGAGGAGTGCATTCGCCCTTCGAGCCAGCACCGCTATTCATTGTGATCATGGCTGATCATCTCCAATCAATAACCCGTGCCTGCCTTCTCCCCATATCCCTTGATTCCACTAGCCCCTAGAGCTCTATCTAACTCTCTCTTAAATCCATCCAGTGATTTGGCCTCCACTGCCCTCTGTTCCAGGGAATTCCACAAATTCACAACTCTGGGTGAAAACGTTTTTTCTCACCTCAGTCTTAAATGGCCTCCCCTTTATTTCAAGACTGTGGCCCTGGTTCTGGACTTGCCCAACATTGGGAAACATTTTCCTGCATCTAGCTTGTCCAGTCCTTTTATAATTTTATATGTTTCTATAAGATCCTTCTAAACCTAATCCTTCTAAACTCCAGTGAATACAAGCCTAGTTTTTTCAATCTTTCCTCATATGACAGTCCCGCCATCCCAAGGATCAATCTCATGAACCTTCGCTACACTGCCTCAATCACAAGGATGTCCTTCCTCAAATTAGGAGACCAAAACTGTACACAATACTCCAGATGTGGTCTTACCAGAGCCCTATACAACTGCAAAAGAATCTCTTTACTCCTATACTGAAATCCTCTTGTTATGAAGGCCAACATTCCATTAGCTTTCTTCACTGCCTGCTGTACCTGCATGCCAACTTTCAGTGACTGGTGTACAAGGACACCCAGGTCTCGTTGCACCTCCCCCTTACCTAACCTAACCCCATTGAGATAATAATCTGCCCCTTGTTTTTGCCGCCAAAGTGGATAACCTCACATTTATCTATATTATACTGCATCTGCCACGCAACTGCCCACTCACTCAACCTGTCCAGGTCACCCTGCAACCTCCTAACATCCTCTTCACAGTTCTCACTGCCACCCAGCTTTGTGTCATCCGCAAACTTGCTAGTGTTGCTCCTAATTCCCTCTTCCAAATCATTAATATATATGGTAAACAGTTGTGGCCCCAACATCGAGCCTTGCGGCACTCCACTCGCCACTGCCTGCCAATCTGAAAAAGGACCCGTTCACTTCTACTCTTTGCTTCCTGTCTGCCAACCAATTTTCTATCCACGTCAACACCCTACCCCCAATACCATGTGCTCTAATTTTAGTCACCAGTCTCCTGTGCTGGACCTTATCAAAGGCTTTCTGAAAGTCTAGATACACTACATCCACTGGCTCCCCTTCATCCATTTTACTTGTCACATCCTCAAAAACTCCAGAAGATTAGTCAAGCACGATTTCCCTTTCATAAATCCATGTTGACTTGGACTAATCCTTTTACTGCTATCCAAATGCCCCATTATTACCTCTTTAATAATTGACTCCAGCATCTTTCCCACCACCGAACTGGCTAACTGGTCTGTAATTCCCCGTTTTCTCTCTCGCTCCTTTCTTGAAAAGTGGGATAACATTAGCTATCCTCCAATCCACAGAAACTTATTCTGAATCTATTGAACATTGGTAAATGATCACCAATGCGTCCACTATTTCTAGAGCCACCTCCCCGAGGACCCTGGGATGCAGACCATCCGGCCCAGGGGATTTATCATCCTTCAGTCCCATTAGCCTACCCAATACTATTTCTCGCCTAATGAAAATTTCTTTCAGTTCCTCTATCCCCTTAGTTCTTCTGTCCTCCAGTACATCTGGGAGATTGTTTGTGTCTCCCTCAGTGAAGACAGATCCGAAGTACCTGTTCAACTCTTCTGCCATTTCCTTGTTACCCATAAGGAGAATGGGACTAGGAGGGAGAGATAGAGATAGCCATGATTGAATGGCGGAGTAGACTTGATGGGCTGAATGGCCTAATTCTACTACTACCATATGATCTTATGACCTTATAAGCTTTGCACTCCAGCAATGTACAATGTACATCAATTTAAGATATTACAAGGAGGAAGATAAAATGAATATTCACTTCCCAGACAATAACTCTGACATCTGTGATAAGGGGTGCACAAATCCACGATTATCAAATCTATCACTATTGGATTCTTTCCAGATGATTACATCTCATGTGAAACTGGAGGTGCAAGACTTGTGTGATACAAGATAGTAAAAAAACAGTTGTAAGTGGTACCCTATATAAAATATGCAGTAACGTTTGTCTGAACTTGGCTCCTTTAATTTTTTTCAAATATTACATAAAATGGCTGTCAAAAGGTTATGAGGTGGCAAGTGACACATGCAGAGGTTAAGTAGGAAGAACATGAGTTCCTGGTTCTTGGCCTGACCTGGAAAATCAGCTCAAATCTAACCTTCACTTTCTCTTTCTATCTCTTTTGATTTACTGCTTGCTGAGATCAGGATTGCAAATATATTTATCTAATATATCTATCTCAAGGTTTGTGCATATGATGGAAGGAGAGAAAAACAATGCTGAACATATGAAAATATCGGGTAGCAAATGCCAGAAGGTCCTTTTGGTTTTGCTATGCAATCATGAATCCAAATGCTACCCTAATGATTCAGATATGCCGTAGAGATCAAAACAGCTCTTCCTCCATCCATGCACTGCCTGCCTATGTGGAGCTGTTATTTGGGGGCAACATGTCCTTCTATGGAGACTTCAGATTACTGTGCTTTTCCAGTCGTTCGCTGCTCCATACTTCTCTTTACTCAAACATCTTTTGAAACAGTATTGTAGCTGGCTTTAAATCCCTTCAACAGCAAATATATTACCCAAACAGCGGGCTTCAATCATGTATAACATTTGATTTGAGAACTCACTGATTCTTAATTTTGTTTTTAACTTAAAAACAGCGTTATAAGATAAACACCATTCTGACTGCTTGTTGAAAGACTGCTTGTATTATGCATGCCATTCAAGCTTCATCTTGACAATTTCAATTTATGATAAATGTTGTCATTCGGCAAAGATTTCCCTGTTCTTTCCAAACCCACGGTGACTATATTTTCTTCAGAGAAACATTGTTGCAATACTAAAATGCTCTCTAGCTGGCTTTTCATCTTAAAGCCATTTAAAAGCCTTGACATTCTTTCATGTAGTACATTTTTTTCACGTTGTTCAAGCCTTCTCTCCAATGTTCTCATACATAGTCAGTTTGATTCTGGGCCCACCAGGCACACAATGTGGTCTTCCAGATATGCACAGTGACTTCAAACAGTATTCAGCTTTGGTGTCAGTTTTTCAAAATAAATTCTTTTCCAGATGTAAGGCCTGTAAACAACATGTGGCAGTAATGTAAGACTAAGCCTTCGTAAGTCAATTCGTTGAGTTCATTGTAATATGCACAAGTACGGAGAGGTACAAGTACAATTACATTTTTTCTTGTAGCAGCATCACAGGACATAATCTCAGACAACACAGTAAAACAAATTTATATATTAATCACACACTTCAATTCTGCAGTACAAGACCTTAGTGCAATACACAATTAGAAAAAAACAGTCCATGGCAGTGCAAGAGGTGGTCCGTAGTGTGGAAGAAAGAACTGCAGATGCTGGTTTAAACCGAAGATAGACACAAAAAAGCTGGAGTAACTCAGTGGGACAGGCAGTATCTCTGGAGAGCAGGAATGGGCGACATTTCGGGTAGAGATCCTTCTTCAGACTGGTTAGGGATAAGGGAAACAAGAGATATAGACGGTGATGTGGACAGATAAAGAACAATGAATGTAAGATATGCAAAAAAGTAACGTTGATAAAGGAAACAGGCCATTGTAACCTGTTTGTAGTGTGAAAATGAGAAGCTAGTGCGAGTTGGGTGGGGGAGGGATAGAGAGAGAGGGAATGCCGGGGCTACCTGAAGTGAGAGAAATCAATAATCATACCACTGGGCTGTAAGCTGCCCTAGCGAAATATGAGATGCTGTTCTCCAATTTGCGTTTAGCTTCACTCTGACAATGGAGGAGACCGAGGACAGAAAGGTTTGTGCAGGAATGGGAAGGAGAATTAAAGTGTCCAGCAACCGAGAGATCAGGTTGGTTCAATCGGGCTGAGCGAAGGTGTTCCGCGAAATGATCGCCCAGTCTGCGTTTGGTCTCGCCAATGTATAAGAGTCCACATCTTGAACAACAGATACGGTAGATGAGGTTGGAGGAGGTGCAAGCGAACCATAGTGCATATGGTCCATAGTGTTCTTTCGCCGAGTTAAGATTAGGGATATCCCTGAACCTGGTGCTGTGAGACTTCAGACTTCTGTATCTCCTGTCCGTCAGTAGCAGTGAGAAAAGGGGCTTACGTGGTTTGAAGATGGGGGGGGGAATGGTGGAATCCTTGATGACAGATGCCACCTCATATAGATGCTTTCAGTGGTGAGAAGGGCTGTGGCTGTACAGTACTGAACAGTATTCTTTGTCACGATTAAGAGAGGAAGCAGAACCCTTATCAATTTGAAAATAAACCAAAGACATTAATTTCCATTGATAGGCAGTGACATGCCAACAAGACTTTGTTAGACTTCACTAACTCTCATAATTCTGTGAGTAACCATGTAATTGGAAGACATACCTATAGACATGATGGGGCATCCTTTACAATAATAAACCATAATTTGTCCTACACCAAATCAAGGCCATAACCTAGTGTTATCTTCTCATTGAACATAATAACATTTCATAAAGGGTACAATTTGTGAATGTGAAAAATATGTATATCTTTTGAAGCACATTAAGATAGATATTCCAGATATGTCATGCATTATTATACATGATAAACTTAACCAAACAGAAAATGACCTCCTTATCTATTACACTAGTTTGCCACCTATTTTCACCTGCCCTAATCTTATTCCGTAAATTCCAATCTATTACAAAAAATGTCCAGGTGTATGGTATATGGCTGGTCATAAGTAACACATTAACCTCGTTTCTATAAGGTCTAACTTAGTGCTGCTTTGATTGTCTTCCAATATAAACTAGACCTTCAGCGCTTTGTGCTGAGTTATGAATGAAGTTTAAAGCGTTCAGAAAAAATATCTTTCATATTGTCTGGAAATCTTTCAGATTATTATTTTTTTTTCCTCCCTGTTATCTCATGATTCTTTTGTAGCAATTTCCACAGTGCAATATTTTTACACAAAAGCTGATAGAGAGCAGCTATGAATTTTCCCTTGGGAATTTTCAAGGCTGAGAGAAGAGCAGGATCAATGAAAGATGCCAAACATTTCAAGTACACCAGCCACTGGTGATGTAGAGTCAAAGGAACACTGACCTTCTTTTCTTTCCATGAATATTTGTCCGCTGCATCAACATGTATGTCCATATAATTTCCATATATTCAAGTAATATCCTATCTACAGTGCTTAATTTCCATATCTCTCTTTCACTTTCACCTGACTCTCAGTCTGAAGAAGGATCTCGTCCCGAAACGTCTCCTATTCCTCTTCTCCAGAGATACAGCCTGACCTGCTGAGTTATCTTTTGTGCCTATCTTTGATTTATTTTCAATTCTTGGCATAAATCCCCTGTTTATTATAATTGTTAAATCGCTTTCAAATCTAATATCATTCAGCATATATGTATAGCAAATATGTAACTGCAGTGTTGGTAATGAAACAGTGTGATTCTAGTGCATCCTTTTAGATTCTGATGTAATTGCAGGAATATGTAGCAGTGCCATTTATTTTGAGTGTCATGCTCCTGATTGACGTGACCTATTCTTCCTGCATTGGAATCTTGAGATAGACCCGATACACATCATGGCTGTCCCTCAATTGTATGAGTAGCCAGGTCCATTATGATTTCTGGCATGTTGCTTGCATCAGATACATATCTAATGAATTTAGTATTTGAGAACAGGAGAAAGCAGTACAGGATCATGAAATAAAAATACAGGAAAATGGAAAGTCATCTCACTGGACTACATTTGTGTAGAGAGTAGAGTTTCATCAAAACTAGCCAGAGCTGATACAAACTGAAGAAGCTAGTTATTTGAAATGGTTGTCTTCAGTCTTAAGTCCAGAGGGCAGTAAATGCCTTGTCAGGTGAAGAGATGCTATTCTTTGGGGATGGGGAGGGTGGGAAGTAATCATCAGTGCTGTGTATTTGGCCCAAGGCCGTTTCAGAATGGGAGAGAGATGGGGACTTAGGTGACAGGCAAATGGAAGCAGAGTCACTCGCAGTCTGAATGAGGTGTTCTGAAAAGTAGCCAGCCAGTTTGCATTTGGCTTATCCAATGCAGAAGAGACTACAGCATTAATATGAACTTGAAAAGGTACAGTGAATCATGCTTGCAATCCTTCCCATTTAGTGTTTTGCATTTGGTGTTCATTACGTGATCTCTGACAGCTAGTTCTGATGAAAGATAAACAACATGCACATAATTCCGTTTCTCTCACAAAAGATGCCTCTTGACTTACTGAGCATGTACAATATTTCCTATTTTTGTTTTAGATTTTCAGCATCTGCAGTTATTTTTGCTTTTCAAGGCAGAATAATAGTACCTGAGTACTCTCTGAAAATGAGGGATGGTGTAAAAAAAAGGTGTTTGATTGATGTACTGAAAGAAAGAAAGCGTGTTGGCATTTGTGCTGCAGCTTTCATGACCTCACTACTGACTCATTTTGAAACAAAGTTAGAGAATTAATAGGTGGACAGATTGTAAACATTATCTTGCTACCCGTTATTGACAGGATGTTTGAAGTGCTAGACAGACTTATTAAACTGCTTTGAATGAGAGAATTGAATGAGAAAGAAGTTCAGAAGTGAACATTTACCTGACAGAAAACTTGTTAAATTCTCATGTATATAAGTCTCTATAACTTCATATCCGAGAAGTATTTTGAGAAATATAATTACAACATCGAAAATAGGTCTAGGAGTCGGCCCTTCGAGCCAGCACCGCCATTCAATCTGATTATGGCTGATCATCCAAAATCAATACCCCGTTCTGGCTTTTACCCCATGTCCCTTGTTTCCCTTAGCCCAAAGAGCTAAATCTAACTTGCGGCACTCCACTCGCCACTGTTCCTGTCAGAATGGCTCAGTGCTGGTGTAGAATCTACTGAAAGCAAAGAACAAACGACACTTTGTGTCACGTTTATTCCAGATGCCCATTTTACCTACATTCTCACCAATGTAGTGCATCTGACCTTGGGGTTGTTATTGAGCTCTTGTGGCTGGACCTGCCAGCGGTGACAGGTTGTATGCAAACCAGCGTGGATGTGAAGGTGCCACAGATCCCCCCTCAGCCACTGAGTCATACAAGGTGGTGACTGCCTGGCTTGGTCCTGCCCCGTCTGGCGGATTGATTTTACGGCCTGATCTTGTTTGGTACTGCAGTGTGGGAGGTCTTTGACAGGAAGTGTTGGGGTCTTGTGACTTCATCGGTTCTGTGGGTGAGGTAGTCGGTTGGTTCACGACGTATGGTTCACATTCAGAGGGCGGTGGAGGTCAGTTCTCTGGATACTTTCAAGAGAGAGCTAGATAGGGCTCTTAAAGATAGCGAAATCAGGAGATATGGGGAGAAGGCAGGAACGGGGTACTGATTGTGGATGATCAGCCATGATCACATTGAATGGCAGTGCTGGCTCAAAGGGCCAAATGGCCTACTCCTGCACCTATTGTCTATTGTATGCTGGCTTTAACCGGTCGATAGATACGGTGTCAGTTTTTCCGTTCCAATAGATCACAAGACATTTGGGTAGGCGTTGGATGACTTTGTAAGGGCCATCGTATGCTTGCTGAAGAGGTTGGCAGACAGTGCCGTGTTGGACCAAAACATGTGTGCAGCGTTGGAGGGCGGCAGCAGGTGTTCGCGGTGTCAGTGTTGGCCTGAGTAGCTGCATAGTTCGTGGTAATCGATCGACATACCTGCCCCTTTTACCTACATTCTCACCAATCATAACCCGTGTGTAGATAAGGCCAATTAGTGCGTCTGACCTTAGAGTTGTTATTGAGCTCTTGTGGCTGGACCTTCTTGTGAGGCTGCTGATGAGTTGCCAGCGGTAACAGGCTGTATGCAGAACCAATGTGGGCATGAAAGCGCCACACAGGGGCTGCAACTATTTACAATATATATTAATGATTTAGATGATGGGATTAAAAGTAACACTAGCCAATTTGCAGATGACACAAAGCTGGGTGGCAGTGTGAACTGCGAAGAGGATGCTAGGAGGTTGTAGGGTGATTTGGACAGGTTGAGTGAGTGATGCATGGCAGATGCAATATAATGTTGATAAATGTGAGGTTATCCACTTTGGCGGCAAGATCAAGAAGGCAGATTATTATCTCAATGGTGTCAGATTAGAAAAAGGGAAGTGCACGAGACCTGGGTGGCCTTGTACACCAGTCACTGAATGTAAACATGCAGGTAATGCAGGCAGTGAAGAAAGCTAATCGCATATTGGCCTTCATAATGAGAGGATTTGAGTATAGGAATAAAGAGGTCCTTCTGCAGTTGTACAAGGCCGTGGTGAGACCACATCTGAGTATTGTGTGCAGTTTTGGTCTCCTAATTTGAGGAAGGACATCCTTGCTATTGAGGCAGTGCAGCATAGGTTCATGAGGTTAATCCGGGACTGTCTTATGAGGAAAGATTGGAAAGACAGGGCTTGTATTCACTGAAATTTAGAAGGATGAGAGGGATTCTTATAGAAACGTATAAAACTATAAAAGGACTGGATAAACTAGATGCAGGAAAAATGGTCCCAATGTTGGGGGAGTCCAGAACCAGGGGCCACAGTCTAAGAATAAAGGGGAGGCCATCTAAAAGCGATTGTGGCATGTGTAAGGAACGGGCTGGAGGAGGAATACAGGAACTTGACCAGCTCCTTTTGTGCCTGGAGTGAAGAGAACTGTCTCATCCTGAACACAACTAAGACTAAAGAGATGGTGGTTAACTTTGGCAGGTCCAAGCTCCCCCTTCAGCCGGTCAACGCTGCAGGGGCTGACATTGAGGTGGTGCAGACATATAAATACCTTGGAGTGCACCTTGATAACAAACTGGACTGGTCTGTCAACTCTGACTCCCTCTACAAAAAAGGCCAGAGCAGACTCTTTTTCCTCAGAAGGCTCAAATCCTTCAATGTGTGTAATGATATGTTGCACATGTTTTACAACACTGTGGTTGCAAGTGTTATTTTCTACGCTGTTGTCTGCTGGGGCAACAGCATTAGTGCAAAAAACAACAAGAAGCTGGTCAAACTGGTTAAACGAGCTAGCTCAGTGCTGGAGGGGAGAGTAGACTTTGGGATGGATGTGCTTGAGAGGCGTATGAGGCACAAGGTGCAGGTCATCCTGAAAAACCCCGGGCATCCCCTCCATGTAATTCTGGAGAGTCAAAAGAGCACTCGGAACAACAACCGGCTCCTCTCCCTGCCCTGTAGAACGGAGCGGTTCAGGAGATCCTTCACCCCTGCAGCCATTAGATTTTATAATTCGGACCGCTAGGCTGTAGGGGGATGCATTTTGCAATTTTTAATTTTTAATTGTTAATTATTGGTCTTTTTAAGTATTTATTGCTCTCAGGTAGTGTCCACGTTGTATTCTATGTATTTTCTGTCTGCGTTCGTTTTGAATCTGTGGGTTTGTTGGTTGGGGGCTTCTGGACACCTGAAATTCCCTGAGGGGATCAATAAAGTATTTATTATTATTATTATTTATTATTATTAAAACTGGGATGAGAAAAAAGTTTTCACCCAGAGAGTTGTGAATTTGTGGAATTCTCTGCCACAGAAGGCAGTAGAGGTCAATTCAATGGATGAATTTAAAAGAGAGTTAGGTAGAGCTCTAGGGGTTAGCGGAATCAAGTTAATGTGGAGTAGGCAGGCACGGGTTAGTGATTGTGGATGATCAGCCATGATCACAATGAATGACAGTGCTGTCTCGAAGGGCCAAATGTTTCCATGTTTCTATGTTTCTAACTCTCTCTTGAAAATATCCAATGAATTGGCCTCCATTGCCTTCTGTGGCAGAGAATTCCACAGATTCACAACTCTCTAGGTGAAACAGTTTTTCCTCATGTGAGTGCTAAATGGCCTACCCCTTGTTCTTAAACTGTGACCCCTGGTTCTGGACTCCCCCAACATCGGGAACATTTTTCCTGCATCTACCCTGTCCAGTCCCCTAAGAATTTTATATGTTTCTATAAACTTATTGAAACATATACGATTATTAAGGGTTTGGACACGCTAGAGGCTTGAAACATGTTCCAGATGTTAGGGGAGTCCAGAACCAGGGGTCACAGTTTAAGAATACGGGGTAAGCCAGAACGGAGATGAGGAAACACTTTTTCACACAGTGAGTTGTGAGTCCGAGGAATTCTCTGAGGGCTGTGGAGACTAGTTCTCTGGGTGCTTTCAAGAGAGAGCTGACAGAGCTCTTAACGATAGTGGAATCAGGAGATATGGGAGAAGGCAGGAATGGGGTACTGATTGTGGATGATCAGCCATGATCACAGTGAATGGCGGTGCTGGCTCAAGGGGCTGAATGGCCTACTCCTGCACCTATTGTCTATAAAATTCCCTCTCATCCTTCTAAATTCCAGTGAATACAAGCCCAGTCGACCCATTCTTTCATCATATGTCAGTCCTGCCATACCGGGAATTAACCTTGTGAACCTACGCTGCACTCCCTCAATAGCAAGGATGTCCTTCCTCAAATTAGGAGACCAAAATTGCAAACAATACTCCAGGTGCGGACTCACCAGGGCCCTATACAACTGCAGTAGGACCTCCTTCCTCCTAAACTCAAATCTTCTCAAGACATCCTCATGAATGGATTTCCTGTATAAACTACGAAATGCCTTACGACAATCAGGGAAGTTTCGAATTGTTGAATGTGAATGCATGCCCAAATATAAAAGTGTAATCTATATTTGGAATGATCGTGTGGACACTGAAGTACACTAATTGGAAGATTGTACTCTTCTGGCTGCTTGTAAAGTTATGTGTGAATAAATACTTTAAGGTTGTTTGGGTGTTTGAACCCATGACTGCGTTCAGAATTCATTGTAAAATTTGAAAATATTTGGTGTGTAATTTTAATGTCTGTAAATAATTACTGAACTATTATTCAAAGATTATTGTAGATTGCCTTCTCCTTTGGCTGTGCCATTGAACATTTTGTGTGCAGCTTCTATAGATGTAGAGACTTGAGAGGGTGTGGAAGAGGTAGTGTATGGTCTATAGTGTATAGAGATGCTGCCTGTCCTGCTGAGTTACTCCAGCAATTTGTGTCTATCTTTGGTTTAAACCAGCATCTGCAGTTCCCACCTCCACAGGTAGTGTATGATATGCACCCTGGATTGCTGTTGTTAACAGTCCTTAGCCTCATTTCAGAAAAGGGCATAAAGCACCAGCAGAGATCCAGACTGTACCTCGTCCAGGCCTTTAACCCTTGCAGCACTGCATAAAGTTTCTTCCACTGAGAGAGAGGTGTCAATCACAGATGGCTTTCTGCTTCTGCTCACCGATCATTGTTAAATTGGGTTGATCCTGGAAATGTGCCTTGGCAATAGATTAATTATAGTAAACATTCAAGAAAATAGCATGAGTCTGTGGTACTGTGCTTCCAAAATTGTTATATTAAAATAAATGGAACCAAAACTAGAAAATGAAATATAACACACAGCCACTACTTTCTTGTCCACTGAATTTGCAGAGTGCACATCAGATATGCTCAAGTTGGAAACATGGCCATTGGATGTAATTTGTACAGCTCTACAGAGTTAAATGGTTTCACTATGCCTGGGAAATTGTTTGACAAGTTATTTTGGAGGTGATATGTGCAGGAAAGAACTGCAGATGCTGGTTTAAACCGAAGATAGCCACAAAATACTGGAGTAACTCAGCGGGACAGGCCACATCTCTGTAGAGAAGGAAAGGGTGACGTTTCGGGTTGAGACCCTTTTTCAGAATTCCTTTGCTCCAGAGATGTTGCCTGTCCTGCTGAATTATTCCAGCATTTTGTGTCCATTTTGTGGGTGAAGTTCATTATTGATTTATACCTGAAACAAATTCACCAGCTGCACTCTGAACGCCAAGTAGATTAATCTAATGTAGACACAAAATGCTGGAGCAACTCAGCGGGACAGGCAGCATCTTTGGAGAGAAGAAATGGGTGACGTTTTGGGTCAAGACTCTTCTTCAGACTACTATAGATTAATCTAATCGTGGCTGCCTGCTGCACATGGTGTGAGTACAATTCTGTAAAAAATGTAAAACTTATGTTAAAAACTTGATTGATAAACAATTTTCTACAAACTATAATTTATTTAATTCTGCCTCATGCTGCAATTATCTTATTTTCAGATTGGGTGCGATGGGGTTTCCCGCCTCAGTGCTTCAGCCCTGAATAATGAATTCTTTGCTTATGCGGCACAAGGTTGGAAGGAACGACTAGCAGAAGGTATAATTAATTCAACGTTATATCTAATTCATTAATGTACAAGCAGAATTAGGAATGTTATGCTTTCCTCAAAGTGGGATTGGAATGCATTGTATCTAATCTGTATATTCTTTTCTGTGATCTTAATATCTCTTCCTCCGAATAGTAAAAGTAATTGAGCATTTGCAGTATTGTTATTGTATCCTTCTTCATTCTTCAGCTAACAGGCAGGCAGCCAGACATCAGGGTGAAGGAAAGAGGATCTCATGAAGCTTATATTCACAGCACTTCCAAGTAATGCATGTCGAGTGCAACTGCCATTAAATTTCAGGCACTCTGTTCAGTAAAAGTTAATGTAAATGTCACTGTAAAGTCTGCATTATCGTCCACTAAGCAATTTATTGAGGACTCTTCACGAATGATCTCAAAATGAGCATTGCCTCTGGTTGATTTATCGCCTATAATGATAACAGTATAGGGGAAATAATTCGCAGTCTACAACAATTCTTTCTTGAGAATAAATAAATATAATTTGTAATTAATGCCGTGAAAAGTTGAATTGCAACGTTTATTTTAACCTAACTGGCAGGTAATTATACATTGTTTCAGAATGGTGAAAAGATACATAATTATTGATTAAAACATCACTGAAGGAAAAATTGAAGTGATTTAGTTTCTAATTTTGGTTTTGGCGCTTCAGATATATATTTTTCAAGTATATAATTCTGTTCTTTAAATGTAAAATGTAATATCCTGATAAAGTTACAATTTATGTAATAGATAATTGCTTCAGTGTAACTTTACAGGCATTTATCCTCTGCTGGCCGTTCTGGTAGCCCAGAGTCTGATGCACTCATTACATAAATTGTTTTTTTAATAAAAATGTCTATTTTCAAAACTAAATTGTATTTGAAAGGATGTTAAGTAAAACCCTACAACTGTATGAAGAGTCCATCCTAATCATATTCTTCTAACTACTTGTTTCGATGATGTTCAACAAATTGAACTATTCCACTATTGCATTTCAACAATTCTCTGGACAAGTAACTGGAAATTATGATTGATGCTCATAGTAGATTACTGATTAATGTAATTGCATGACACTTTTCTGTTTTTTATTTTATCAGAGGTCTTATCTATTTAAATACATGGTTAATACCCTTCATTAAAACAGCCTGGGGCATGCCTTTCAAACGTGATGGTGGTGGTTAAGAAATTCTGGTTCACCCACATAGGTTGGGTAGATAAATCTTATAGCAGGGCACTAAAGACTGGAGTAATGTCACAAAGAAAAGTAAGTAGTCTATCCAGGTCGTCATCAATGTTCAAAGAGCATGAAAGTGATTGGAGAATCTTCACTGTAATCCTGCAGTTATTTTTTGGAAAAATGAAAAGAATGGTCTGCCGTTCTCAAACTTGGGACAGAATTCCATTCTCTCTTATTGATCAGCATTGTTGATCTTTGCATTTCAACAAGGATACTGCAGTAATCATCATAAAACAGGCCCATCAAAGTTGATTCACAAATTTTTACTTAAACTAAAGATGACTCCCAAAACTAGGAATTGCAACTCACAACAAACAAACAATCCACATCATATATCATGATAGTTTACTGTGATTGAAAACTTACATTTAAAAAATAATAATTAGTAGTCATGACAACCACTCTTTATTTTGTTTACACACCCTGGTAATTCCGCAAAGTACTGGGACTGAAGTAATCAATTTAAGCCATTTAATATATTTGCAAACAAACAACTGTCTCAAAGAAAGCTTCGGCATCTATCTATGAACAAAATAGTACTTCATATTGGGCTCACACAAAATGTTAAATATTTTTGAATTTTAGCTGTAACTATATAACTTCAAGGATAACAACAATTCTCAGAAAATTGAAAAAAAATGCTTCAAATGCACAAGTAAGGTATTGAAAATGCTGGAAATAACAGCAAATCATCTGTGGAGAGATTTCTGCTGATCTTTCATTGAACAAAGAAGGTTATGGATAAAATATTTTCAAAGCTGCAGAGAAAACTAATAGGATAGAATGAATGAAAAGGAAGGTAGTAAATGTAAAGCAGATGTGTTTAAATAGTACGGTTGATGATGCATGACAAATTAAATTTAAAAAGGAGTAAGTAAAATAAATCTAAATGTGAATGTAGAGAAGATGCAATAAGTTTTTGGAAGATTTAAAAGTTTAATCAATTTTAATACATTCTTATTAGATTCCTATCTTTAAATTATGCGTATGTTCTGCGAGTATTGGAATCTTGTGTTTTGACTGTGTACCATGGAGGTTGTTTGGAAGTTGGGCCTTTAAAATGAAACACTGCAGACTTTTAAAAAAATCAGCTTAGGTGGGAAGGTGAAAATCCACAAGGTGAGAAATCATCTGTTTAATCGACCATCTATTGACCATTTAATTGAGCATATTTTGGGGGATGTGAGCATTACTGGCAGGGCTAGCAGTTTCATCTTGCCCTTGAAATGGTGGTGGTGATATTCCCATAGTACGACTGGGTAGGGGATTCCTGGATTTACACTGTAAAACAATATAGCAATAAAGTAAGAGTAAATATATCCAAGTCAGGATGAAGGGAAACCTGCAACTGATTGTGTTGCTATGCACCTGTGTCTCTTGCCCTCGAGGTAGAGGTTGCAAGATTCAGAGGCGTTCTTGGCATAGCAAGAGCAAGTCATTGCAATGTGTTTTGTAGACTGCAGACAATATTGGCCTAGCAGGTATTGAGCTACTTGAGCATTGTTGGAGCTGCTCTCTGCCAGACATTTGGAAAGTATTCCTTCATGCTTCTGACGTACAGAAAATGGAAATACTTCAATGAGTCACTTGCTGCAAGTTACCCAGCTTCTGAAAAGGTGTTGTTGTCATGTTATTTATAGTTGAATTTCTGGTGAATGGCAACCACCACTATCATCCCTTCACTGAATATTGATGGCAAGGGCTTGTTGCTATTGGATGTTACATAAGAATGGTTAGACTCTTGGAGATTGACAAGGGCTATTTTTTTTTATATAGTTATTTTTATGTTTTTTTTAACTTTTCAAATTGACTTTGAACAAATAATGGCATTTAAGATACCTTTGGATAGGCATATGGATATGCAGGGAATAGAGGGATACGGATTATGTGCAGGTTGATAAGCGATGGTCTTGGCAACATATGGGCCAAAGTATCTGTTCTTGTGCTGTACAATGCAATGTTCTATACTGTTCTGGTCTACGCATTACAGGCAGGATGTAGAAGTTATGATGAGTTTGCAGAAGAAATTCACCAGGATGCTGCCTGGATTAGAGAATATTTGGTTTCAGGAGTGGGTCGACAAACGTGGATTGTTTTCTTTGGAACGATGGAGGTTGAGAGGTGATCTGAGAGAAATAGATAAGATTATGAAAAAAAAATTCCTGGGTAATGTGAAATACTAGAGGGTAGACCTTTAGGATGAGAGGTGGAAAGTTTTATGAGACAATTATCAGCAACATTTATGAGACAATTTTACTTACACAAAAAGGGGTAGTTGCCTGGAACATATTGCCAGGTGAAGTTGTGATACAATAGAAATATTTAAGAGTCATTTAGAGAAACACATGAACAGGTAGGGAATTGATGAATATAGATCATGTAGATGTAGACTTTGAATTAGTATCATGGTCGGCACAGACGTGGTGAACCAAAGGATGTGCTCCTATGCTGTTCTATATGCTAGTTTTATTTTTTAAAGACTCGCAGGACTGGAATAACTCAGATGCTAGTTTTTTAAAAAGACTCACAGGACTGAAGTAACTCAGCTTGCCAGGCAGCATCTGTGAAAAACGTCGATGGGTGACATTTTCGGCCCTGACTCAACTCGGAAATACAAGATAACGAACTTCAAACTCAACACTAAAGTTCTTCAAAAAAAAGGAATCAATAGAGAGGTGTATGGGAGCAAATGGTCCCTAGTGAAACGTCACCTATCCATTCCTTCCACAAATTCTGCCTGACCCACAGAGTTACTCTAATATTTTGTATAAGAGCAAAGATCTTCGAGCTTACCATAATTACATGAACAGCACAAATAATTAAAAAGTACCTTGATATTTTTTCATGAAGAATATTCTTGATTTGTTAAATATAAAATAAATTCCTCTAGCAAGGTCAAACTCTGCAGTTTGTTCCAGTGATTGACAGCAGAGAAAATAAAATTGCTAGTCTGTCTAGTTTGATTCTAGTTCCTGTCTCTATAAATTGTCAGCAGTCTTTGTGGTGCCATGCATGTGTTCACCCACTCTCTTTTGATTTTCAACAATTGGTTATGTATGAATCTCAAGGCATATTTTCCTTGAAATATGGAAGGTTCACATGAGAATTGATTGAAGATTTCAATAGGAATTGGTAGATATAAACTTTTTCTGCTGGTAAAGATGTATAGATAATATTCAGGAAATAAGATAGAGAACATTTAGATAGAGGAAATGTGGAAACTCTCCAATGTAAACATGAATGCTAACGTATGTGAGTGAGAGATATTTGAGGCCAAATTATTGTGGGAATGAACTTAGAATAGAAATCAGTCGTAACAGAACAGTAAGGCTCTTTCGGCCCACAATGCTAGGGCCGATCATAATACCAACCTAAACTGATCACATCTGCCTGTACATAATTCATATCCTTCTATTCCTTGCCCTTCCATGTGCCTATGTAAAAGCCTCTAAAACACCATTATTGCATTTGCCTCCACCACCAGCCCTGACAATGCGTTCCAGGCCCCCACCATTCTCTATTTAAAAAAACTTGCTCCACACATTTTCATTAAACTTTCCCCCGCTCACCTTATAGCTGTGCACTCTAGTATTGGACATTTCCATCGTTGGGAAAATATTCTGACTTTCTACCCTATCTATATCTAATTTTATGTATTTTTATCGTCTCCCCTCAACCTCTGACCTTCTGGAGAAAACAATCCAAGTTTGTCCAACTTTCTCTTGTAGTTGACACCCTCTAATTCAGACAGCATTCTAGTAAACCTCCCCTGAACCCTCTCCAAAGCCTCCAAATCCTTCCTGTAATGGAGCGACCAGAACTGCAAGCAATACTGCAAATACTCCAAACATTATTGAATAGGGGAACACGCTTAAGCAACCGAGTGACTTTCTCTTGGACTTTCGTTCCTATCTCAATCCATAAACAGGAATTAAATTGTGGACCACTGCTGCATTAAAAATTGTTTTTTTTTAATGTTACATCTACACACTCTAACAAAGAATATACTATTTTTATTTAATTTTTTGGAAACATTGTGCAGGTGAATTTACTCCTGAAATGCAGTTACGTATTCGACAAGAAATTGAAAAAGAAAAGAAAGTTGAACAATGGAAGGAAAAGTTCTTTGAACAATATTATGGAGAAAAGTAAGAACTTTACAGGTTCTTTGCTATTGCCGCCAAATCTTGTACATTTGTGTTCAGCTGTGTTTTCTGCACAATTCTCTGATTGGTATCTTTTAGTTATTAATTACTGCTGATAGTGCAGGCAGTCGTTTTTCAGACAGGTACCAATCCATACCTTGCTTAGTTACATGGTACAGTCATTTTAGCAGCACTTCACAGCAAAAAACCTGTGGTGTTCATTCAGTGCCATGCTGCCTATTGTCATTCATATCCTTCCCTAAATTACAGAATTAAAGATAAATATGCAGCATTCAATCTCTCCCTGTTACCTACTACCAAATATAATGTGGCATATCTTCTGCTGATACTTTGATTGCTGGTCCCCAGGGCTGGAGTCGTGCTGTTTCTTGCTATGTGGTTATGTGGTTCGAGGCAGTTTTTTACTGGTTTCCAGTTGATCAGAAAGGTCCAACACAGAATCGACCGAGGCTCACTGAGCAATACCTATTCTTCCAGAAAACCTTTGACATCCAGCTATGATTAATCTCCAACCTCACCGACTTTTTAACCTGTCACTGAATATGTGAAAATCTCTCAAATTCACAAACTCAGAAGCTACAACATTAAAAAAATGTAAAAATAAATTTCTTCATAAGTTCAGAAGTCATAGGAGCAGAATTAGGCCATTCGGCCCATTCAGTCTACTCTACCATTCAATCATGGATGGTCTATCTTTACCTCTTAACCCCATTCTCCTGCCTTCTCCCCACAGCCTTTAAAAAAGTTCAAGCTCCAAGAAACAAATACAAGTAAAAATGAAATACATTTAAATGCACTGAATTAATTTAATAAAATAATTTAAATGATTGATCTAAATAGACTGCATAGGTACAGCAAGCAAATGTCCTGGACTGAGAGCTGCAAGAACCATGGACCACTGTGCTGCAGATTAGATTCATTTTGTAGTCTATCAACCCAGACCAGAAAGGGGGAGAAAGCCTCTTCCGACTTTCTCCCCCCACCCTCACCCCCCCCCCCCACCCTCACCCCCCCCCCACCCTCACCCCCCCCCCCCACCCTCACCCCCCCCCCACCCTCACCCCCCCCCCCCACCCTCACCCCCCCCCCCCCTCTTGCTGTAGAAGCGTCCCAAGCTGAAATGTCGCCTATCCACATCCTTCAGAGATGCTTCCTAACCTGCAGAGTTACTCTAGCACTTTGTGGTTAACCCAGTGCAAACCTTATGGGCTTGCAACTTAGCTGTTGCATTAAGCTTGTTTCAGCGTACATCTGGGAATTCAAGTTTTCTCTTGATTTAGTACTTTAAAGACAGCAGATCCTAGTGGAAAATGTGGACATTATTGGAATATTTTATTTTACACAAAATATTCTGCTGAACTATTGATATGAATAATCTTCTGTTTTAATCTCAAGATAGCAATAAAAGGGAAGTTGCCTTCTTTGTTACAATTATTACATTCATCTCTTCTGTTGTATTCAGGTTGGGAATAACACAAGAAGAAGGAATGAAGCTGGAATCTGTAAAACATTCTTCAGAAAATCAAGACAACTCTTCATTTTCACCACAAAGCATCTCACCAGAGCCTTGTCAGAGCACATCTGATAGTAAATTTGATAGCAAAATAAATCTTGTGCCTTATTCAGATCAAACACAATGCATCATACAGCAAACCCCAGCCAAAGAACTATCCAGAACTGTAAAGGAAGAGGATATGCTTATATCCTTGTGCTCAGATATTACCTCAGATGAATCTGTTATTCAGGAAGAGATAGCAGAAGAAGTTGAACCGCATATTTCTGAAAGTCATGATCAAAACAAACCTCTCCAGTGTAATGTGTCTGATATTGATCAGTCGCGTTTGCTTACTCCTGACAAAGCAGAACAAGTAGTATTGACAGACTTGAAGTCTGATCTAATTACTCAATGTATCAAGGAGTTTGAGTCCCAATCTGAGCGCGTTGTAGATTCACAGGCACCTTCCCTGGAGATATCTGGCCTTCCTTTCCAACTGCTTATCTCCACTTCAACACCCTCTCGGTTGTCTGATTCCTTTGATGCTTCGAATAGTGACACATGTGAGCCAACGACTAATTCAAGTAATGAAGAGCATACCATCGAAGACAGTTACAATGAGGAGCTTGAGGCAATCACCAATAATCACAACTCTCCAGGAGGGAATACACATTGTACATCCCAACACTCACTCACCTCGACATGCTCTGAAGCCTCTATACTGTCTGAGCCTTCTGAAACTGAGAACACAGACACTGAAACCCAACTCGTGATGTTACAGGACAGCCCTCAGCCACCACCACAGTTATCAACACTTTTAGACTCTCCCACATTATCTTCTGAGGGATCTAGAAAAGATAATAAAGACCTTGAGTTCCATAAGAGAAAACCACCAGAGCAGCGTGTTCTAGAGATCTGTCATGAGAAAAGACCTAGAATTGAAAATGTCCAGACTATTTCCATTCCGCCCAGCAGATCTCAAAGTGAAATAGAAATATCTTCTAAAGAAGAGCCAAAGGTTCCACCAATCAAGGTATGTTACATGGAGGAGAGGAGCCAAATAAGGTGTGGTAGAGTGAACTATGATAATATATTTCTGAAGATAGTAATTGTTTTTTTGCCATTATGCTAAATTGCCTTGATTTACTGCTAAACACAAAGAACTGCAAGTGCTGGTTAACTAAAAAACACACGGAGTGCTGTAACTCAGTGGGTCAGGCTGCATCTGTGAAGGGCATGTACAGGTGACCCTTCTTTAGTCTGAAGAATGATCCCCATCCGAAACGTCGCCTGTCCATGTCTTCCAGAGATGTTGCCTGACCCACTGATTTACTCCAGCATTTTGTCTTTTTTTAATTAACTGATATATCTCCTTGTATTTACATCTGTATCATTGCCCAAGTAGTTTATCTGAAATTTTATATATTTGCATTAAAATAGATTTTAAAATTTTGCGTAGTGAATTATAAACATATCCAAAAACTCAAAATCATCAGTGCAATACACAGTATTTTATCTCGACCACATTATTGGATTCTTTATTGAAGAAAGGTGCATTTCCAAGAAAGTTCCCACATAGTGTTTCAGGTCCTGGTTCCTTCATCAAAATGACACTCGGATTAGGGTTCCTAGGGCCTGAAACATTAACAGCTTCTCACTCCACAGATGCTGCCTGACAAGTTGAGTGTTTCTGTTTCTATGTCAGATTTCCAGCATCTAGGAACCAAATTCCTAGATTTATATGATAATTCTGTATTAAAGGTGTTAACCTCTTGCTGTTTTTGTTTAATATGTGGGTTGGAAAGCATCTCTGATTACAATTACTTACTCCAAGAAAGTGCTTATTTTTCCTGTAGTATATGATGGGGAGTGCAAAATATTTGAAAACTGTTTATAGGCAAACACAAAATTGTGCCGTATCATCGGACAGAGACTTAATCAAAGTGTTGTCAGTCACAGATCCTCACTGCCACATATGTTGGTTTCTGGCTGTTTCAGTTTAATATTTGACAATTTTAGCTGGTGGCCTTTTAGTACAATTTAATATTTTTCAATAAAGTTAGTTGCTGGGAGCAGGGAACAGCAGCAACAATTTCAAAACTCATAACTTTAGCTACAAACAGTAGAAAATCACAACGCATTGAAGATATACTTCGACAACCAATAATGTAAAGTAACACAGATATAGTTTTATTCATTTGGCTTTGAAGGATCAAAAATGAGTCACTATCTTCAGAATATTTTTGTGGAGTTTCTGGTCAGTGATGAATGTTGATGGTTGTGGATATTCAATATTCGGGGCTGAACCTGCAGCCCAAATCCTTCCAGTCTGCAGTGTCAAGGCTGTCAATGGTGCACTGGAATTTCTCTTAAAACTTTTGTCATGCAGCACAGCTATCAACATTGTTGTTTTTTTAAATATATATTTCTGAAGCCCTAGAAACATAGAAATATAGAAAAGTAAGTGCAGAAGTAGGCCATTCGGCCCTTCGGGTCAGCATCGCCATTCAATATGATCATGGCTGATAATCTAAAATTAGTACCCTGTTCCTGTTTTTTCCCCATACCCTTGATTCCTTTAGCCCTAAGAGCTAAATCTACCTCTCTCCTGAAACAATCCAGTGAAGTGGCCTCCACTGCCTTCTGTGGCAGAAAATTCCACAGATTCACAACTCTCTGGTGAAGAAGTTTTTCCTCATCTCAGTCCTTAAAGGCCTAACCCTTATTCTTAAACTGCGACGCCTGGTTCTGGACTCCCCCAACATCAGGAACATATTTCCTGCATCTTTCCTGTCCAATACTTTCAGAATTGTATATGTTTCTATAAGATTCCCTTTCATCCTTCCAAATTCCAGTGAATCCAAGCCCAGTCGATCCATTCTTTCATCATATGTCAGTCCCGCCATCCCGGGAATGAACCTGGTGAACCTACGCTGCACTCCCTCAATAGCAAAAATGTTCTTCCTCAAATTAGGAGACCAAAAACATATTAAACAAAAACAGCAAGAGGTTAACACCATTACAACTGCAGTAGGACCTCCTTGCTCCTAAATTCAAATCCTCTCGTAATAAAGGCTAACATGCCATTAGCTTTCTTCACTGCCTGCTGTACCTTTCAGTGACTGATGTACAAGCACACCCAGGTCTCGTTGCACCTTACCTTTTCCTCATCTGCTGCCTGACCCGCTGAGTTACTCCAGCATTTTGTTCAGATCATTATCTGTCTTCCTGTCTTGCCACCAAAGTGGATAACCTCACATTTATCCACATTATACTGCATCTGCCATGCATCTGTCCACTCACCCTGTCAAAGTTCATTTCTTAAAAAGCAGATAGCAATAAACGTTAAAAGTAGACCATGGCAATCTTTAATTGATTTGTCAGACGGGAGTGGCAAAGATCTACAATGAGCACAAACGTTGCTCAGTGCTTCTCTGGCCCCACTCTCAGAACAAAGGAGAGTGAGCACAATTATACACTTTTCTTATCAATAAAACACTCTTACCAAGTCTGAATATGGCACGACTGAAAGATCCCATGCCTATCAGAATATAAGAAAAGCTGGGTCCAAATCAAGCTCATCCAATAACAAGTTATTACTTATCTCTGGAGCGTCAGCTATTTTTTCAATCTTGGCTTCTTTATGGCCTTGAATGAAGCACATGTTTTTACTGCAGACTGCCATCTTAATGTATTTATTGAAAAGACAACCTGTCCTCCATATTGTGTTCCATATAATTTACAAAGTCATTCACACTTGGCACCGAGCCATTCTTTTGTTCTATTAGATCATGCTTTTGTAGACGAACAACTCCATTTTAGATTTCACTATTAGATTTGACTATTTGCTCTTTCATTCCCTCCTTTTTATCAAACATGATAACATTCACAGTCCTCGGTAGGTACACACAATGGTCGCAAGTATTAGAGCAATGATTAGCAGAATGATAGAGCAATTATGTATCACAGTACCCCAAAGTCCACCAAACCAAAGGTATGGCAGCCAGTTCTCACTCTCTTCATTGACAACTATCCTGATGAAGCTTGTTTTAGGGTCAATTACACCTGTAGGCGGTGTAATCCTTTCAGGCGATATTGGGGTTGTGCCATAAAGTTCGCACCTGTCCGAGGGTGTTGCCAGTCTCTTCATAGATCGTTGCACGGGTGAGGTGTTCCCCCCTTCTCGTCCTGTGCTGGGGTTCACATCCTTGATCTAGACGCTAGCGTATCCGTGAGTTTGGACAGCTTTTCCTCCCAGTAGGTTTGGGTGGACCGCTTCCACATCACCACGTAGATGTGGTTGCTGGACTGGAAGCCAAAGACAAAGCCACCGTAGATTGCACTCTGTGTTGACGTAGAAGGTACCACTGAAGTTGATGGCGTTGAACTCTTCAAATCCGTCAGCATGGCCAGGGTCAGAGTTGTCGGTCTGCAGTAACTCCCTGCCCTTGTTGCGCACTACCCAGTTAGGAACGATCTGCATCGTCCCCTTTGGAACTTCCTCAGGTCAGTCTCACTGATGGCGCTGTTCTCGGGCACGTCATGGATATCTGGGTTGTTGTTGTCAAAGTCGGCCTTGCAGGTGTCTCCTCTGCTGTCACCATCGGCATCGATCCGGTCAGGGTTGGGAACAAAACGGCAATTGTCCTTCTCATCAGAAACGCCATCATTGCCATCCTCATCAATGTCCTGATTGTCACCACACTGATTACCCACCAGTTCTGAGTCATTAGCTTCCTGGATAGGGTTATGCATAATCTCTTTTAAGGGATCCATCTGTTCAAAATGTTCAGCTTTTCTCTCTCTAGACCCTTGTTCATACGATAGAGCTCAAAATGCTTCAATATTGTTGATCAAATATGGTTTGTCATTCCGAGGTTGTGACCAAAGGCTTTGCACTTCCTCCTGATCTGTAAAGATGTTCTTTCTTCTGTATGGATCAGCTTTACATGGCGCTGCAGATTGCAATCAATCAGAAACACCTTGTTACATCCTGTGTGTGGGCAAGGTCTTTCATGTACCTCTTCATGCTGCTCTTTTATGTGTTTCTTAAGTCCGCTAATTCCTCTGTAAATAGCACAGCAACCCTTATACAGTCATCGATACACAGTGGGGAAATCTTCCCTTTCCAAGTTTGACTTTGGTTTCCGGCCACGTTTTTGTCCAGATTGTTTCTTCACATCCTTAATATTGCACTTCTTAACTGGTAACTTACTCTTCTTCTTCCAATATGGTTGAAAAGACTCATCTGAAGAACCATTCTTAACTTTTATTTCTCGGTCATCTTCACTTGATAAATACCTTTCAGAAAGATCACTGGACTCCAATCCATCCACAACATCATTTCTTATAGAACAAGATGCTTCATTGCAGTTAACTGTTTTTTTTTTACATTAAATGGTTGAGTTGCATCTTGTACCTGAACATTTTCCCAAGAGCACTGTATATTCAGGATCTGAGCGCAAGAACATATCCTTCTTCAATGGGGATTCCGAGTTGTCCACATCCACCGACCGTGAAGTGGCTCCACTGTATGTACAAGGCTGAAAGTCTGCTAACACTGGGACAGGTTGATGCTTCGCAACATTATCACCCTCACCATTTTCAGTCACTGTTCCATTCCAAGGTGAAAGGGTTATTGAACCATCCAGAACTTCCTTCATTGAGTCCTTATTTCTACTGAATGGGCACTGTCCCTTATTCAAAACAACGCTGCGACTTGAATGCATGTCCAGGATGTAACTGTGGCAAAGTGGAATCCCGCCTCACCACAACACCAACTAGCTTCTGCCCCTCTGTTATCAGAGTTCTGAACAGTGCTTCCAATTGTTAGGATTCTGCCTGATTCACCTCTACCCCATTGCAGACATTGGACTTTGTCTCTGGAACTGGTGTGCTATAATGCTCAGAACTATGTTCTCCACATAATCTTTCCTTTGCTCTACCTAGTGGCGGCGCGGCTCTGGCTGCAGCGGCTTTTTTGTCGTATTCCCCTTCTCTGCCTCCGTCTGCGCTGAGGCCTAATGGCGGAGCTGGCGACCTCGAGGCTCAGGAGGCAGAGCCCGCCAGGACTCGCACTGAGCTCGCTCCCGTGAGGACGGCCCGGCTCGGGGCTGGAACAGGGCTTTCGTGAGGGGCTGTGATGGCCGGCCCGAGGAAGGAACGGTGCTCCCGTCGGAGTAGCCGAGCTCGGGGAGGTACGGCGTTCCCAGCCCGAGGGAGGAGCGGTGCCCGGTCGGGGCGGCCCAGCCCGAGGGAGGAGCGGCGCCCAGTCGGGGCGGCCCAGCCCGAGGGAGGAGCGGCGCCCAGTCGGGGCGGTCTGGCGCGAGGGAGGAGCGGCGGCCTGGCGCGAGGCTGAGACGGTGGCAGTACTCACGTGAGGGCGATCCGGCTCGGGGCTGGAACGATGCTCCGGGGGCTGGGATGGCAGTTCTGGTGGCGGTGGCCTGAGACCGGGGGTTCGGCCGCGGGCCAGCGGCTGCGTCAGCAGGTCTGGTGAGCGGCAGCTTCGACTACCCCGGGCCGCGGTGTTTGAGCCGCAGGACAGGTTTTAACATCGCCCGGGGGGTATCGCCTCAGCGCAGAAGGAGAAGAGGAGGGAAGAGACTGCAGCCCTAAGACTTTTGCCTCCATCACAGTGAGGAGATGTTGGGTGGACTCACTGTGGTGGATGTTAATATGTGTTTATTGTTGTTTTTTATTGTATTGTATTATATGTATGACTGCTTAAATTTCGTTCAGACTTCGGTCTGGATGACAATAAAAGGCTATTCTATTCTATTCTATTCTATTCTATTCTATTCTATTCTATTCTATTCTATTCTATTCTATTCTACTTTAGGCGAGCCTGGTTTGATTGCATTTATTCATAGAAACATAGAAAATAGGTGCCATTTGGCCCTTCGAGCCACCACCGCCATTCATTGTGATCATGGCTGATCATCCCCAATCAATAACCCGTGCCTGCCTTCTCCCCATATCCCTTGATTCCACTAGCCCCTAGAGCTCTATCTAACTCTCTCTTAAATCCATCCAGTGACTTGGCCTCCACTGCCCTCTGTGGCAGGGAATTCCACAAATTCACAACTCTCTGGGTGAAAACTTTTTTTCTCACCTCAGTCTTAAATGGCCTCCCCTTTATTCTAAGAATGTGGCCCCTGGTTCTGAACTCGCCCAACATTGGGAACATTTTTCCTGCATCTAGCTTGTCCAGTCCTTTTATAATTGTATATGTTTCTATAAGAACGCCCCTCATCCTTCTAAACTCCAGTGAATACAAGCCTAGTCTTTTCAATCTTTCCTCAAATGACAGTCCCGCCATCCCAGGGATCAATCTCGTGAACCTACGCTGCACTGATTCAATCACAAGGATGTCCTTCCTCAAATTAGGAGACCAAAACTGTACTCAATACTCCAGATGTGGTCTTACCAGAGCCCTATACAACTGCAGTAGAACCTCTCTA
Organism: Amblyraja radiata; assembly: GCF_010909765.2. Taxonomy (NCBI): domain Eukaryota; kingdom Metazoa; phylum Chordata; class Chondrichthyes; order Rajiformes; family Rajidae; genus Amblyraja; species Amblyraja radiata. The sequence goes on from NC_045959.1 coordinate 66,997,739, forward strand.
CCTATACTGAAATCCTCTTGTTATGAAGGCCAACATTCCATTAACTTTCTTCACTACCTGCTGTACCTGCACGCCAACTTTCAGTGACCGGTGTACAAGGACACCCAGGTACCTCCCCCTTACCTAACCTAACCCCATTGAGATAATAATCAGTCCCCTTGTTTTTGCCACCAAAGTGGATAACCTCACATTTATCTATATTATACTGCATCTGCCACGCATCTGCCCACTCACTCAACCTGTCCAGGTCACCCTGCAACCTCCTAGCATCCTCTTCACAGTTCATACTGCCACCCAGCTTTGTGTCATCCGCAAACTTGCTAGTGTTGCTCCTAATTCCCTCTTCCAAATCATTAATATATATGGTAAACAGTTGAGGCCCCAACATCGAGCCTTGCGGCACTCCACTCGCCACTGCCTGCCATTCTGAAAAGGACCCGTTCACTCCTACTCTTTGCTTCCAGTCTGCCAACCAATTTTCTATCCACGTCAACACCCTACCCCCAATACCATGTGCTCTAATTTTAGTCACCAGTCTCCCGTGCTGGACCTTATCAAAGGCTTTCTGAAAGTCTAGATACACTACATCCACTGGCTCCCTTCATCCATTTTACTTGTCACATCCTCAAAAAATTCCAGAAGATTAGTCAAGCATGATTTACCTTTCATAAATCCATGCTGACTTGGACTAATCCTTTTACTGCTATCCAAATGCCCCATTATTGCCTCTTTAATAATTGACTCCAGCATTTTTCCCACCACCGAAGTCAGGCTAACTGGTCTGTAATTCCCTATTTTCTCTCTCGCCCCTTTCTTGAAAAGTGGTATAACATTAGCTATCCTCCAATCCACAGGAACTGATCCTGAATCTGTTGAACATTGGAAAATGATCACCAATGCGTCCACTATTTCTAGAGCCACCTCCCTGAGGACCTTGGGATGCAGTTCATCAGGCCCCGGGGATTTATCATCCTTCAATCCCATTAGCCTACCCAATACTATTTCTCACCTAATGAAAATTTCTTTCAGTTCCTCGGCCCTCTTAGATCCTCTGTCCTCCAGTACTTCTGGGAGATTGTTTGTGTCTTCCTTAGTGAAGACAGATCCGAAGTACCTATTCAACTCTTCTGCCATTTCCTTGTTCCCCATAATAATTTCACCCGTGTCTGTCTTCAAGGGACCCCATTTGACTTTGCTACACTTTTTCCCTTAACTTTTCTAAAGAAGCTTTTACTGTCCTTCTTTATATTTCTGGCCAGCTTCACTTCGTACTTCATCTTTTCAGCCCGTATTGCCCATTTTGTTTCCTTCTGTTGTCCTATGAAAGTTTCACAATCCTCTGGCTTCCAGATACTCTTTGCTGTGTTATACATCTTTTCTTTTAGTTTTATTCTATCCCTAACTTCTCTTGTCAGCCACGGTTGCCTCCTACTCCCCTTAGAATCTTTCTTCCTTTTTGGAATGAAATGATCCTGCGTCTTCCGGATTATGCCCAGAAATTCCTGCCATTGCTGTTCCACCGTCATTCCTGCTAGTATCCCTTTCCAGTCTACCTTGGCCAGCTCCTCTCTCATGCCTTCATAATCCCCTTTGTTCAACTGCCTCACTGACACTTCCGATTTAACCTTCTCCTTCTCAAATTGCAGATTAAAACTAATCATATTATGATCACTACCTCCAAGAGGTTCCTTTACCTTGAGTTCTCTTATCAAATTTGGTTCATTGGACAACACTAAATCCAGAATTGCCTTTTCTCTGGTCGGCTCCATTACAAGCTGCTCTAAGAATCTATCTCGGAGGCACTCTACAAACTCTCTTTCTTGGGGTCCTGAACCAACTGATTTTCCCAGTCTACCTGCATATTGAGATCCCCCATCACCACAGTGGCATTACCTTTGTTACATGCCAGTTTTAACTCCTGCTGCAACTTACACCCTACATTCGGGCTACTATTTGGGGGTCTGTAGATAACACTGATTAGTGTCTTCTTGCCTTTGTAATTCTTCAACTCAATCCACAGTGACTCTACCTCGTCAGTCCCTATGTCTTCCCTCGCAAGGGACTGAATTCCATTCCTCACCAGAAGAGCTACCCCCCCCCCCCCCCCCCCCCCCCCCCCCTCCTCTGCCCACCTGCCCGTCCTTTCTATAGGATGTATAACCCTGAATATTAAGTTCCCAGACCCGATTCACCTGCAGCCACGTCTCGGTAATCCCCACAATGTCATATCTACCAACCTCTAACTGAGCCTCAAGCTCATCTACTTTTCTTCTTATACTTCGCGCATTCAAATACAGTACTTTTAATTCCTTACGCATCTCACCATTCACATCGATCCCTACTACACTTGGCCATACTCTCCTATCCCTTTGTGAGCTTTCTTTCCCATTAATTCTGGAGTCATTAACTATCCCTTTACTCCCTTTCCCTTTAACTCTGTCCTTGACTATCCCATTTGACCCCACCCCCTCCTTATTTAGTTTAAAACCACCTGTGTCGCAGTGGCAAACCTGCGTGTTAATCCTTTGTGTCTTGCTGACATTGAAAAATGGTGCAAGATTCTTTAGACTCATCATTTAGCTGTAGAATAACTATTAACTGGGTTCCTGCTTAAGTAATGTTTCCAAATTTAGCTGACGATTCAATTTCAATAGGTTTGTTTTTATCTGTATTCTGGGTCAAGGGATGAACCATGGAAATTGTTGAAACATGGAAGGTGAACATTCAAATTGTGAACCTTCTCAAACCGCTACTCAAATTGGTCACAAGCAAATTCAACCAGCTCCTGCCTTGTGCTTGGTCATATGGTATTTCAAGGATGCTCTTTGCCTGCACTGGAAACCACAAACTTCACACTGCAAAGGCTTTGCTCCATCATTCTTCTTCCTTCTCCATCAATGCCAACTGTCTGTCTGATCCATCCCAACTCAGCTCCTCACTTTGATCCCAGCTGGGATTTACCGCAATCTAGTTCTGCAACTGAGTTGCACTCCAAAATCAAGGTTTTTCAACTCAACAACCTGATTGCTCTCCTTCAGCTGCTGTGTGATGGAAGCGAATTGGTCATTTTCAGACTGAGCATTGGTGAGCACATTTCTCATCTGTTTCAGCTCGGACTGTAGCTCCGGGATAAGCTGCCACCTTTTTCTGGTTCCTTCAAGAACCTGTGGTAATGGATCCATCTTGGTCAGTTTTATAAACGTAAGAACAGTTGTCAGCTTTATTCAGGACGTCTTGGTGCAGTGGTGTTTCCCCAAGTCGAGCCCATCTGGGCCAACCTCAGGATAAAAAGCAGGGTCAATAGTCCCATTGTCCTTTCTTGGTTCTCCTCCATTTACAGTCAATCGTATCAGATGTCTCCAACGGGAGTGATCTTCAATCTTCATGGCGGTTGGTGTCATAGTAGCACCTGGTACAGTGCCCTCCAACATAGTCCCAATTTTGGCCAATCCCAGTAGTATGGACTGTGTCTGTATTCAACTGGCTTCAGCGTTTTCTTGTGAATGCAAGACTGACAAGGTTGTGCTTAATTGCTGTGCGTATGCAATTAAGTCATTGCTGTGGGCCTGTAGGTCATAACTAACTTCCACACTCTTATTGTGTCATAGAAACATAGAAAATAGGTGCAGGAGTAGGCCATTCAGCCCTTCGAGCCTGCACCGCCATTCGATATAATCATGGCTGATCATCCAACTCAGTATCCCATCCCTGCCTTCTCTCCATACCCCCTGATCCCTTTAGCCACAAGGGCCACATCTAACTCCCTCTTAAATATAGCCAATGAACTGGCCTCAACTACCTTCTGTGGCAGAGAATTCCACAGATTCACCACTCTATGTGTAAAAAATGATTTTCTCATCTCGGTCCTAAAAGACTTCCCTCTTATCCTTAAACTGTGACCCCTAGTTCTGAACTTCCCCAACATCGGGAATAATCTTCCTGCATCTAGCCTGTCCAACCCCTTAAGAATTTTGTACGTTTCTATAAGATCCCCCCTCAATCTTCTGAATTCTAGCGTGTACAAGCCGAGTCTATCCAGTCTTTCTTCATATGAAAGTCCTGCCATCCCAGGAACCAGTCTGGTGAACCTTCTCTGTACTCCCTCTATGGCAAGAATGTCTTTCCTCAGATTAGGAGACCAAAACTGTACGCAATACCTCAGGTGTGGTCTCACCAACACCCTGTACAACTGCAGTAGAACCTCCCTGCTCTTATACTCAAATCCTTTTGCTATGAATGCTAACATACCATTTGCTTTCTTCACTGCCTGCTGCACCTGCATTCCTACTTTCAATGACTGGTGTACCATGACACCCAGGTCTCGTTGCATCTCCCCTTTTCCTAACCGGCCACCTTTCAGATAATAGTCTACTTTCCTGTTTTTGACACCAAAGTGGATAACCTCACATTTATCCACATTATACTGCATCTCTCATGCATTTTCTCACTCACCCAACCTATCCAAGTCACCTTGCAGCCTCCTAGCATCCTCCTCACAGCTAACACTGCCCCCCAGCTTCGTGTCATCCGCAAACTTGGAGATGTTGCATTCAATTCCCTCATCCAGATCATTAATATATATTGTAAATAGCTGGGGTCCCAGCACTGAGCCTTGCAGTACCCCACTAGTCACTGCCTGCCATTCTGAAAAGGACCCGTTTACTCCTACTTTTTGCTTCCTGTCTGCCAGCCAGTTCTCTATCCACATCAATACTGAACCCCCAATACCGTGTGCTTTAAGTTTGTATACTTCAATACTGAACCCCCAATACCATGTGCTTTAACCTTGTCCTATTATTGTGTCCTATTCATTCCCTCCACTAATCCAGAATTCTATGGATGGTGAGCGATGTGAGATCACTCTTTAACTACCTATATGGCAGACCCTTTAAAAATAGATCATTATTTAAAAAAAAACAATTTAAAAATATTCCCAATTGTTCCAATCTATCTGTCCAAAATTACAATTTCAAATTAACAGATTTTGTTCTGAGATAAAGGCATCTCCAATCTCATCTAACATCTCACCTGTATGCCACGTGGCCATCGTGGAATTCAGGTCTCTGTTTGAACTCAATTCAAAAGGTAAGAAACAAGGGAAAGGAAGAAGAAAAGTAAATAAATAAATAGATAAATAAGCCTGAAGTTAAGAGAAAACAAAGAATAAACAATTAATTTCCATAGATTGCAAGCTCATTCAATGACATCCTATTTCATCTGACATGGACCATTTCATCAAAAGGGGTTATATATATAAATATATAAATATAGCCTGTTACTTGATGTCAACTATCTCGATATGCTTTGGGAGAAATTGGAAAAAAAACATAGCAAAATTCTGAACACAGTAAAATTAAGCTCCCAGTATCTTGTTATCATAGCCATGAATAGAACACTGAGCTTCTCTAGTCAGATAAGAGACAGAACTTGGATGAGTGACAACTCAAAAGAACACGGAGAACAGTCTATCAATAAGAGCATGAACTTTTTCTTTTTTTTAATACCTTTTTAGAGAGCATTTAGTTTTAACAAATACTAATCTTCAAACATTAAAATAAGCCGAGCACAAAAACAAGCAAAATAAACAAATTTAATTTGAGCGGAGTTAGCCAAAGCGATTTAGCCCCCCTCGTTTCCAAAAAATCATGCAAAACATTAGAGACGTCTCTCTATATTAATGTTATATTTTCCTCCTTTATCTGACAAAAGCTGTTCTGTTTAAAAGGGAATTGTTTCTATGGGAACCAATTTGCAGAATTAATGCAGAATTAGCAAGCTAGGAAATTCCCCTGGCAGATTTTGTGAACTGGGACTGGGAAGGTTTGCAAAAGTTAGCTTCTTTGTTGGAGTGAGAATTTAAAATGAACAATGTTCAAAATAGGAGTCGTCTGAGCTGTGATTGGACAGTGATTCAGATTGTGTTTGGCCACCTCCCCCTTCTTCTATAGACAGAGTTGCCATTGCCAGACATAGGGTCTCGAGAAGACGTCGAGAAGACTTACCGGTACCTGGTTTGTTCTCCGAACTCATATCAGCGCTTTCTTTTTCTGCCTTAGCCCTTATCTCCTAACCCACTGACCACTGAAATTCCATCTGAAGTACTTTCCATTCTTTTAATAGTTCTGTTTTTATACACAATTCAATTCCTCTTTTACAGGCGTAATTCATCCAACCACTATCTCGCGTCTCCACCCACTTCTTTTCTGCCTCACTCTCTCTCTCTCTCTCGCTCTCTCTCGCTCTCTCTCTGCCTTCAATAGTCTCCACGTTCCATATACCTCCTATTGGTCAAGCCACATTACTCAAATGTTTGGTCAATTTATAATACAAAATTCTATAATCCTTGTAAACAAATAACACATGTGTTGCACAGCTGTCTTTCCGTCACTTTTATCTAAATTATTTCCATGTTTATCCAATCGCCAAATCACTTCTTAGTACACAACTTAGTACACAAATTGTAACAAACATTTTCAACCTGTTAAGCCCAATCCTTTATTTGTAACAAACCTTTGCAGGCTGTAAAGCCCAATCCTGGCTACTCTCTCTGGTAGCAAATTCACAAGTCTTTTCAATACACATCTTTTCAAGACACCTCGTCTTTCCAATACACATTAGTGACAAAAACTTTGTAGTCTGCTGTGCCCAATCCTTTGATTGTGACAAAACCTCTGGTCTGCCGTGCCCAATCTTTTAATCATTTCCAATACATAAACCAATCCTTTATACTGGTGGTCTTACCTTCGCTGTCTGCTTCTAAGGATCTTGTCTGGAACCAGGCCAACCTCAGACTGAGGGACCTTAGTTTTTTACCGGGAGCTTCTTCGGGAGGCCAGACGGTAAAGGGTCTGACTAGAGCTCAGTTTTTTCCCCCTCAGATCCCGGTCAACTGCATCCTTACTCAGTCATCTGTTGCTGGTTCCAGCTAGATCCCTGCCGACTACAGCCAAATGTGAAAGTTTGTTTCTTAAAAAGCAGATAGCAACAACCGTTGAAGGTAGACCATGGCAATCTTTAATTGATTCGTCAGACGGAAGTGGAGAGATTACAATGAGCACAAACATTGCTCAGTGCTTCTTGTGCTCCCACTCTCAGAACAAAGGCGAGTTAGCACAATTATACATTTTTCTTATCAGTAAAATACTCCTACCAAGTCTGAATATGGCATGACTGAAATTTCTGTAGCCTTTCAGAATATAAGAGAAGCTGAGTCCAAATCAAGCTCATCCAATGACAAGTTATTACTTATCTCTGGAGCGTCAGCTATTTTTTTTTCAATCTTAGCTTCTTTATGGCCTTGAAGAAGCACATGTTATTACTGCAGGCTTCCATCTTAATGTAATTATTGAAAAGACAACCTGTCCTCCATATTGTGTTTCATATAATTTACAAAGTCATTCAGACTTGGCACCGAGCCATTCTTTGTTCTACTAGCCCATGCTTTTGTAGAAGAACGACTGAATTTTAGATTTGACTATTAGATTTGACTATTAGCACTTTCATTATGAAACAAATAACACATGTGTTGTACAGCTGTCTTTCTGTCACTCTTATCCAAATTATTTCCAATCTCCAAATCACTTCTTAGTACACAAATTATAACAACCTTTTTCAGCCTGTTAAGCCCAATCCTTTATTTGTAACAAACTTTTGCAGTCTGTAAAGCCCAATCTGGCTACTCTCTCTCTCTGGTAGCAAATTCACAACAGTCTTTTCAAAACACTGTATCTTCAAGACACATTGTCTTTCCAATACACTTCTTTTCAAGACACCTTGTCTTTCCAATACACATTAGTGACAAAAAATGTTTTGTCTGCCGTGTCCAATCCTTTAATTGTGACAAAACCTCTTTAGTCTGCCATGGCGAATCCTTTATTTTACCCAATACACAAGCCAATCCTTTATACAAGTGGTCTTACCTTCGCTGTCTGCTTCTAAGGATCTTGTCTGGAACCAGGCCAACCTCAGACTGAGGGACCTTAGTTTTTTCCGGGAGCTTCTTCGGGAGGTTGGACTCAAAGGGTCCAACTAGAGCTCAGTTTTCTCCCCTTCAGATCCCGGTCAACTGCACCCTCTTACTCAGTCATCTGTTGCTGGTCCCAGCGAGATCCCTGCCGACTACAGCCAAAATGTCAAACTTTGTTTCTTAAAAAGCAGATAGCAATAAACATTAAAGGTAGACCATGGCAATCTTTAATTGATTCGTCAGATGGGAGTGGCAAAGACCTACAATGAGCACAAACGTGGCTCAGTGCTTCTCTGGCCCCACTCTCAGAACAAAGGAGAGTCAGCACAATTATACATTTTTCTTATCATTTTAGATTTGACTATTGGATTTGACTATTAGCTCTTTCAACCCAACCTATCCAAGTCACCCTGCAGCCTCATAGCATCCGCATCACAGCTCATGCTGCCACCCAGCTTTGTGTCATCTGCAATCTTGGAGATGTCACATTTAATTCCCTCGTCTAAATCGTTAATATATATTGTAAATAACTGGGGTCCCAGCACCAAGCCATGCGGCACCCCACTAGTCACTGCCTGCAATTCTAAAAAGGACCCGTTAATTCCTTCTCTCTGCTTTCTGTCTGCCAACCAGTTCTCTATCCTTGTCAATATCCTACCCCCAATACCATGTGCTCTAATTTTGCACACTAATCTCTTGTGTGGGACCTTGTCAAAGGCTTTTAGAAAGTCAAGATACACCACATCCACTGGCTCTCCCTTATCCATTCTACTTGTTACATCCACAAATAATTCCAGAAGATTAGTCAAGCATGATTTCCCCTTCATAAATGCATGCTGACTTTGACCAATACTGTCACTGCTTTCCAAATGTGCTGTTATAACATATTTAATAATCGACTCAAGCATCTTCCCCACTACCGATGTAATGCACCTGTCATAGGTCGTTGCATGTCGCCGAAAATGTTGAAAATTCAGCGGCAACCAGAAAGACGCTACGACTCTTTGGACGACTGAGGAGACTACTCACAACCATACAGGCGACACCCTGGCGACATGTCGCGGGGTGAAGCCTGTATGGTCGTGAGTAGTCGCCCAAAGAGTCGTACCTTGTTCTGGTTGCTGCTGGATTTTCAACATGTTAAAAAATGTCGGCGACCTACTGCGACTATGACTGGTGCCGGAAGCCGCCAAAAAAATTGCGTAAGTGGGACAGGCCCATTAGGCTAACTGGTCTATAATTCCCTGCTTTCTCTCTTCCTCCTTTCTTAAAAAGTGGAGTTACGTTGGCTACCCTCCTGTCCACAGGAACTAATCCAGTCGAGAGAACATTGGAAAATGATCCCCTATCACCACCTCATTCAGAAACATTTTTAAAAACTTTCTAAATGAAATTAGGACATAAAAACAGTTATGGAATGATGTCCAACATTGGAGCAGGTGAGATTGGAAAGAGTGGATTGTCAGCAATGAGGTTCAGCCAGAGGTGAAATAAAGACTGGGAAGGGCCGTAGGTTAGTAGGAGCAGGGCAAAAAGAAGGATGAATGAATACTGACAAGACTACATCAATTTTGTTAAATGGAATAAGAGAGGCAAAGCATTTTCACTGGAAAAAGGATCACTGGGAGGCACTTATTGAGAGAGGTCACTTTATTTTACTTCGAGACCCGAATGTTGGGGGTTTGTTTGAGGTTGATAGGATGGGAAGATTGTTGAATTGAGCGATTACAGATGTTAATAAAGACTCTGGTCAGTTGATTAGTCACCGGTAATTATTGAGGCTGAAGTCATTAGAGGTCATTAGAGGTGTACCTCAAATATGGATCAGCTTTGTAGTTGAGGCTCCCACCATGTGTTACCTTCACACAACTTAGTTCAAACCGCAGCCAAAGAGATTTGGAGAAAGATTGTTCTTTTTCAGCTAGCATCATCGGGGAATGAATGAATGAATGAATGAATGGATGAATAAGTTTATTGGCCAAGTATTCACATACAAGGAATTTGCCGTGGTGCTCCACCCACGTGACAACATGATATAAAGTGACAGTTAGGAATGACACATTTCCCTATGACAATTTCTCTATGCCGCAAGTATTATTCAGTAATATAAATGTTAGCCATGTCTTATCGAGTTAGGAAATAATTCATTCTCTTTCTCACCGGACTGCCAGAGTACCAGCTCAGACCGCAGTTTATCAACAAGATTTCAACTGGAAACAAATAATTTATTCTGCTTCTCGGCTGTTTGATTTTATAAGATGAACTTTCAGTCACTTTCTAGTTTTTTTGCTAATTTTCTGTAAATGTTTATTATCTTCATCCTGCATCCCTGTTCATGCTTACTGTAAGCACCTGTTTCATCTTCCTGTGCAGTTTTTTGTTTACTTGAGATTTCCCATGCAATTTGCACAGCCTTTCACTTCCTGCATTCTTTCCTATCTTGGGTATTAAATTGGCAGATTAGCAGAGAAGCCCAAGCTTCATAAACAATATGTTTTAAAATCTCTTTAACATGTGTTTTAAAATGTATTTAGCTTGTGAAGGGAAATGATAATATTTCAACATTACAATGTGGCATCCAAGCAATTTTCTCATCTTTGACACTGCTTTCCAAAGACTTTCTTCACCTTTCCCTCTTGTTGATTAACAATCTGGCTTCCCTCCTCTATTTGTAATATAGCCACATTATTCAGGAGCACAAAACAGCAAATTTTCCTTTCTCTTCCACTTGGAGAATATTGATTTGACAGTCAGAGTGAAGAGGAAATGTGTGTCAACCTTTGTGGGTTTGCTTTCAATTTTGCATCCGAGGGGTAACCTAAAGCAGCTCGACTGCATGTCAGCCCACTGGGACTAATCCCCTATCCCTAATCCCCTATCCATTTCACCCAATCCAGTACTAATGCTGAGGATTCCACCAGTGAATTAACCTTTTATACCTCTCCTTAATTTCTTCAGAATGTTCATTCACTTCTGAACAAAATATGGAAGAATAAGTTTATTTGTGGACAATTTGCATTAATATCATGTACATAATATTATGGCTGTTGTTTGAAGTTACTCTTGATCAACGTTGTCATGCTGCATTGCTATACACCATTTCTCCTGTCCAGATTGTGGTGATGATACTGTGGCTCTTGTCACACACTTACAGCTTGGTCTGCCCCAATTCCACACATCTTAATCCTTCTTTAAACATTTCATTTCATTTTACCCATCTTAGATCACATAGAATCTAAGGCGCAATTAGTCAATTGGATATAAACTTGGCTTGGAGGACAGAGTCAAAGGGTAGTTGTGAAAGGATTTTTTGAGAAACATAGAAAAATAGGTGCAGGAATAGGCCATTCAGCCCTTCGAGCCAGAATTGGAACCCTTCAAACTATCTTCTGATTGGAGGCCTGTGACCAGTGGCATGGAACAGGGATCACTGCTGGGTCCCCTGCTGTTTGTTATATACATGACAATGTAATTACCATTGCTAGTTAATTTGTAGATGTCACCAAAATTGGTTGGTAGAGTAGAGTCATAGAGGGTAGAAACAGGCTCTTCGGCCCAACTTGCCCAAACTGGCCGACATGTCCCAGCCACACTAGTCCCACCTGCCTGCGTTTGGTCCATATCCCTCCAAACTTGTCCTATCCATGTACCTGTCTAATGGGCCTGTCCCACTTAGGCGATTTTTTCGGCGACTGCTGGCGACTTATAGTCGTAGCAGGTCACTGAAAGAACGACAATATTTACAACAACCTACCACGTAGTCGACTGCAAGCTACCGACAACCGGCGACCCATTAGGAAGTCCACCTACCACCATACCTACGACAACCTACGTCCACCCACGACAAGGTACGACCCTGTCGGTGACAACTGAAGACAACTTAAGACAATTCAGACATAGGTACCTGTCGCCGGCTGGCATAGGTTGACGTAGGTAGTCGCCAATGGAAGTTACTGAAGTCAGCACCGGCGACAACCTACATCATCCTGGCGACAACCTACGACAGCACCTATGTCAGGAAATGGCAAGCTACGCTCATTGGCGTCAAGCCAACTGTCGCCGACTGTCGCCAAAAAGTTTTGAACATTTCAAAATCCAGCGACGACCAGAAAAATGCTACGATTCTTTGGGCGACTGACGAGACTACTCATGACATAGAGGCGACACCGCGGCGACAGTTGGCTTGATGCCAATTAGCGTAGCTTGACTTCTCCTGATGTAGGTGCTGTCATAGGTTGTCACCAGGATGACGTAGGTTGTCGCCGGTGCTGACTTAGGTGAATTCCATTGGCGACAACTACGTCAACCTACATCAACCAGCGACAGGTACCAGCAACTGAATTGTCTTACCTTGTCGTAGCTTGTCACGGATGGACGTAGGTTGTCATAGGTATGGTCGTAGGTGGACGCCCTAATGGGTCGCCGGTTGTCGGTAGCTTGCCGTAGCTTGACGTCGACTAGGTGGTAGGTTGTTGTAGACATTGTCGTAGACATTGTCGTAGTGGGGGGTCTAGTCGCCGGTTTTTCGGCGACCCACTACGACTATGACTGTCGCCGGCATCGCCAAAAAAATCACCTAAGTGGGACAGGCCCATAAATGTTTCTTAAACGTTGGGATAGTCCCAGCCTCCTCTGGCAGCTTGTTCCATACACCCACCACCCTTTGTATGAAAAAGTTACCCCTTAGATTCCTATTAAACCATTTCCCCTTTGCCTTGAACCTATGTCCTCTGGTTCTTGATTCCCCCACTCTGGGCAAGAGATTCTACCCAATTTATTTCTCTCATGAATGTATACACCTCTATCAGATCACCCCTCATCCTTCTGTGCTCCAAAGTATAGAATCCCGGCCTACTCAACCTCTCCCTACAGCATAGACCCTCTAGTCCTGGAAACATCCTTGTAAACTAGGATATTAATTAACGCCGGTTATAAGAACAGCATTTGCTGAACTCCAACATGGTAAATACCCATCCCCAACTGACTCTTAAGGGTAACTCTACCACAACCAGCACCACCCTTGATCTAGTTCCATTGTGCAAAGCCAGTTCAATAGCTTTGAATATTTTGATGCAAATGATGCAATGTACAGATCTACTCCAATTTGTCAGAATATTTGCACAGGACTAATCGTGGTGTTTTTCTCTTCGACAGATTCACTTGTCAAGGATCAAACTTCCTTTTGTTGTCCAGAGTCAGCCATCCTACCAGATTTGGCCAAAGTCGTCTTCCGGTCTGGCGCTGGGTGGGGGAAGGAACACCGGCGCTCGGACCCTTGCAGACATCAAGGCCCGGGCACAGCAGGCTCGAGCTCAGAGGGAGGCGGCAGCAGCAGCAGCCGCAGCTGGCCCAGTGGGAGATGGAGGGATCAGCGTTACAGGAGCAACTGGAGGGCAGACCAGAACACTGGCAGACATTAAAGCACAAACAAAAGCAAAGTTACTTGCCAAACTTCAGGCTAGAACACAATTACTACAATTAGATGAGCAAATCTCCTGCAAACAAGGCACGGTCACAGTAGGAGATGTACAGGATGCCAATGTCACAAAGAGTGAAGAGGTTGTTAAAGCAGATAACAACACTTCATCAAAGTGTTGTACTGAACCTACTCCAGCACTCAAAGTTGATGACGATGTCAGTGTGTCAGATTATACCATCAATAGTGATCTTCATTACTCTCCTGATATTGCTGCCAAGACAAACATTCCTCACATACCAGCGTCGAGCTGTGTAAAAAATGCTACAAGGCTAGACTGCACTGATGATATCGCAGGACCAAATTCAGTGGGCCTTGTTACAGCCATCTCTACTGACAATATTATTGTATCCAACTCCAGTGTTGAAGAAAAGCATCCTCACGCTATCAAACAGAATTGTGCAAACGGAGCTTCTGTGCCAAGGTCTGCTGATGGAAGTGCAATGCCAAGCTCTGCTGATGGGGATGTCATACCAAGCAGTGCTGCCAGCAGCACAAAGCCAAACTGCACTTATGAAATTACTGTACCAGGTTCAAGTGGTTCTATTAATAGTAAAGATTTGCCATCTTCTGAAGGTGGAGTTTCCAAAACTCAGACTGTACTTAAAACATCCATGCAATGTTTTCCTGACCCTGGTGTCCTGGCAATGCATTGCACCAGCGATGTTTCTTCTGATAAAATGTCTTCTCCAAGCAGTGGTGAAGACATAGTGACTGTAAGCAATAATGAAAATGTAGCCAATAGCAATGAAGATGCCTTTGAGAATTCCTCTGTTGTTAACCTCATATCATCCAACTCTGTCGCCGATACAGGCGTTTTGAATTTCAATACAGCCATTATTTTGAACTCTGCCAGCAGTAACCACATGTCAACCAGTTTCAACATTACAACCAAATCAAATTCAGCAAATCAATCACTAGATTTAGGATCTACAATAATAAACAATATAGAAATTGGTGCTCCAAGTGCCCAGCTGTCGAGCTCTTTGAAACCTTGTATTGGTACAGAAGGGACCTCTAATGCTGAGGTTGGTTCCACAGCAGTCAATTTACATAAAACAGCAGGAGCTTACTTGTCAAATTTAGATATGGATCCACAGACTGAAATGGTTAAAGCAGAAAATGCCTTGAACTCTCACATACAATCTCAGGAATTAGTTCGTAAATGTGCCAAACCTGACAGTGAAAGTCAATCAGTGTACAGTGGCAGAAACAATGATTCTAAAGTGATAACAGAACAAGAGAATGATGGTCTACTACTTCCTGCTAAAGACTCACTAGTATCTCCACTTCTGTATGAAACGACAGGCACTTCAGGTCCACGATTTGAGTTTACTGATCTTGAAAATCACTGTTTTGCAGGAAAAACCTCAAAAGATTTTGATGAGGTGATTCATAATAACCAGGAGCAAAACATGTCAAACCAAAGTAAATCAAGCTACCATGCTGATGAAAGTCAAAGTAATAATGAACTGGTGAAGTATAGTGCCAAATGCCACAGTTTAGATAATAACTATAATAAGTATGATGAAGGCAGAGTGAAAAGTGACAAATTGGATAGTTATACCAATCCTCATGAATCTACAGACATCAAACAAATAAATTTAGAATCTGTTAACACTTCTGCTGAGTCAGGAGCTGACCAGTCCAGGGAAAAGGAAAACGATTTGTCCAGCACGAATGACTCTGAAACTAATCGGGGGGAGCACCTGGTAAAAAATGAAGCTATAGAAATTGCCTATCATCCCAGAATCAATCCATTGGTGGGCAACTTGCAAACAACAAGCTCCAAAACAGCTTTTGGCGCAAGGCATTCTCAAGAATTCAGATTATCAACTGTGGAAAATCGAGAAAGGACTCCTGCTCTTGGAAGCACAAATCGTCATCTCTCATCAGTGGAAGCCAATAACCCTCTTGTGACACAGTTGCTGCAAGGCAACTTGCCTCTGGAGAAAGTGTTGCCTCAGCTACGGTCAGGCACAAGGCTTGAGATTAATAGGCTTCCTTTGCCCTCTCGAAGTTGTGGTGAATCGAAAGGGTCTGCAGCTGAGAGGGATTTCACTATTAACATTCCTCACTCTGTTTCTCATTCCTCGAAGGGGCAGACTTGGGGAACAGTATTGGAAATTCAATGCAACACTCATGACACGCCCGTAGGCAAGAGACAGGCTAAGTCACTAGAGGAACAGTCACAAAGTAGATTAAAGCAAGCAAAACAGTTCACTTCTGTAGGAGTTGAAATGTGGTCACAAACTCCAGTCAGTATGGATCAGGACCAATCAGGGCAACAACAAACAATATTTAAGCAAGAGTGGATTAATAAGACTTTCATTCAGAACAAAGTCATTAAAAGTCCAGAGTTTAAAGAGCACAATAGACCATTGCCTGCATGTGGTTTTGAGCAGAATTTGTTAACGACCAGTAACAACAACAGCTTTATTATCACAGCCCCTACCTCACAGAAACAGCACACTCATCAAAAGTCTATTACTTTGAGAGGATTAGCTAAAGCAGAAACCTCACTGCATACGATTCCACCAGCCACCCTCGACTATGCCACCACAAATGCATTTACATACAACCGATCTCTAGAGCGAAGCAGCACAGCATTTAACACTATAGCACAAGAAGATACTTCAGTGAACGCTGAAATGGAAAGCAGAGACACTGTTTGCTCAAGCAGTCTTAAAATTAAGCAAACTGATATCAGTTGCAGAGCAATACAAACTGTCCCAAATAATGCTGTAAAGCATCTTACTTCATTCAGCGAGTGTGAAGCACCATCTGATCAAAACAGAGGAATAGTTACCATAGAAACCAATAAAAGACTAAATTTACATGCTAATAATACTAGTGGTATTAAAATAGAGCAGTTCTCTGGTGATGATGCCTTTAGCAAAAGCTGTGCACTGGATGTCAAGGAGATTTCAAATGATCATTATGAAACAAAAGAACACATAAAGATTTTTGGACCAACAATGGATGTCTTTTTTGGTAAATTAGTAAATGAATCTGATTTTTCTTCTCATCTGCCAACCGAGTCTCCAAAGCCAGTCTCACACCTTGCCGCTCAGAAACTTGTTCAGCAGCAGCAACTCTATGGAAATTATTCTACCATACATTTCAGTGGCACCAATTTGAAGCAAGCTGCTTCTGTTATTAAACAGTCCATTGGAAGTTTTCTGGGAAGTACCGGAAATGATGCCATTGGTTTATCTAATCAGAACACTTCCATTCTGGCTCACAGGTTTTCTAAAAACAATGCTGCAGAACTGGAATTGAAATGCTCTTGTAGACTTAAAGCCATGATTATGTGTAAAGGGTGTGGAGCCTTCTGCCATGATGATTGTATAGGGCCTTCAAAGTTGTGTGTAGCTTGCTTGGTAGTAAGATAGAGAATGTTGCCTCACATAAAGCATTATTTCCATAATGCATAGTATAGGAAGATTTTGTTAATAATTGATTCTTCAGAATAATCTTGATGGATGCAAGAGCTGTACCATTGCACTACATCGGATTACAACATTTAGTCCAGTAACACCCTGCAACATGTACCATATTCTACTTTTAGAATTAGACTTAGATGATTATAGTTAATTGCATTAAGTCGCTACGTCATTACATATTCCGAGAGTTAGAAGATAAGAAGGTTGTGCCAGCAATTCCATAGGTCATACTCCTAGTAAAATCAGGAAGAGAACAGCCCTTTCTTCCCTGCAGCCTGACAGTGGGTTATAAGGTATGAGCAAATCCATGAGAGCAAGTGATAAACTTGCTCTCAGTAACATGGAGAGATTAGTCCAAAAGTGAGCAGAATCAGATAACACATTATCTTTTATTCTAGTTGCATTTTATTCTAGTAAATGCTTACTTTGTAAAGGTGTTCTGCTTTCACTGAGTTAAACGTCATATTGAGTTCTTCAATGCTTTACAAATAATTCTTCAAAACATTTTTTATCACTTATCGACAGTATATATCATTTTTTCTTACTGTTTTTACAAAACTTCTAAACTCTATAGAGTTTCTTTTTAAGAACTGACCTTATATTTTAATTGTTTAGAAGTGGAATCATCTACAGTCATGTGCCATAATACTTCAATGCACCAACTTGGCAAACGCCAACTGCTGAAACACTCATGCCAGTTATGTGTTTTTTACAATTGAGAAATTATATAAGCTATGTAAAAGGAAAACACTGTTACAATTTAGCACTATTTTAAAGTTTTATAACAGTAGATTGTATAGTCTTGTAATGAATCTGCATCACATTCTAGGAAGTTACTGCAATGTGGAGTGAAACACAAATGTGAATTTGTTTAAATATTTTTTTCTTATTTAGTTTAGTCATAACAATAGATTTACTTCTCTGGGTCTTATCAGTGTTTGAAATTTTTTAACTTTTTAAAAGCACTGATATTTCACACAAGCTGCTTCCAGGCCTGTTTTGGCCCCAAACTGTATCACTGTACTGTAATTATTCTGCCAACGTTAGATAAAACAGGGAATAATAATGTTAAAGTGCATGTATGTTACAGCCAAATGAGTGTAAACGTGGCATTAAGTTTATCTGATTACATTTCATTCAAGCATTACACATGTATAAAAAGAAGCTCTTTTATTATATGTTAGGATAAAAAGCAAGATATACACTATTTCTGAGGAAAAGAGTAGCCTGCTTTCGTTATCTTTTTACTCAACCAGCATTTAATAGCACTTTTTAACAATATGCGGTAAACACAAAGATAGAATGAATTGAATATGATTTGTTGAGTTGGACGTGAATTAATGCAACATGGTCAGATTTTAGACATTTTGATTTTCTATATAAACAAGTTGATGTGTTGTTTGAACACAATGGTGTGAAACATAAGATGTCACAGGAATTCCTAGTCTGAATTGCGATGATTTGTAATGAACACTAGAAGTTTAGAATTGATGTGGAACACATTACTTATAATTTCCAGGACCTGAACAGTGCAATCCTCATCTGATATGATAACACTTTATTTGCAGACTATTAAGCAGAAGTTATTTTTTCTATGCCTTTCCTCCCCTCTTGTCCAGAATGAATTAATTCATGTGGATTAATGCCCCTGTCCCACTTAGGCAATTATTTCGGCGACTAGGCTCTCGCTACATGGTCGCAGGGTGACGCCTGTATGGTCGTGAGTAGTCTCCTCGCGTCGTGTAAAGAGTTGTAACGTTTTTCTGGTCGCCGCTGGATTTTGAAATGTTCAAAACATTTCGGTGACTGTGGGCTTGACGTTTGTCTTCTCCTGTCATAGGTGCTGTCGTAGGTTGTGGCCAGGATGATGCAGATTGTCGCCAGGTGACGTTGATTGTCGCCGGGTGCTGACTTCGGTGAATTCCATTGGCGACTACCTACATCAACCTATGTCAACCGTCGACAGGTACCGGCGACTGAATTTTCCTTCAGCTGTCGCCGACAGGGTCGTTGCTTGTCTAGGCTTGTCGTGGACGTAGGTTGACTTTGGTTGTCGTAGGTTGTCGCCTGTGTGGTCGTAGGTGTGGTCATAAGTGGACGTTCTAATGGGTCGCCGGTTGTCGGTAGATTGCCGTAGCTTGACGTCGACTAGGTGGTAGGTTGTCGTAGCTTGTCGTAGACATTGTCGTGCGGGTGGGGGGGGGTCCAGTCGCCGCTTTTTTGGTGACCTGCTACGACTGTGACAGTCGCCAAACAAATCGCCTAAATGGGACAGGCCCTTAAGGCTTCACTGCACTTATAGTTCCCTAATCTTTATGACTAATCTGGATGTAAATTGCTGCTTGGAATGTGAGATCAAATCACCAGCATTTCTGATCTCAACCAAGTACCTTCAAACAAATTTAGAGGAGGTTACTGGATCAAAATCAGGAATATACTGTACATACAGGTTGATTTTAACTTCTCAATCATAGCACTGAGAAAAACCTTAATGCTTCCATTGCTACCACAGAATGGCATTAGATAACAAGACAGATATCAAGTTCACATGGGATCATGCGTAGCACCAACATGGTTATCTAGCTCACTATTTAAAAATTGATCTGTCAGCAATCCTCAATAGTTCCCCAAGTTCGTTATGTTTTTATTGTCAGTAAATGCTTTTTATTGACAGAATACCTGTTATGGAAATTTAAATAGAGCACAAACCTTCTATCAGTTATCAGGTCAATGGCAATAATATCTTTATGTATTAATTCAGGTTCATGTACCTCTCTATAAAGGGCAAGGAAAGTCAAGTAAAAACGGCATCACAGAAAGTTTAGTCCTTGGAGCACTGGAAGCATCTTTGTTACCTTATTCTCCAATTGTATCTAAATTTATATTATTTATCCATTGAGCATGTCTGCCTAATTGAGAACCTATTCTTTTTTCCTGAAAGACAAAAACTGTAGATTGAGGATATCTGAATTCAAAGAGAAATTTCTGGGGAAACTCAGCAGGTCAAGCAGCATCTTTGGAGCGAGAAATAGGTAATGGTCTTAATAATTGTCTGCCACTTTAATTCTCTATCACATGGACTTTATTTTTAGCCTGCTATTGTACTCCAGCAAAGCCCAATGTGAGCTCAAGAAATTGCACTTCATCTGCCATCTCATGTAGCCCTCAAGATGCAATATTGAATTAATCAATTTCAGATCACCAGCACAGATGAAAGATCAGCCACCTTCAACAAAAACTGTCACTTCAGACATTCGTCCTGGTCTGCTGAGTATTCGCCTGCATTGTCTTTTACTTCAGATTCACAACAATTGCTTTGTTTTGCATCTCACAATTCCAGCGTGATTTTGTACTATAACTACCCCCATTCATCTTCCTTTGTTTACCCCATTCTGGATCAATCCGCATTTATTATCTAGTATTCATTTCCATCTCTTAGTCAATACCAAAAGCAAATGTATCACCTGGACAACTTTGAACTGCTCCTGATTTGTCTTCTCACCATTACAGTTCTGATGAAGGCACTTTGATCAGAAACAATAATTGTTTCCCTGTCCACAAATGTGTACTGACTCACTGAGTAATCTCCAATTTCAGGTCATCTGTTTTCCTTCCCTCTGTCCCCTTCTCCTTCATCCAGGTCATCTTCTCACACATACACAACCTTCTTTCCAACACATCCCCCACCATCACCATCAGTCCCCAATCTGCCAGATTCCCCTTCCCCACCTATCATCACCATACACTCTGCCCACTGGTCCCCCAGTGTTCCCATCTGCCCACCATCCTTATTTGATTCCACTCTTCGCCTTACTTTCTTATCAGATTCCATAATCAGCTGCCCTTTGTTGCCTCCACATCCTTTACCAGTCTGTACCAATATTTCTACCCTTCCTTCCTCCATCTGCCACTCAAACATTCCTCACCTAGATCCACTTATTCCTTGCCAGCTTTCCCCAGCCACCTCCTCTGCCTTACCCCCTTTATACTGGCTATCACCCCTCTACCCTTTCAGTCTAGATGAAGGTTCTCCCCTCAATGTCGACGGTCCATTTACTTAAGTAGATGCTGCCTGGCCTGTTGAATTTCTCCAGCAGCGCTAGTACAGTATTTGCAATTTCTTCTATCTCCACTGAGTATTCCCACTCTTTATATTCACATTTATCTATATAACATGTTGTCAAGGGTGACACAGTTGTGCAGCAATAGAGTTGCTGCTGCCTTACAGCGCCAGAGACCCGTGTTCGATCCTGACTACAGGTATTGTCTGTACAGAGTTCGTACGTTCTCCCCATGACCGCATGGGTTTCCCCCGGATGCTCAAGTTTCCTCCCACACTCCAACGACGTACATGTTTGTATGTTAACTGGTTTCAGTAAAAAATGTCCCTGGTATGTAGTGTTACGGGGATTACAGGTCAGCGTGGACTCGATGGGCCGAAGGGCCTGTTTCTGAGCTGTAACTAAACTAAACTAAACTACACATTATTATTGCTGATAAATGATATCCAGAAAATGATATCTCAAACTTAAAAGGTGCTGCTTGGCCTCTAGAAATAGAAATGAATTAACACCTGCCTTCAGCTAACAGAATTTCAGCATACACTGCATTTTCTTAATCTACTCAGCCCAATGTGATTCAAGTGTAGCAACAGATTTTTTTTCAGCTCTTTTAACATGGATGCTGCAGACATAGAACTTCCATTCCCAACATTGCTTATCACATCTGTCAGGGGTTGTAACACATACAGATTAATAACATCTGCAGCAGTTTGCTTGGGGATTTTGTTTTCTAAATTTCTGACATGAAGCCTGGTAATTCAATTAAGGCTTTGTATTTTTAACTTTTAGAAATTTCCCTCTCCTACTTGTGATCATCTTATGCACGGATTTGTTTTTACTCACAGTTGTCTGGTATAATGCTTTTATTTCTTTATCCAAGAGTAATAAAATAATGTCCAGGTGTTATTTATTCATTATTATATCCACTGTGTTAATCAGGTGCATTGACTCAGACTGTTTTATTTCCTCAAATACTGCTTGTAAAAGATCAGCCCTGATTAACTTAAGTGCTCCATTCCTCTGATAAAAACATTGTTATATAGATTTATTTTTTACTTTTTCTTGTTTTTAGTACAGAACAAAAATAGTTCAAATTTTAATAAATGCAATTTTCAAAACAAACAAAGCATTGTAGAATAAAATATAAAGAGTACTTGTGGACCTGCTTCCAACCTTCAGTACAGAACACAGTGCTGAAATAACTCAGCGGGTCAGGCAGCACCTCTGGAGCATATGGTTAGGCGACATTTTGGGTCAGGATGTTTCTTCAGACCCTGAGTCTGTAGAAGAGTTTCAGCCCAAACTCGCCTATCCATGTCCTCCAGGGAAGCTGCCTGACCTGATCCGTTACTCCAGCACTTTGTGTCCTGCGTAAAACTCCAGCATCTGCAGGTCCTTGCATCTCTAAATTCCTGTAGTTGGGTTGTTCCAAATTTATGAAGTTGAAAAAATAGTTTTATAAAAAACTAAAATAATGAAACTTTTGTTTAAGAAGGAACTGCAGATGCTGGAAAATCAAAGGTAGACAAAAATGCTGGAGAAACTCAGCAGGTGAGGCAGCATCTATGGAGCAAAGGAAATAGGCGACGTTTCGGGTTGAGACCCTTCTTCAGACAGACTGGAGATTTACAATTTAATTACTTGTTTGAAAGTCAGTGAATTGTGCATGCCTCTCTCTACATCCAGTTCATTGTTAAAAAATAGCACAAAACTACTTGCACATACAAACAAACTTTTTGTTTTATTTTACCATTCTAACCACCTTGGAAATTTAGCATCTATAATTTAACATCTATAAGGTGATCAAATGTCTAAATCAAGATAAATCTGTCAATGCCTATTTTTAATATTTAGAACATGACACAAGGCAGAGAAAAACAATTATAGGAATGAAGGCAGGGGAATATGAACAAACAAATAGCGGCTGGTGAGCTGTTTGATTATGAGAGAACAGATGCAGTGATCCAATCTTTGGAACTTTAAAATTCTTGTGTATGTACAAATTACTTAATCATAGTTTCTTAATCTTTATTATGTTTTATAATCATGTTAAAGTGATGCAGAAAGGTTATTCACTCGTGCCTCTCATTTTAAAAGTTAAGAATTTACTGAGCACCTTTATACTGTGCACCAGGCATCAGGAATAGTAATTTTTATTTATATAGTACCTCTAATATGGCACTTATTAGGTTTTGTTATCAAACAAAATCCACTGCCAAACCTCACAAGATATTAGAAATCATTGATCGAGTTGATTAAAGAGCTTGCTTTTAAGGAATGCCTCAGTTTTTGGTTATGTAAATAGATGTGTTCTTTTAAATTATTGGTGCATTAATGGGATCTCATGGGCCCAAACTATATTTATGTTTATAAATATGATTTCAGTTATATATGTTCTCACACTGCCATGCCACATGTACTAAAGCAATCATTTTAATCTGTTTCTTTCCCTCTGCTTTTCTACCAAAGAAATGGTAATTGAATCAGGTAACAAATTCATAAATGGTTTACAAAGTCCTCTCAAGAGGCCACAGATTTTCTTTTTTGGTCCGTTTCTGTGTCTTGCTTATCATTGACTGACAGATCAAGTCCTGTTCTCTTCATGAATAAACCAAAAGTGTTCATTTTGTATTAAATTCAGGGAATCACATTTTACAGCTGTGTTATATTTTTAGTTTGATCGTCACATGAAGAGATTTTCCACTCTGCCCTGAACTTTTAAAAGAATGTCTGTGTCCTTTCTGTATTTTTCCTGATTAAAAATATACTAAATGTTGTTTTGTATGAACACGTCATTTGTAATAAGAGGAAGAGGTCATGCTTAACACTTTGAAAGACAATTATTCAAATTCTGAAACATGTGATCTCACTACCACAGGCTTGTCATTTGCAATTACTACTTGCCCAAATTTGCCTTAATCCTTAAAGCCAATCCTGCTGGGACAGAGGACACAAAGGGCAAGAAATATGGCTCTGAAAGATGATAGGGCATCAAACAATTAAATAAAGTGAAGTGGATGGGCCAAAACTAAGCCTACCCACGAAACATCTCTTAAAATCCTTCCCTAACATTACTGACTCTCACACCTCATGGAGAATTTTAGCATCAAATACTTTCTTTAAAAATGAAAGAAATTACATTTAAACTATTAAAACTATTAAAATTAACAATCAACTAAATACATTAAAATTAAAATAACAAAACCAGCCTCAAATAACTATAAGACCAGGAATACATTTTCTGTTTTATCTGCATACTACTATGGCCTTGTGAATATAATCTGAATCAGGTGCATAGAGCTGATTTTTGCAGTGTAAGTGCAAATCTCAGCGAGATCCAGCTCCATTGAGAGAATCCAGAGAGTCTCCCGTGACTGTGTGAACAGGAAATGCCTGCTGTGGAACTGCTGACCTTTATCAGCAAAATCTGGAAATTTAGCCCTGACTACAATATGGACATAATTTGAAAACAAGGTCAAAGCAAAATTAAGATGGCATTACAGATTTTATATTCTGTAAATCTTCTAAAGTCAAATATTTCAAGTTGTGTGATTCTACAAAGCCTTTTGTTTTCAGTGGGGTGTTACACTAAAATGTTCAACTTATTATGGTATGGTTTAATTGATATTTCGTAGATTGTGCAGTATCTTTACTTATGGACTCCATTAATCACCAGTGTTTCATTTCTGGGAACAATGCAATCATGTATTTCTTTCTGCTGACTGATTAGCATACAACAAAAGTTTTTCACTGTACCTCGGTACACATGACAATAAATAAACTAAACTAAACTACTTTGATTTATCAGGGGCTTCATTTCAACTATAAATTGTGCACAGAAATTCTAACACCAAAAAATAAAGAAAGCCCACCAATTATTGCAGTAATCCTATTTGCTTCTTTCATTTCAAGATACTTTTTTTGTAAATTGACATTATTTTTGCACTAACTCACTCTGTTTTTTATTTTGGATTTCCAGCATCTGCAGTGTTTTTTATATTTCTATTTAAAATTCTCTAGCTTACATGGTGGAATCTGAACTTGTCTCCAGATGGAGACAGGGCAACATGGTGGTGCAGAGGTAGAGTTGTGGCCTTACAGCGTTACGGACCCTGGTTCGATCCTGATGTCGGGTGCTGTCTGTATTGCGTTTCTACGTTCTCCCCGTGACCGTGTGGGTTTCCTCCGGGTGCTCCGGTTTCTTCCCACATCCCAAAGACATCCGGGTTTCTAGATTAATTGGCCCTCTATAAATCGCCCCTAGTGTGTAGGTAGTTGGATGAGAAAGTGGATAGCATAGAACTAGTTTGAACGGGTAATCAATGGTCAGCATGGTTGAAGGGTCTGTTTCCATGCTGTATCTCTAAATTAAACTAAACAGACACTCGATTTTAACCACTATACTATGGTACCACATTCATTTGACTCAGGCACTTCAAACAATACTGATTTTTAATAGAAACAAATAATCCTCCAGTGATCCTTGGCCACCCACCCGTTGGCCTTGCTCTTTCTTCCAGTATTCTTCTGTTTGATGGTCCAATTCCCAGCACTTGTTTGGCATAGTACAGCAGAGAGGCTCTGACCAGCTGTAAACACAAGGTGGCTTTGTCCATCCAAGAAGCCTTGTAACCAGGCCCCCTACATGTCAAACCTGTTATCAAATGTTCATGTAAAATTACTCAGGAATTATTGAAAAGTAATGTTTTTTTAAAACTAAATTATTCGTTGTTTTGGAAATTACAAACTTTTTTAATATTAAAATATTTAAACTATGTTAATTAATGTTTCTATAGCTCCATGTATCTTTCCTCTGACAGACAATTTCTTCCATTCGCTTGAATAGGACTACTGCTCTAACAATAGCTCTAACACCAGGTTAAACCTGGCTCAGGCTCAAGAGACAGACTTCCAGCCCTGAGAGGTGGGAGGCCTGAAATATTTGGAACGTCCCACCAGTGCAATGCTGAGGCTGTCTGCAGCACAGGCAGTAGAACAAAAAACATTGCTGTTGGTTCAGGACCATCCCAGCAATGGAAACTGTCACACCTACAGAGCAAGCAGGATAAGGCCTGGCAGTAGCACTGGAGAGAGCTCAGAAGGTTTATGGTTCATGTTTGTGTTTAAGTGCCAGATTGTTGAGTAAAATGCATGAGCATTAAAGAAAACCACTTGATCGTGGTATTTTTCATACCTACCCAACCCTAGGGAGCGGCACTGATCGCTCCTGTAGGCAACAACTCAATGCCATGGGAGTCTTGATGCTTGTTAAAAACAGGGAACAAAAGCCAGAGTGAGGCCACATGCCAACTGGAGAAACAGCACCTTTAATTCCGTTCGGCATCTTACAACTCCAACAGTCTGAACATTAAATTCAACAAACGTAGGTAACTTCTACAATAACTTCCTTTCCTCCTCTCTCTACACCAACCCCCCAAAACACTGTCCCCTTCCTGAACCCTGGCTGACCTTGCACCAGTTTCTCCCCCTCAGCCTTTATTCCCTCCTCCATTTTTATAATCCCCAACATTTCTGTCCTCAAGCTTCACCTTTCACAACTCGTTATCCTTTGGCCTCACACCTGTTTTGTTTTATCTCTGGCCTTTGTCCAACAATCTGCCTATCAACCCTGCCACCCCCCTCATCTGTGTTCACCTGCTGCCAGCCACCTCCATATCCAGACCATCAATCTGTGAGAGAATTGCATGTCAACTTGATCAGTGTGACACAGTGGTGCAGCTGGTAGAGTTGCTGCCTCATGGTGCCAGAGACCCGGGTTTGATCCTAACCTTGAGTGCAGTCTGTGTGAAGTTTGCAGGTTCTCCCTGTGACCACTTGAGTTTCCTTTAGGTGCTCCAGTTTCCTTGCACATTCCAAAGATTAGATTAGATTAGATTAGATTTACTTTATTAATCCCCTTATTCAGGGGAAATTCAGATGTCCTTGCAGCACACTAATAAAAATACAACATAGCATTCAAGAAGTTCAACACAAAAACATCCCCCCACAGGAAGGCACAAAGTCCAGTCCCCATCCTCTTGTCCACCCAGAGTCGGGCCTATTGAGGCCTCCACAGTCGCCGCCACGGCGCCCGATGTTCTCGCCGGGTGATGGTGCTCCGGCGTCGGGAGAACCCTCAGCGGCTTGGGGTGCCAGGAACGGCCGCCTTCTTACCGGAGACCGCGGCTTCCAAGCCAACAGACCGCGTTTGACGGAGCTCCACACACTGGCGATCTCAGCGAGAGATCCCAGGCTCCGGGATGTAAAGTTCAGCGCCGCAGCTGGCCGCTCCACAGAACCGCGGCTCCACGATGTTTTCATCGGCGGTCCCAGCATACTGGAGTTCCAGCGCGGCGACCCAGGAAAGGCATCGCCCGCTCCGCAATAGCGCTCCAGCGCTGTGCCGCCGCCAATGCCGAGGTTCTGGCCAGGTCCCCTCAGGAAACGTCGCTCCAGGACCCGCTGGTAGGCCACGAGGACAGGTCGAAGGTGCTGCTCGGAGGAAGGCAGCCTCTCCGACCAGGTAGGGACTTGAAAAAGCAGTTTCCCCCTTCCCCCCACCATCCCCCACATATAAAAATATTAGACCCCCCGACTACACACTTTAACGTACTAAAAATAATAAAAAAGAAGTGAAAAAAACGGACAGCTGCAGGACAGGCAGCCGTACAGGACAGCGCCTCCTCAGGCTCAAGATGTGCATATTTGCAGGTTAATTGGCTGTAAACCACCACAAAGTGGGATAACATAGAACTAGTTTGAACGAGTGACCGATGGTAAGCATAGACTTGTTGGGATGCAGGACCTGTTTCCATACTGAATCTCCAAACCAAACCAATCTGCTGTTATACTTTGGATTCCTCATTCAATGACACAGTCCTATCAGCCTGAATAACACTGGTGAACCATTGTTTTACTCCATCTGTAGCAAGTATATTGTTTCTTCAGTGAGAAAAATAAAACCACACACAGTATGATCTCAACAAAACCCTGCATAACTGCAGTAAATCATATTAGTTCCTGTACTCAAAATCTCTTGCAATGAAGGTTAAAACACAGCAATTATTTTCGAAACTATTTGCTGCAGATGGCAACTTTCAGTTTCAACATGCTCTGTCTTTTAAAGTGAGATCACTACTCAAGAAGTACAGTGCTAAGCCTCTGGACAGTCATAGATTAATGGAATTGTACAGCACAGGAACAAAGCACTTCTGCTCACAGTGTCTGTGCCAAACATGATGCCAAAACTAATCTCATTTAGTTCAGTTTAGTTTAGTTTATTGTCACGTGTACCGAGGTACAGTGAAAATCTTTTGTTGCCTGCTAATCAGTCAGCAGAAAGACTATACATGATTACAATCGATCCATTTACAGTGTATAGGTACATGATAAGGGAATAACGTTTAGTGCAAGGTTAAGCCAGCAAAAGGAAATTCAATTCAATTCAATTCAATTCAAAGTCCGATCAAGGATAGTCCAAGGGTCACCAAAGAGGTAGATAATAGTTCAGCACCTTTCTTTGGTTGTGGTAGTATAGAAACATAGAAAATAGGTGCAGGAGTAGGCCATTCGGCCCTTCGAGCCTGCACCGCCATTCAATATGATCATGGCTGATCATCCAACTCAGTATCCTGTACCTGCCTTCTCTCCATACCCCCTGATCCCTTTAGCCACAAGGGCCACATATAACTCCCTCTTATATATAGCCAATGAACTGAGCTCATAACAGCTGGGAAGAAACTGCCCCTGAATCTGGAGGTGTGCGTTTTCACACTTCCATACTTTTTGCCTGATGGGAGAGGGGAGAAGAAGGAGTGGCCCAGGGTGCAACTCATCCTGCCTGCACCTGATCCATATCACTCAATTCTCTGCATATCCATGTGTCTGTCTAATAGTCTCTTAAACACCACCATCATATCTGTTTCCACCACCACCCGTGGCACAGCATTCTGGCACCCATCACCATCTGTGTAAAATACTCGCATTGTAATGAACAAAAACACAGCACGTCTTCCATTAAGCTGATTTTTTATGCCACTGATGCTCTCTGATCAACGAAGTGTTTCCAGAGTTCTCTGTGCTTATTTTAGATGCAAATGTTAATATGTTGGATTGTTGGTCCATAGAAATATACTAGTCATTATGATAATGTAAGAGCCCTGAATGAGTAAATATATTAATTGTCTGCAGTCGTCAGCTTTTTCAGTGTTTGGAGACACATCTGTGAGCTCAGGAAATAATTATAGGTGAATTAAATTACTCCACTTTTGAAGCAAGGCGAAAGATTCAGCAAAGCAGAATTTTATAAAAGGTAACAAACTAATTAATTTCCTTGTAACAATGCTGATAAAGCACTCTGCAGTGAGGGTGCAATCTTGGGTGTATTCCACTCATTTGAGCTGAAGTACCTCCTGCATCTGGAATCAAAATAAAAATGGGCTGAAAGGTACTTACCCCTTCTGATGGTTCCATAGTGGTTCCTTGCAAGACAAGAAACAACTATAGAACAGGTGAACTTCAATGTCCATGTATTGTAATACAGAAGTCAGGGATGAGCTGGAGGTGAGATGGTGAGATTATTCAGAAATAATACACAAAGAGACTGCAATATCAGACTGCAACAGCATCCAATATCATCCACAATTCACTAGTGAATTTAGTAAGCATCACCTCTATACCATGGGAATCTGCATCAAAAGTTCCTTTCAAGAAGAGTTTCTTCAAATAGTTAACAGACCAGACCACTTTATTGCGAAGACAATATCATCCATCACTGACATAAAATAAGTTGTTTCAGTTTATACCCACATTGTGCCCCAGCAAATATGAGTTTCATCAGATTCTACTGTATATGTTGTCCAGGCAGAGACCACAGCAAGGATGAAATCCAGACACATCTAAATAGCTCCGGTAGCTGTTGGTGTAGGGGACTGGATTACAATGTGCATAGAGCCGCGGAGTCATACAGCATGGAAACAGACCCTTCAGCCCAACTTGCCCATGTTGACCAAGATGCCCCATCTACACTAGTCCCACCTACCAGCATTTAGCCTATATACTTCTAAACCTATCCTATCCATGTACCTGTCCAAATGTATTTTAAATGTTGTGATAGTGCCTGCAGACGGAACAGAGTTCAAAGTTAGGAAGTTGCTAAGCATGGGATAGGAAAGTAAATTACACCTTGTGTCTCCAGTACTTACAGTATAATGTTTGCGCAGACTTAAAGCAGTAAATGTTTAAATTTGACTCGTATCCATCATAAACTATTTGGTTAGACACAAAAAGCTGGAGTAGCTCTGCGGGACAGGCAGCGTCTCTGAAGAGAAGGAATGGGTGAGGTTTCGGGTCGAGACCCTTCTTGAGACTGGGTCACTCCCGACCTGTGTCCAAGATACTTCACATGCCCTTCGTCTCTTTAATGACTTCCGCTTTCCAGGCTCCCACTTTTAAAAGCAGTCTGAAGAAGGGTCTCGACCAAAAACGTCATCCATTCCTTCTCTCCAAAGATGCTGTTTGTCCTGTTGAGTTACTCCAGCATTTTGTGTCTATGTTTGGTTTAAACCAGCATCTGCAATTCCTTTCTATACATAAACTATGAGGTTATATACAAAGGTAATGGTAGGTTTGCAGGTACTGCAACGCATCGCAGTAGACAAAAGGTTCTTGGAAAATTCAAACAAGGAGGCATTCACGCCATTAACTCCAGTAGCAGCCTGGATTTGAGCAGTGATCATGGACATAGGGAAATTACTCCAAGCAGGTGTTAGTGATATGAGAGCACTCAGGTTCAAATGCTGCATTATATTTGGTGACCAAGCAGATGTTGAATTTAAAGGGCCTATGAATAATCTGATTGCAGCACCATTTTACATAATATAATTCAAGAAAGGCATGTGAAAGCTTTTATACTAAGGGGATAGATACTGTTCTCTGCAATTATGACCAAGATTCCTGACTGTTGTGTTACCTACTCAATGTAGATCAGTGTCACTCATGTTATGAGTCAAACATTGTAGTTACGCCCACTAGTTTAACAGAAAGCTTCTCAGTCTTTTCTCCCTCACTTTTGGAGTTATGTGCTAAGATGAAGTTACCTATGCAGTAACGTTAATAAAGTCTTTGGATCTTAATCACTGTGTGTGACTTAAGTTATTCCAACAGCAGAAGCTCGACATGATGTTAGGGTGTACGGACTCACTCCTTGCTTAATTATATTGCTTTTATTTTAGTTTGTTGTTTTCACCGGTATATATTACTATGGCTTCTGCTCTCAGAAAACCAGAGATCCTGGTGTTTGACGAGGACCTCGCAGAACGGTGGTGTGTATTTGAAGAAGATTTCACCATTTACATTGAAGCAGCTCACCCTAGTGCTGCTCCCGGTGTTCGAGCGTCAATTCTTCTTAATCTAGCAGGCACAGAAGTTGCTCGATGTGCCAGAAGATTTTCATTACGAACCGGCTAGATCTGACCCGGCTGGTGTCCAGATCAGTCCCGCTGAGTCTATCCGAGACCCTGACTGCCTACTACGCAAATTAGAAACATAGAAAATAGGTGCAGGAGGAGGCCAGTCAGCCATTCTGACAGTTACGTACTAACTTGGTCATGGAGAGGCATTTGTTCTTTTCCCGAAGCCAGAAACAGGATGAACCTGTGGAGATGTATGTCAGTGCGTTGAAGCACATTGCCAATCGATGCGATTTCAGGGATATATGTGATAGCCTTGTCCGTGACCGTTTGGTCTATGGTGTCCGCAATGATAAATTACGCGACGAGTTATTGCGGGATGCTGAGATTCTAGAGACCGCTGAAAACCGCTGTCACATTGCTGAAATGGTTGACGCTCATACAAAAGTTTTAGGGCACTCTGCTGGTCGTGATATTAATGTTGCCGGCATGTCTTATCAAAACTCTCACCGTTCTCCTCATGTGCCCGACAACTCTTATCGTGAGACTAATAGACAATTGTTTTAACTCTGGGGGTTCACACACTGCTGCTGACAGTACTTTACGGTCGCTCGCTTCCGTAATTAAGCGCGGCTGGCCAGACAAACACTACAACGTTCCGCTGCCAGTTTGGCCTTTCTTTGCCGTCTGCGATGATCTAGTGCTGCAGGATGGCATTATTGTAAAAGGACATAAGGCTGTGGTCCCTGCTTCGCTGCACAGCAAGTATTTTAACGCTGTCCATGCAGGGCACCCAGGCGCTGAAGCCACCGTCCTACGGGCAAGAAACATGTTTCCTGGCCTGGCATGGCCGAATACATCACCGGAATGTGGCGTCCTGTGCAGTGTGTAACAGCTTGGCACCTCATCAACAAAAGCAACCACTTATTTCACATTTGGCTCCTGCCCTCCCGTGGTCTACAGTGGCAACCGACATATTTGAATGGCATGGCAAGCAATACCTGGTACTTGTCGATTCGTATTCTGGATGGTTTGAGATTGATTTTCTTAGCAGCCCCACTTCTCGCGGGGTAGTTTCGAAGCTTGCTCGCCATTTTGCAGACCACGGAGCTCCGTGCATCCTGTTATCTGATAACGGCAGTCAATTTACTAGCCAACACTTCAAGGAGTTTGCTGCACGCTGGGGTTTTCGCCACATCACCAGCAGCCCTGATGGGCTAGCTGAGCGGGTTGTCAAGAGTGCCAAACAGCTCATGAAACATTCGTACAGAGCTAATTCCGACATGTTCCTGGATCTACTCAACTTACCCAACATCTCCCGCGACCCCATTTTAGGGTTCACCTGCTCACCATTTATTGTCGAGGCAGACCGAGCCATGGTGCCTGTGGTGGATCAGGCATTGATCCCGGTCCAGGTTACAACAAAAGCGTGACATTCAAAATCAGTGGTATGACAAAACAAGTAGGCCGCTGCCACCATTAACCAAGGGACAGGTGGTTCATTTGCAAACTGACAAAGGCCATGACAGTATCGGTGTTATTTCTGGAACTGCTTCTGAGCCACGCTCATATCTATTCAGTGCCGATGGCGGCACCCACAGGCATAACAGACAACATATCCTGCCTGTGAATGAGCCGACTCCACCTCCGTATTATCTAGACCGTACAAGTGTACTTCTGTCCGTGTCCAGCGGCATTGATCCGCCTACACCAGCACAACAACCCACTTCTGGAATGGCTGCTTTGTCAGTGGCAACGCCCCCTCCGCCTGCGCTACTGTCCCCTGTTTTATCACCCGGAATGCTGGTTCAATCTCCGTCGTCTGTGAAGCCACCCCCGGTGGGGAAAAACGGAGATGGTCTTTATCGCACACATATTGGTCATGTTTGCAAGCCCACCGTGAAGTACCCAGACTATGTTTGACTTTCCTACAGCTTATTATCAACTGCTACGCGTGCCTTATTTAGTCAACGGTTTTGTACTGACATTTAATTCTGTAAGATGGAGGATGTAGATCAGTGTCACTCATGTTATGAGTCATACTTTGTAGCTACGCCCACTGGTTTAACAGAAAGCCTCTCAGCCTTTTCTCCCTCACTTTGGAGTTACATGCTAAGATGAAGTTACCTATGCTGTAATGTTAATAAAGTCTTTGGATCTTAATCACTGTGTGTGACTTAAGTTATTCCAACAGCAGAAGCTCAACACTCAATGACAAAGTTAAGAGCATCTCGTCTACACTACATTGGGAGAATCCCCCCCCCCTTCCTTCCCAACCTCAGCCTCACGGACCTTAGCGTACCCCTAGTTCCTAAAACCCATTTCCATCACTGTTCATGTTGCACTTATAATGCAGAGACCGGGCTTGAAGTGATTCTGTGAAACAAAAAGATAATGAGCTGGTTTCAGTCCAACAGCAGCCTGAAGCACCTTAGCCTATAACATTAGCAGCTGTCATGAAATATATTTGAGACATTTATCTGGAGCAAACTTCCATGATAAATCGGGTGATATATTGCAACAGGATTAATGAGTCATCTTTGGACTTGCAGCCAGTAACTGGTGGCATGCCACAGGGGTTGGTGTTTGGGCCTCAATTATCTACAATCGATACTAATGGCTTGCTTGAAGGAACCAATTATACTGTAGCTACATTTATTGATATAAAGACAGATGTTAATAATATGGGAGGCAAGCATGAAGAGTCTACCAAAACATATAGTTAGGTGGAGAGAGGGTCTTCTCTTGTTGAGTTTGGACAAAGGGATTTTGATCGTTTTCTTCATTGCATTTTGGACATACTCTTTTATAACTCTCACTCAGTTATTGTCCCAATTAATGTTGAACCAACTGAAATCCCCAACTATAATTCCCATGTTATTTGTGCACCTCCTCTAAATATTTCATTTCCTATCTACTTCATGCACATCCCCAACAACTGACCTTATTCTGTTCTTCAATTCAACCCACCCAGGCACAATTGGTGAACTTTCTAGAATATCTGCTCCTAAGCGGTGATTTATTTCTTATCCATATATATCAATACATAGTCCTCAACTTTCAACCCACCAGCTTCCGCATCTAACAGATCATTCTGCGACATGTTCGACACCTCCAGTGTGATCCCACCACCAGTCACATCTTCCCATCCCCACCGCTCTTCACCTTCCACAGAGACAGCTCCCTCTGCATTGCCTTGGTTCACTCATCCCTTCCCACTCACAACCATCGCATCCCCAGGTACTTTACCCTGCAATCACAGGAGATGTAACACTTGTCCTTATATCTCCTCCCTTACTTGCATCCAGGGTCCCCAGCAGTCATTCCAGGTGCACTCCTCTTATCTCATCGACTACATCTAGTGTTCCAAATGTTGTTTCCTGCACATCAGAGAGACCAAGTGTAAACTCAGTGACCATTTCGTTGAACACCAGCACTTGGTCCATCAAAGCCTACAGGATCACCCAGCGCTGCCCATTTTAACTCCTCTTCCCATTCCCATGCTGACCTTTCTGCCCTGGGTCTCTTCCATTGCCAGAGTGATGTCACACACAAACTGGAGGAACAACCCAACAGTATGAGCATTGAATTCTCTAATTTTAGTTAACTATGAAACCCTCCCCCTCTCTCTTCTTCCCCGTAACCTCTCTCTCCCCTTCCCCCCCACCCCACCACTTTGAACCATGTGGACTTGCATTTATTTCTCCTCTCCCCTTACTTTAGCTTCACAATTCACAACTCTTCAGTCCGTTTGTCTCACACCTTCTGTCTTTTCATCTCTGGCCTTTGTCCACCATGTGCCTCTCAAAACTCCTCTCACCTGTATCAACCTATTACTTGCCAGGCTCTGCCCTGCGCCTCCTCTCTTCCAGCTTTCTCCACCCACACCCCCTACAATCGGTCTGAAGAAGGATCCCGACCGGAAATATCTCCTCCAGAGTTACTCCAGCATTTTGTGTCTTTTTTTGTAAACCAGCGTCTGCAATTCCTCGTATCCCCATTGTAGCCACATAGGCTTTAATTTTATCTTCTGTCTACCTCATATGAAAACATAGTTACCTGGACTGTTCTTTTTACGCCATATTCCCACGCATCTTTCTGTGCCTGTTCTTCATTGCTTCTGTTTCCCTACTGACTTTCTGCAATTACAGTCAAGATTTCATCCCCTGTCATGCTTCTGTCAACTCTATCCAATGGCACTAGCAAAACTCCAGTAAGATATCTACCCGACTGATCCAAATCTCCTAACCTGCTCCCAGCTCTATATCCCCATCCCATAACAGCTAACCTGATTTTTAATATCAGTGATTCAGATGGTTTAATAATAATGTATTTACTTACATCTGCATTTCTTTTATTACTTACGTAACTGTGTAAACAAAGCATTTAGAAAACAAATGACTAACACTTGGAATTGAACCAGTATTGTTTGCTCACTTCCTTTCCATGTAGATTTGCTTAAACATATCCAAAGCGTAACTGATGGAGGGGTTTCTTGGTGAATCATTCATGCATCTGCTAACATGCTGGGTATGTGTATCTGCATAGTATCTAACACAGTAGCATTTGAATTTAAAAGTAAATCCATGAATTGTGCCTCAAGTACACAATGCACAATAGTGGCACCTGGTAATTAGCCTTCTGGTTTTCTACTTTTGAAACTTCTGCTTTTTTAATAAGCAGAGAGCAGTGATTAAAACCATTATTACCACTCTTCAATAAATCCTCTCGCCATTTCATCAGAATATTGTTATGCACAGTCTCATGCCAGTCGCACTCCATAGCAAAACTAAGGAAATGTTCACACTGTTTTCTGGATGAGGTGTTGTCCAGCTCAATCTGATGAAATTAGGTCTCTATTTTTGCACATCATCCCAAATTCAGGGGTTTCACATCAATAGCAACTTTTAGTGATTGATACCAATGATTTATCCATGTTGGACTTCTTTTGCCAATTATTTGCCCATTCTCTATTTTTACTAATGCATTCCTGTACTTTGTTTCAATCTTCATCAGAGTAGTCATGATCTTAATGAATGGTGGATCAGGCTCAAAGAGCTATGTGGTCTGCTCAAACTAATTCCTGATTCACCAGTGCAGTGAGTGTTGAAGGGGAAAGTATAGATGGTTTTAAGAGGAGTCATTAAAATGTTGCATTTTAATGCAAAACCCCTTGCATTTAAGTGACTTTGAGATCGTAGAGGCTGCAGACCCCAAATGGCAGCAACAAGAACACCTTGCACAGCACCTGTAACCACTGAGGGGCAAATCTGTTGAGTTCCCAAATGCACGTCCCGAGTTGAATCTAGCAAAGCTTGCACACTACTTTTAGCTGCCGAGGTTATAAATTCTGCTCTGTTGCTCCCAAGCTCCACTGGTCTTGTTTCACACACTTCTCAAGAACCTACCTCTTTCAGACACAAAGTGCTGGAGTAACTCAATGGGTCAGGCATCATCTCTGAAGAACATGGGTAAGTGACCTTTCTGGTCAGGATCTGAGGACAAGCCAGAGCACATAGGTTTAAGGTTTAAGGTGAAGGGGAAAAGATTTAATAGGAATCTGAGGGGTAATGTTTTCACTTAAAGGGTGGTGGGTGTATTGAAAAAGCTGCCAGAGGAGGACTATCCCAACATGTAAGAAACAGACAGGTACATGGATAGGACAGGTTTGGAGGAATATGGGCCAAATGCAGGCAAGTGGGCCCAGTGTAGCTGGGACATGTTGGCCAGTGTGGGCAAGTTGGGCCAAAGGGCCTGTTTCCACACTGTATCACTCTATGACTCTAAGCTAAACTCAAGTACTATAGTAGACTGAAAGAAAAGGTACAGAGTGCAGAATAGTTCTCAGCATTGTGGCACAAATGTTCCAAAGACAAAGTTAAATGCCCGCAATGGGGCAGAAGAGAATCGGACAGTACCCGAGCTTATGGATCAAGCCTTTACTCTTTATCCAAATATCTCCTCATGTGGCTTTGTTTTGACTTTATTTTATAGGCACCAAGAGACATCTGCAATCTTAAAGAAATTATATTAATATATTTTACAATCTTACAAGGCCTTAGGGCAGAGTAAGCAGTCACGTGCAGCCTTTAAAAGTAATGAAGAATGTTCTTCATGGACGTTATACAAATACAATTTTATTGCAACTCATTGAATCGTAATCAGAGTTCATAGTGGCAATTATAGAAGTGATGACTCATGACAATGTTTATCTTCATTGTAAGTAAAAACGTTTTAATCAAACATAATTAGTTTAATATAATGAACAATCAGACACAACTAAATTAACAAATGATGTTAAAAGAATTGTGGCTGACTTACAGGCAAGAAAGACAATATTGTATAAAGGTAATATTTATTTGTAATAATTGCAGTAATTTTCAGAAGTCTGTAGGCATATGTGTTTGTATGGCATAAAGCAATTGAGAAAAGCAAACACTTTTTATAGATAGAGACAAAGTGCTGGAGTAACTCAGCTGGTCAGGCAGCAACTCTGGAGAAAAAGGATGGTGACGTTTCGTGTCGGGACCCTTCTTCAGACTAAAATCCTTCGTAAGAAGCAGTCTGAAGAAGAGTCCCGACCCAATACATCACCCATCCCTTTTCCTCTGAGATCCTACCTGACCTGATGAGTTACTCCAACACTTTGTGTCTATCTTCGGTACATACCAGCATCTGCAGTTCCTTTCTAAACACTTTTTGTACTTCTTTGAAAAACATTTAGAATATGCCTTTAAAATCACTGTACACTTGTCTTTCCTTTGTCTTTGCATCCCTCAGTGAGCTGCAGCTCATTGCTCCAATCCAGAGCCATGATGTTGCTGACTTGGTGTCTGTTGCCTACTTGGAGGAGGAGCCATCTTGGGGAACGGCTGCTAACCAGCAGCCGTCCGTTTACTTCGCTTTTTTTTAAAGTTTTTAGTAAGTCCTGTGTTTCGTCCGTTGGAGAAATTGACTTTTTAATGTGGGGGGTAGGGGGCAATTTTACTTCTAGGTCCCTACCTGGTCGGTGAGGCAGCTTTTTCTCCGGGCTGCCCGTCGACCCGTCCTCGTGGCCTACCAGCGGGCTTGGAGCGTCGTTTCCTGGCGGGGACCGCCCAGCACCTCGGCCTTGATGGCGGCGCAGCGCTGGGGCGCTGTCGCGGAGCGGAGCAGGCGATGCCTTGCCTGGGTCGCCGCGCTGGAGCTCCGGTGAGCTGTGTCTGCCGTGTTCGACACCTCCGGGCTGCGGGTCTGCGGAGCGGAGAGGGCGGCGCCGATTTCAACATCGGGAGCCTGGGAGCTCCAGGCCGACGCGGCCTTGTCGGCTTCGGAAGCCGCGGTCTCCAGCTAGGAAGCGGCCGTTCCAGGTGGCCCAGCCGCTGAGAGGACTCTCCCGACGCCGGGGCAAGATCACCCGGTGAGAACGGCCAGGAACATCGGGCCTCCGTAGAGGCAATTGCGGTGGCCTCAATAGGCCTGACTTTGGGTGAACTTGGGGTTGGGGACTGGACATTGTGCCTTCCCCCACAGTGGTATCCATTGTGGGGGGATGATTTTTTTTTTTTTTTGTCTGTAAGTAATCCTGTTAGTCTGTGTCCAAGATGGCTGTCGGAAGGGAGAGTGGACGCTGGCGCGCTTTAGCTGCCGCTGCTCTCTTTTCACATTGTGTTTTTGATTTTTTGTTTTTTTTGGACTGAATTCTGTTTTTAATTTGTGTTTCTGTGATGTCTTTATTATTTATTTTATTCTGATTATATGTTTTTTATTCCTGTTAATCTCTGTAAGGTGTCCTTGAGATTTCGGAAAGGCGCCCAAAAATAAAATGTATTATTATTATTATTATTGTTGCAGCACGAGGTGAGTCTCGGGCATGGTATGGGTGGGCTGATGGCAGCCCTAGGAGGGTCTGAGAGGGGAATCAGAGACCCCAGAAGCGGGTACGAAGCAAGTCATAGATCTGACAAGCAGCAGCGGTGGAGGAGCAGCTAGGGTGATTTGGCCTTTGTGGTCGAGAGAGGTCCAATATTGTGGAATCTGCAATGTTAAAATTTAGGTCAAGTATTAATAAATCAGGTTTATGAATTTAAAACATGCTACTTGCAAGAGATTTATTTTGCTTTAAAATTTGACCGTGTTTTGAATCGTGATGTCAGGCAATACAGATTTTGAATTTGATCTTTGATAACATGTCAAATAGTAAATGTTTAAACATTCAGCTGAACCCGAAACATCATCCATCCTTTTTCTCCAGAGGTGCTGCCTGACCCGTTGAGTTACTCCAGCACCCTGTGTCTATCTAGATGTCCTAAACACTAGCACCTACTGAGGGCAGAGTTGTAATGGGATTAGGCTGACAGCAAGCCCCAGGTGCAGCTGAGAGGGATATCAGAGAGCCCAGGATCAGGTGCGACTGATCCAGGTGGAATGGGCCAGGATGGAATGATCAATGCAACGAGTCAAAATAGCTTTTTGCATTACAGCTTTTCTACAATTTTATGAAGCATTTTACAGAGAGAATATTCTCTCTCATGCAGAGGAGAAATACACATCTAATCTGCTGAAGCCACACTTTGCACTGGGACAATAGAACATTTCAGTGCTCCGTCCTTGAATGCTGAGAAAGTCGAAATGTGCCAGGTTTATGTTGCAGCTACTGTTCTGAGAAAAGTAATCAATTTTCAGGTCAATGTATTACAGCGATGGACAGAGAT
Source organism: Amblyraja radiata (assembly GCF_010909765.2). Classification (NCBI taxonomy): domain Eukaryota; kingdom Metazoa; phylum Chordata; class Chondrichthyes; order Rajiformes; family Rajidae; genus Amblyraja; species Amblyraja radiata. The sequence continues at coordinate 67,037,790 of NC_045959.1, forward strand.
GTTATCCAAATGGATTACAATTGGTTTACAACCAAATCAGAGCTTTCACCAGCAGGTGGAGGACCTGTTGTTTGTTTAATGTGGCTGCCAGCTGGTGCGTTGGAGCAGTCACAGGACTTGTTATTCACCGTCAGGTTGCCAGGTGCAGCCTGGTTGGTGTGTGTCGAGAGAGAAAGATATTTAACACTAACACCTGCTTATGTCAGTGATACATTTCTGGCAATTGATTATTATTTTCATTCTTTTTGTAATCCTTTTCATTATATTTGGTACTTTATATATTAATTTAAAAGTCAAGAGTATTGGGAATATGCTTATCTTTTGACAGCCATTGATTACTGAAGTCCTTAATATTAAATAAACATAATTAGTAAGTATGTTATATGGTATTCAATTTTCAATATAGATACTTACAGGGCAATACCAGATGGTAAAGCAATATTATACGACTGTGAATGGATCCTTGGGAGGTCTGGTCTGAGGGGAGGAGAGGAGTGAAGGCAATCGATTTAGAAGGGAGTGATCAAAAGGGAATGAGAATGGGTAAAGAGGACATCATATGGAGAAATTCTGAGCAACTGTCTTTTGTTTAAAGTTGGAATAATGGGGATTTGCCTTCAGATATAAACTCCATAATGTTGTTGTTCATGCCTGCTGTGAGCAGAGGGATATTGACAATGTAACTAGCATGACTGCAAGGATGGAATAATGGAAACAATTTTCCTGCCTGAAGCCAAATCTCCTTCCAAGCAAACTGAAATTGCCTGGCAACGGATGCTGAGAAGGTAATGTCCGTGATACACACCATTCTGCTGGCATTTATCCAGGCTCGGCACACGCTGTCGTTATTACAACCCATGAAGCAGTGTGAACAAGAGCAGCTACAATTGATTTCACATCATTATTTGGAGCAGATTTTGGCAGGATTTTGCTTTGCATCTAACTGTACATCTGGTTATTGCAACCTCCTCCCGCGAAAGGGATGGTTGATTTAACCAGCATTGCAAATTCAATGGAAAATGCAACTGCTAAACAAAATGAAATGTCACTATTTAAATTGACGAGTTCAAGGTTTTGTAGGAAGTTGCTCCTGAAATATAATCAGAAAAACGATTTGGATTGTTAGCAGTTTTCCACACAGTTATTTTTATTTACCCACGGACTGCAGAGCTGCTGGGAAGACCAACGTATGTTGCTCAAACCTGTTTGCCTCTGAAACACTACTGGTGATCTTCTACCTGGAACACTGCATGTGGTGAAGGCAACCATAGGTTCCAGGATTTTAACGCAGTAGTGCTGAAGAAACAATTATGCATTTTCAGGAAGGTACGTGCCAAGAAGGGGAACCTACAGGTAACGGTGCTTCTATGTGCCCGCTGCCCTTCCGAAGTGGTAGAGCCTGTCAATGTGAAAGGTGCTGTAATGACAACAAGTCACCTTGGTTTATCAAATAGATGGTACACACTGCAGCCACATTGTATGTAGTTTCGTGACAGTTGTTGAAACCAGTGAAGAACATTTCACGAATAGATCAGGCACTGCTCCAGAAAACCGAACACGTGGACCGGACTGGACTTTAAAAATGGCACCAAAAGCTGGCGACTCTTGCTCGCAGTATCAGTGGACTATTTCGATGCTCTTTGCACTATCAGGGATTGTGCTTAAGTATGGCAATATTTTACTGAACAGTATGCAATAAAAGTATTTCACTGCACGCGTGTCCACATAATAATAAAGAACCATTGACTTGCTCCTTGCAGAAGGTAGAAAGGCTTTGGGGATTCAGCGGATAAGTTATTCATCAGAAGAAATGTTTCTGTTGTCTAGTTGACTGCTGCAGTTATGGAGTCATAGAATCACACAGCACAGAAACCGGCACTTTGGCCCACTATTCCCTTTCCAACCATCAACTAGCTGTCTATACTAACCCATTTTCCAGCACTTGATCTGCAGCCTTCAAAGCATTGGTGATTTGAGATTTTGTCTAAATAGTTAAATGTTGTGGGAGTACCTGCTTCCACCACCTACTCAAGCAGTGCAGTCCAGATTCCAACCACTCACTGGTTAAAACAATCCTTTCTTGCATTCCCTCTAAACCACTTATCCTTAACATACACCTATCTCCTCTAGTTTTAGTCACTTCTGCTCTGGGGGAAAGTTTCCTATTCTTTACCCTATCTATTCCTCTCATAGTTTTATAGACCTTTATCAGGTCTCCCCTTGGCATCCTCTACACCAGTGGTTCTTAACCCTTTTGGCCCCACGACCCCATCAGACATTCTTGGTCAGTACCGTGACCCCCGAAACAAAAATTGGAAAAAAAAACCAGCACAATTTATTGAAACATGTCTGCCAATACTCCGTCAATGGGATGGCTGAAATTGCTTTGCAGCCATCAGGCGATCAAAACGAGGACGAATGCTCAACAGGCAGCACCTCATGTCATCGTCGAACACAAGCCTATTGTGTGCCTACGTTTTCAGAGTTACCATGGTTGAGAATCCAGCCTCACAGTGATAGGTTGAGCGGGACTGGACCAATAGGGTCAGGGCCCTTTTCGAAAGAACAGGACAGTCCTTTACTTTCAGCCGAAGCGTGACGAGGTCTTGATTCATGAAGTCACTCTTGAGCTGCGCATCTTCACGAATTCGGTAAAATTCAACCTTCTCAGCCACGTCAGTATCGCTGTTGGCACCGTCTTCAACAGAAAAGGGTCGGGCGATCCACTCATCACAATAGCAGTTGTCCAGTCCGGGGAAGTAACGTTCAATGGCTTCACTAATTGCCAGAAGGTGAGTTCGAATCTCCTCGTGGAAGTGGCATCCAGCATCTGCCATTACATCCAGGAGAGTCATCATCTCAGGGAAGACAGTCGTGTCACTGTCCTGGATTCTTCTCTGGTAAAGGTGAATCTTCCTCCTGAACGCTGCCACTTTGTTACGAGCCGTGTGTAGCATTGAGAGGTTTCCTTGAAGTGACTGGTTCCTCGGCGAAGAAGTCAGCCAAGTAAGCAACCTTCATCACGAACAGTTCATCCGGCATCTTTTCATGAAGCTGATTCTCCTTCTCGGTACACCCTCTCTCCAAGAACAGCGCTATTTCCTCTCAAAGCTGAAACACACGATTGAGAACTTTACCATGCGAAAGCCAGCGCACCTCTGTGTGGTATATCAGAACAGTGAAATTGGCGCCCATTTCTTCACACATCGTTTTGAAGATTCTTGAGTTTGTTGCGCTCCCTCGGATGTGGTTCACAATCTTCACCACATCTGAAAGCACTTCTCGAAGACCAGGAGGGAGAGTCTTCATTGCTAAAGCATGGTGATGTATCATGCAGTGGTGGCGGAGACAAGGGGAGCGACATCCTTCACGAAGGCTTTGAGGCCGGATCTGCAATCGACCATGGAAGGTGCCCCATCTGTACACACCCCGACAAGTCATTCCCAGCCAAGCCTCATGTTTGATGAGGAAGGCTTCCAGCATTCTGAACATATCTCCCCGAGTGGTAATGGCCAAAGGCTCCGAGAACAGGTACTTCTCCTTCATGGCTTCTCCGTTGAGGTAACAAACGTAGACTAGCAGTTGGGAACATGAGGTAACATCTGTTGACTCGTCCAGTTGCAGTGAATACACTGGACTGCTCTTCACAGCGCTCACTACTTGCAGCAGAACATCATTACTCATATCCGAGATTCGACTTTTGACTGTGTCATCCGAAAGGGAAATCTGCCTGAACTTGTTTGACTGAGGGGCTGGTGCAGGGAGCAAGGATTTAGATTTATAGACCACTGGGATCTCTTCTGGGGTAGGGGTGACCTGTACAAAAGGGTCGGGCTACACCTTAACTGGAGGGTGACTGACGTTCTGGCAGGTTTGCTAGGGCTACACGTGTGGGTTTAAACTAAATAGTGGGGGGGAGGGATTGACAAATTGGGAGTATAAAGATGGAGTTGAAGGGGAAGTGAGTACAGGAACAGTTACAAAAGACTTGAATTAGTGGGAAGGAACGTTTGAGAAGTGATGAGAGAGTAAGGTCAGGGCCAATTGTGAGTGGTGAGAGAGGGGAGGTGAATACCAAGGTTAAAGTGTTGTATATTAATGCGCGAAGTATAAGAAATAAAGTAGGTGAGCTTGAGGCTCAGTTAGAAATTGGCAAGTATGATGTTGTGGGAATTATAGACATGGCTACAAGAGGGCCAGGGCTGGGAACTGAATATTTAAGGGTTTACCTCCTATCGAAAAGACAGACAGGTGGGCAGAGGGGTGGGGTTGCCCTGTTGGTGAGGAATGAAATTCAGTCCCTTGTAAGGGATGACATTGAAACAGGAGATGTGGAGGCAGTATGGATAGAACTAAGTGAATTGTAAGGGTAAAAATACCCTAATGGGACTTATCTACAGGCCCCCAAACAGTAGCCTGGATATAGGGTGCAAGTTGAATCAGGAGTTAAAATTGGCATGTAGTAAAGGTAATGCTGCGGTTGTTATGGGAGATTTCAACATGCAGGTAGACTGGGAAAATTAAGGTTGGGACTGGACCCCAAGAAAGGGAGTTTGTGGAATGCCTCCGTGATGGATTCTTAGAGCAGCTTGCATTGGAGTCTACCAGGAAGAAGGCAATTCAGGATTTAGTGTAATGTAATGAACCAAATTTGCTAAAGGAACTTGAGGTTAAGGAGCCATTAGGAGATAGTGACCATAATATGGTCAAGTTTAATCAACAATTGGAGAGGCAGAAGGGTAAATCGGAGGTGTCGGTGTTACAGTTGAACAAAGGGGACTATGGAGCAATGAGGGAGGAGCTGGCCAAAGTTGACTGGAAAAATACCCTAGTAGGGATGACAGTGGAACTACAATGGCAGGTATTTCTGGGAATAACACAGAAGGTGCAGGATCAGTTAATTCCAAAGAGGAAGAAAGGTTCCAAGGGGAGTAAGGGGCGACGGTGGCTGACAAGGGACGTCAGGGACAGTATAAAAATAAAAGAGAAGAGGTACAACATAGCAAAAATGAGCGGGAAGCAAGAGGATTGGGTAATGTTTAAAGAGCAACAGAAGATAACTAAAAAGGCAATACGGGGAGAAAAGATGAGGTACGAAAGTAAGCTAGCCAAGAATATACAGGAGGATAGGAAAAGCTTCTTTAGGTATGTGAGGAGGAATAAATTAGTTAAGACCAAAGTTGGACCTTTGAAGACTGAAAAAGGTGAATTTATTATGGGGAACAAGGAAATGGCAGATGAGTTGAACAGGTACTTTGGATCAGTCTTCACTAAGGAGGACACAAACAATCCTCCTGATATACTCGTGGCCAGAGGATCTGGGGTGACGGAGGAACTGAAGGAAATCCACATTAAGGCAGGAAATGGTGTTGGATAGACTGATGGGACTGAAGGCTGATAAATCCCCAGGGCCTGATGGTCTGCATCCCAGGGCACTTAAGGAAGTTGCTCTAGAAATTGTGGATGCATTGGTGATCATTTTCCAATGTTCTATAGATTCAGGATCAGTTCCTGTGGATTGGAGGGTAGCTAGTGTTGTCCCACTTTTTAAGAAAGGCGGATAGAGTAAACAGGGAATTATAGACCAGTTAGTCTGACATCGGTGGTGGGGAAGCTGCTGTAGTGAATTATAAAATATGAAATAGAGGCACATTTGAACAGCAGTAACAGGAGTCCGAGTCAGCATGGATTTACGAAGGGGAAATCATGCTTGACAGATCATCTGGAATTTTTGAGGATGTAACTAGGAAAATGGACAAGGGAGAGCCAGTGGATTTAGTGTACCTGGACTTTCAGAAAGCATTTGATAAGGTCCCACATAGGAGATTAGTGGGCAAAATTTGGGCACATGGTATTGGGGGTAGAGTGCTGACATGGATAGAAAATTGGTTGGCAGACAGGAAACAAAGCGTAGGGATTAACGGGTCCCTTTCAGAGTGACAGGCAGTGACTAGTGGGGTACTGCAAGGCTCGGTGCGGGGACCGTAGCTATTTACAATATACATCAATGATTTAGATGAAGGGATTCAAAGTAACATTAGCAAATTTGCAGATGACACAAAGCTGGTTGGCAGTGTGAACTGTGTGGAGGATAGAAACATAGAAACATAGAAAATAGGTGCAGGAGTAGGCCATTCGGCCCTTCGAGCCGGCTCCACCATTCAATATGATCATGGCTGATCATCCAACTCAGTATCCCGTACCTGCCCTCTCTCTATACCCCCTGATCCCTTTAGCCACAAGGGCCACATCTAACCCCCTCTTAAATATAGCCAATGAACTGGCCTCAACTACCTTCTGTGGCAGGGAGTTCCAGAGATTCACCACTCCCTGTGTGAAAAATGTTTTTCTCATCTCGGTCTTAAAGGATTTCCCCCTTATCCTTAAACTGTGACCCCTTGTCCTGGACTTCCAGAGTCTAGTTAGACTGCTTTTATTCAAGACGTCATCTCGGCAAAGGAATTTATGTGCACACTAATCAGATACCCTGAGGATTACTAGGACTCTGATTCTCAATTTAATTGCCTCTCAGACTGATTAAGAAGCGGCACTTCATTTTGCTGTCTGGCATTGAAATGAACCACCTCTCCCAGCAGTGACAAGCTGAACTTGAAGGAGATAACTATCAGTGTGGGTTATAATAGCTGCTTAAATCCATGGTCTCACATTGTTCACATGATGCTGGAAATCAATAGATTATTCTATGTATGTTCTTCACTTTTGCCATATTCTAGGATTATTTATCATTCATTTAATGTCAACTGCTCGCATTAAACATACAGCATAGATCAGTAATGGTCATGCATTGGGCTTCTTTCTATCCAGATGGGATTGCTCCAAAATAACTATCCTGCAATATTCCAGTCACTCATGGTATGTGATGCCTCTAGTAGCCGAGTAGCCCAACAAACCACTGAGTCTCTTGTTTACTCATGAGCATTGCTATATCAAGAGTTTTGTTTTTAACCTTGACTGGTCTCTAAGGGCGTGGGTGATCAAAAACCAAAGATAATGCGTCCCGTTATGTGTGCATACTGCAGCCTCAACAAGCTGGTCTGTAATTAAGGCACCCATGAGTGCCCTTCTCCCTTAAATTCATCTGACTAGCACCTGATCGCACAGCCAAATAAACCAATGGTTTGCCAAATGGATGTCATTTAGGCTCCTAACTCTGGTAATTCTGTGGTACAAGACATAGCCACCAGTCTGTCTGTTTTTTTGTCTTTTGTTTGTTATTTTTAGTGTGGTTTAAAAGTATGTGTTAATGTTCTCTGGTTTGTTTTATGTGTGGTTGGGGGAGGGGGTTGTGGGAGGGGGTTGTGGGAGGGGGTTGGGGGAGGGGGTTGGGGGAAACTTTTCAATCTCTTACCTTGCCGGAGATGTGATTCTTTTCCTGGTCATATCTCCGGTCGCTCTGCGGCCTAACATCATGGACTGGAGGCCTCGCTCGAGACTGACTTTGAGCTCCACCGTGGGGCCGTGGACTTACCATCGGAGCCAGCGATCCCTTGCCTGGGATCGATGCTCTAACCAAGGCCTGTGGATTTCAACATCGAGGAGTTTGCAGTCTCAGGAAGACACTGATGTCGGGAAGCTCCAAGCCACACGAGGTTCGACTAAACCCTACCTAGGGTCTGATCGTCCGGGGCAGGGGAGCTTAGATCCCACCAATGCGAGAGCTCGATCGCCCCGACGAGGAGGGCTCGGCTGCCGGCCGTGAGAGCGAAGATCACCCCGACAACGGAAGGTTCGAGGGCCCTGACCGCGGGAGAACAAAGAAGGGAAGAAGATTGAACTTTTTTTGCCTTCCATCACAGTGAGGAGTGTGGGAGAGTCGCTGTAATGGATGTTCATGTTTAAAATTTATTTGGGTGTCTTGTTGCTCTTTATTGGTATGACTGTATGGCTAATCAAATTCCTCGTATGTTGCAAAACATACTTGGCTAATAAATTACTATTATGATTATGTTTACTATAATCCCGGACAGTAGTTACTATGGTTTTAGTCAGATGATCTTGCTGAGCTAATTGTTTATCATCTCTCTGTTCAGTTAACTTGGTCCAAGCGTCTTGCTCCTACGATTGGTTTGTCATCCTCTTCTACCCCTCTGCCATTCTTTGTCTGACTCAACTCAGTATCATATATCCTTTTGCTATTCATATATTCATATTCATATATCCTTTCGCTATTGAACAGTAGCTACGTTATAGGCCATATTGAATTGTTCCATTTCTACCATGTCTCAGAGTTGTCTGTCCATCCTGGGACCTGAGAGGTCTCGGATTTCACCCAGGTAGTCTTTCTCCACATTTTCACCGAATCCTTCCGACTATGCCAAAATGTAACAATTCAAACTGGTTTTGAGGATTCAGATCCTCCCCCCTTCCCCCTAGCCCTGTCTCCCCCCTCACCCTCCCCACTCTCTCCTCCCCTCCCCCATCCTCATCCCCCTCTTTCCCTTCCCCCCACCCCTCTCCTCCCCTCCCCACTCTCTCCCCATCTCCCCCTCCCCACTCTCTCCCCATCTCCCCCTCCCTACTCTCCCCATCTCTCCCTGCCCCTCCCCACTCTCTCCCCATCTCCCTCTCCCCTCTTCCCCCACCCATCCTCTCCTCCCCTCCACCCCCCTCTCCCTCCGTCTCTTGCCCTTCTGTCTCTTCCCCTCTCTCTCTGTCTCTCCCCATTCTCTCTCTGCCCTCACTCTCTACCCTCTCCCCCCACGTCCCCCTCGAGACGTGCCTGCTAGTGTTGGGGGCTATGCGTCAGTGGATAGGGCGGATATGGGGTAAAAGGAGCAAATTAATAATATTAATATAATATCAAGGGGGGTAGTTAGCGTGTGTGCGGGGTGGTAGTTGGTGTGTGTGACGACACATGCCACCCCCCTGCCCCACCCGCAACCGCACATTGGGGGAACAGACCCAACGGGTCTGCACTTGGTCTACTCCAGTTTAAAAGTGTGAGGTGTGGCAATCCCTGAATGACAGGGAATCAGACCAATCCCATTTCTGGGCTTGGTTAATTTCTACCGGCAGTGGATACATTAAATTACTCATTGCTGGTGTCTCTGTCAAGGCACCGCAGTAATTCTCTCTCTAACTCTCTCACTCCAACAAGAAGACATTTGCAACTTAAAAACAGCACTTGCTACTGCACCAGCTACTGCACGCCTTAGTCCTCCCAGTCCAACTGGCCATTATTAAGTGCAATGCCCATACAAGCGGCCACAATGAAGTATCCTGGGGGGAATGCCCTAGCTGACATTACTGCCCAAACAGCAGATTACGAATTCTGCATATTGGTACCCACAGAACCAAAGATTCTAATAGACAGAACGGCTCTGTCAGACAAGGGAATGTAAAGTGAATTAATGTTCTACCATGTAAAAAGATCTTTGGAAACGAGGGGGCTGCTCCGTTGACCCTTTGACGGGCCTCTGGCTGACCCCTCTCGGACAAATTTGTGTACCTGATGTTTAGTGCAGATTACAATTTGAGGCTTTAATGAAATGACCTGTGTCTAAGAGGGAGGAGCAGTAACAGAGAGAGAGAGAGAGAGAGAGAGAGAGTCGAATGAGATAACAGAAATTTGTGTTGTGGGTTGAGACCGTTCTTCAGTATGTGTTGTATTTATGCACAAACTATGAACTTTTTTGGGTGTATCAAAGTTTTAAGAGTTTTGCATGATTTCCTTGAGGAGTGTATAACTGTCTTACTCTTGAGTGAAATTTTTATTGCTTGAACGTGAGTGAATATCTGAGATGTAGCATATTTGCATGAGGTGTGTAAATTTGTGAGTGAATGTCACAGAAAAGAGGGTGTCGAGTGAGTGTGAGTTTAAAGGCTGTTACTTGTTTGAGGAACCAGTTCTGGGTGATTGGTGAATTAATCATATAATTAAGATGAAATAGGATGTCATTGAATGAGCTTGCTCATTTACATGATAAATCTTTGTAGAGTCTCATGTGTTTTAAAAAGTAGTGTCTCTTTAAGAAGTTGTAGCTGTGTGGGCATTGAGCCGCACTCAGTTATTTTCTTTTATTTTGCTCTTTGGAAATGCATTAGCTATCTATCTGGAAATTAACTGTTTATTCTCTGTCTTCTCAACATTTATTAAACAGCGGATGTGGCTCAGCAAAGAGACTGTTCATTTTTTTCGCCGCACAACCTGGCATTAGGATTGGTGACCTTGTCGATATTTTAAGTTTGATTTCTTCCTATTTCTTACCTTTTGAATTGAATTCAAGAGAGATCTGAATTGTGCCCTGGCCATGTGGTTTTCAGATTGAGGTGATGGATGAGAATTGGAAATGCCTTTATCTCAGAAAAAAATCTGTTAATTTGAAATTGTGAATTTGGGGAGATAGATTGAAAGAATTGGGAATCATTTTAAAATTATTTTCTCTAGATAATTAGCTATTTTAAAGGGTCTGCCTTGTAAGTAGTTAAAGAGTTTAAGTAAAGCCTTGACTGAGACTGGACAGGACCTTAGTGATGAATCAATTACATATGCACAGCAATTGACCCGAACCTTGTCAGTCTTACAGAAAACACTGAACCAGAGAAATGCAGAAACCACTATCAGCTGACCATAACGTCAAATCCTTACAACCAGGAGATCGCGAACTGATAAGAAATTGGAATAGGAGGAAATTTGGAGAACGGTGGAAGGAGCCCTTCCCAGTACTATTGACTACACCTACAGCAGTGAATGTCGCAAATAATCCTTGTTGGATACACCTAACCGATTGCGAAAGAATTGGGGACTGGAACAAGGAAGTATGAACTTGGATGTCCACCTGCAAGACTGGAGGTAAAAAGAAGCCATACAGAATTTTTTTTTTAAAGGCCAGTATTTACAGTATCTTGTTAAAACCAGCCATAAACATAAGCAAACGCATTGTACTGAATTATATACGTGCCTCCCTAATCCCGGATACTACGAACGAGTCTCCCCCTGGTTGAATAAACTTGAACAATTAACAGTGACCCCTTATTTGTTCTTTGGGGTCCTGGGATTAGGATTAAAACCAAAGGGATCGATTTGAGATGCGAGACACCTCTAAGACACACTTAATCGTAGCTACTAGACCTCCAGCAACAGCGAAAGGAAAAAAAATGATGCAATGGCTGAAGAACAAACAGACAATTCATGTTTTAAAGTTACCAATGACACAGAAGGAAAGATCACATGGGGCAGAAAGGAATGGGACACTATGAAAAGCAACAGCTGCCTACTGAGGATATGCCTACTGTGGCTCTGGTCCAAGTACCCTTTGAACTATGGGCAAAGCATAAGAATCATGTGGGATGAGTGTATTCAGCCCCTGAACATAAACTGACTATTAAAAATGGCGTTGCCTTGCCATGTTTAAAACAATATTGACTGGCCCTGGAGGCTGAAGAAGGGATAGCTATGGCATTTATGATTGACATGATTGTCTTTATTGCAACAAACACTATTAGTGAAAATGCAAAGTCCTGTAATACTCCTATGCTGCCAATCCCGAAAGTGGGAAGACGTAATGAATGGCGTTTTGTCTAAGACCTGAGAGCTATTAAAAATAGTCCTTTAGTACCTGATACCAATATTATTCTGTCATCTATACCGGCAGAAGCCGACACCAGAATCCAACAGTAGTAAAATAGCATGCCAGCCTGCTTACGCGCTGTAACGGTGAAGGTTACAATGATAGAAGTGTTAGTAGTGAACTCGCTGCTGTAAGGTAAACAAGCTTCTTCATCTGATTAGGATGTTGGGTTTGTGCCATAACCCCTTACTAGCTCAAGGACAGATTCAAACCAAATTACAATCAGCCACACCTTGTAACATTTGAATTTATGGATGTTAATCTCTTAAAGAAGCTAAACACTAATCTGCAGGTCCCACAGTCATGGATAAATGGCGTGCAGCAATTCAATGGGCGAATTTGTATAAGAGTTAACGCTAACAGCCTGAAACGTATGAATTCTAAATATTACTCTTTAGTTTTTATAAGCTCTGCATAAGTTGTCAGTTGACAGCTCCATTCTCATTTTACCCTTACCATTTTGTCATAAAATATGCTATTTACTTTTTTAATCTCGCAACATGAATTTGACAAAAGTCTTCGACCAGGTTATTGTCATTGTCAAACTGCAAAAATTCTTGATAATCTTTGTACGTAATCATGTTTACAGTTTTACAACTGTTGTATATTAAAAAACGTTCTTACTATAAAATAAGTATTGATCATAAAGATCAACAACGAGGCACCTGTATTATAATAAGACGAGTATTGTGCCTAGATCCCTGATGAATCCTCTAATATCACTGATCTAGCTACCCACGTTTCCCAAGAAATTGAGAAAATCCATAAGGTTGGCAGTGACATGCATGGGTACAATGAAGGAAATGGGAGCTGCTGGCCATTTAGATGGCTTGATGGACTCTGGAATATTAATCATCGCTCTGATTTTTATTGTTAACTGCTTGCGAGCATTATGTACCTACCGAGGATTGTGAATGTTATCATAACTGATAAAGAGGAAGGAATGAGAATGTTTAAAGTTTAAAAGTTACAAAATGGATTCAGCTGTAGAATTAGCAATAAAGAAATGCCTTCACCTTTCTCCTATTACACTAGCAAGGCTAACAAAGATGTTTTTGCCATTCTTCTATAACACAAGCGAGATAACAGCACAACTTCATGAATGTTTTCCTTTATGATATAAACATCAGAAGAATGTCCAGACAACGGTTCTTTCCCTCTGCTCTACAGATTGCAATGTACAAACAATAGATCAACAAGGTCAAAAAACCAAATGCTTGATCTGCAGAAAAATAGCTTCTGTAGCATAACCATATATGGGCTAACCTTTCCTCTCTCGGAAGAACCTGACAATCTTAACAAGCAAGGGGCTGTATAATGCTCTGCAAGATAAAGTATTGCTGAATCGCTGATTATTGGGGTATAATTATATCTGATTGAACATTACCCCTTTGTGTGGGGATAGTGACTCTGTATAGTCTGTATCTGCATACTGTATGAGTGACAGCCTGGTGAAAAAAAGATATTACTACTTGATTACTAATTTTATTGCATTTTTGCCTGTTTGAAGTGAAACGAACCATAACACCCTAATCTTAGACAGTCAATTATGGTTTAAAACTAGCCATCCTCCCTAATACTGAAAATAAGAGTTATTTATTATATCGGGAATTTAGCTAATCACAGATGTCTCTGCGGAAAAAACTCTCTCTGTCTAACTATACATGTCCTTGTAACTGCATGATATAAGGACCAGTGGGGAAAATTATTTTTCTAAGCAGCTAATTGTATTCCTAAGTGAGCCTGCTTGCTTGACTTAGGAGATGTTAGCGAACAACTCCATTTTAGCTGAAAAGCCTATTTAGCCATTATGTTCTAGGGCCAAGTGGCAAATAGAAGCTCCTGCTACTAATTTGTTTATGTTCTTATTTTTTCCTCACCATAGCTCACATTAAAACTGCAGGTTTCTTATTTAGAACACTGAGATAAATTCATATCATCATTATGAATTATTTACCTGCCACAGTGCAGAACAAAGGAAGGCTTTTAACTAATCACAAATTATTAGCGTACCCCAACAAGATATCAGTTTTCACCCTTTCTCCAATATAAACCATTAATGCCAGTCTCCTGAGGTCTTGTTCCACATGAAATAATTGCAAATGGCATCTATCAACTTGAATTTACACATCATCTATCTATATATCCATATCTATCTATATATCACCAAAACTGTTTGTTTGTTTGATCCTGAAACTCTGCCAAAATGGCACATGATAGTGCTACAAGTTTAGGCTCACCTTACTCACATTGTCCTGTGGTGTGCATTAGCCAAGTTTTGTTCAGATTTATGTCATATTTTACTAGTTATTGACATATCACACTTAAATTAACTTAAAACAGCATCCCCAATTGCCGGCTGTGCCTGCGCAGTTTGGTGGAATATTGCGTTGGGGGAATGGGACCCAATGGGTCCACACTTGGTCAAGTACTTTATAAAATTCATTACCCAGCAGACAAATGTTTTCTATTCTACATCTGCAATTAGCAACAGAAATGAGGTGAATATTATTTTGTGTATATTACATCATGATTTTCTGAGGTGATGAGACTGCAAAAACAATGGCAAGGAATTGATTTTTTTAATTAAGTAAAACACCAATATTTAGTTTTTTATACTGTACACAAATATGTCTAAAATCAGTTACCGGAGGAGAAAAAAAGGTATAGAACCTCTTGAGCAGAATGTGCCGAAGGTTTGATTGAAAAGATTACCTCTCCTCCACCAGAAAATGGAGTGGGACTTGAGGTTACAGATGCAGGCATTCAAGTATGTATTTTACTGTGCTTGGTTGTGAAGGAAGCTTCATAGCTTATTTGCACTAAATATTGAGATAGCATGAGTTGTATCAAACTAATTAGTTTGGAGGCAAAAAATCCAGATGCTGGAATTTTGAGCAAAATACAAAGTGCTGGAGGAACTCGGCTAACTTAAGGATCCTGACACAAAACATCATCTGTCCATTCCTTTCACAGATGCCGACTGACCTGTTCCCACAGCACTTTGTGTTTTGATTTGTTTGGAGACTAAGGGGAGATCTGATAGAAGTTTATAACATTTTGAGAGGCACATATGGAATAGATAGTATCATTTTCCCAGAGACTGTCAAAGACCAGAGGGCATACCTTTGAGGTCAATACATTGTGAGCAAAAGGGAACTTAAAACGACTACCCGATAGGTATAAGATATTTTCCATGATTCCGGCTCTTTCCATGATTCCGGCTCTATCACTGACCTCAGGATTACTAATGACCTTTCCAGAACAGAGAACAGTCTCTTCCATGGAAATAATGTGTTGCAGTTTCAGCTGCTGTCCATTAGTTAGCTGGTGCAGGTGCTGGACATACATGCAAGAGCAAGTGACAAGTGTCAGTGTCGTTCAATCTGTTTAGTTGATGCAGCTCACAGTAGAGTAACTGGCAGCGTCTTTACATTCTCAGACGTGGTTGTTGGACTACCAGTAGGTGGCACAGTGGTGCAGTTAGTATAGCCACTGCCTCACAGCATCAAATGTAATTCTGACCTTGGGTGCTGTCTGTGTGGAGTTTGCATGGCCTCCTTGCGGTCGCATGGGTTTCCTCCCGGTGCACATCCCAATGATGTGCAGGCTGTTAAATTAATTGGCCTGTGTAAATTATCCGTAGTGTGTTGGTGTAGAATCTGGGAGAATGTGAGGGCGAGGGGAGTAAGAAATGGAGATTAATGCAGGATTAGTTTAAGTGGGTTATTAATTGAGTGTGGACCCAATGAGCTGAAGTGCATGTTCCAGTATTGTATCTCTTTAGGACTCAGCAACGCTAAATGTGTCAGAGTGGGGGTGAGGGGCCATTAACCAGATACAGGTCCCAAATAAGAGATTATCAGTAGGTGAGGCATTGAACTGTGGATTTTGGTGTCGTTTTGGGTAGGATGTGTCATTTAACTCACCTTGACCAAAAATTTGAAGTCTCAAACTTGCAACACCTGATCCAGGCCTGTGGGACTCAATTTATTTTACATTGACCTCAGGACTATCTTCTCTGTCCTTTTTAAGTGTTTGTTGGATATCCTATTTATCCTCCTTTCTACTTTCTATATAAAAACATTCAGTTTCAGAAATCCATAGTCAATTCCCTCGTATTGTGCTAATTTTGAATCTCTCCCAAATAACCCAGCTCCAGACTCCACTTGTGTGCACTGTGGGTACAATGCATCTCCCACTTAGGTGGCACAGTCTGGTTTGAGTAGTGCTGTCTTTTCACAACCAATTTGGTGGAGCAGCATTGTGTAAATCCATTTCAAACTCACTATTTAAAGGGTGGTAACCATGCATTTGATTGACTGTAGAGTTCATGGGAGAAGCGGTCAACAGAAAGGATATGGACTAGGCATTCCAAGGTTTTAATGATGCCCTGCTCAAAGAGATGCTCGGGGTCATCAGGCTGCACAATTCCTTGTTGAAGGGAGAAAATATGTCAGTGAGGCCAAATGGGCACTACTGGAGATTGTCACAGGAATGGGTAGCTGGAGTACAATGATGTGCTTCTGGATTCAGTGCTGAAACTGGTACATTAACCTAAAAGGATTACGTCAGGAAGGATGAGTACAATGATACACTGGCCTAGACTCTTATAATTATTGATACCTCATTCTGGCTCCTCATGCCCATTTCATTGTATCATTCTTCACATCATGTCACCTTAGAGGTACAACTCCATCTGAAGCCCCACTGACAATCAGCCCTAACGATGCAATACCATTCCTTTGCAATGGCCCTCGACAAAGGCTCTCTGTCAATTTTTTCAGTTACTTTAATTTATTGGTACCTTCTATCCAGCAAGTAGAGATCCATACTAAGTGATTTTTTTTTTCCTTCAATAGTTCAGCAATGAACACAGACAGTTTGCACTTTTGGGCCAATATTTTTATTGAACTAGAAATAAAAGAGGTAATAGAAAACCTTGTTGTGTTAGGCTGATATCTTTAGGACTAACAGATTTGTGCAAGTAATGAATTGGAAACTCTGTGGCTTTTGACTCCATTCATTTATAGGTCCCAGGCATCGTCCAGTTCCTTACAAGGGAGACATCACCCAGGTATGGCAGTAAAGGTTAGACCACTCCATCACCTAGTTTTTCACTGCTCAGCCTAGTTGTTTAAGCTAAGGTACACAAAAATGCTGGAGAAACTCAGCGGGTGCAGCAGCATGAACACCTTTGACCAATTGGTTCATGCCTAACACAGAATTGCTGACATCAATTGGCTGCTCTAAGACAATCTAGCTCAGCACAATAAAGATAATGAGCATGGTATTTTTTCTGCTCCAGATATCCACACTACAACAGAAAAACCGTGTTAAGCCATCAAAGGAATATTAGGAGTTATTTCACTTAGTAAATTAAAAATGCGCTTTTTTTAAAATTGAATGTAGCTCGATTACTAAAGGAATGCTTCCGGCTCAGTGGATAGATAATCAGAAGTGGGCAAATCAAAGGAAAGCTTGCAGGCCTAGAAATACATTTATATTCCAAAAGCATTAAAACAATGTTGCATTTATATTTCTTTAACATGGGGCATATAATTGGTATTACAGAAGGATTATTTTCTCAGCTAGATGACCCCGAGCATCTCTTTCAGAAGATGTGTTATAGAAAATCTCACATTTAATTTCCTGTATTTGATGGCACTGGGCCGTGCAACTGTGTCATCAGGGTTCCTGTCCTTAAGGGGAACAATGATGTTATACATACAGTGCCCTCAATAATGTTTGGGACAAAGACCCATCATTTATTTGTTTGCCTCTGTACTCCACAATTTGAGATTTGTTACAGAGAAAATCACATGTAGTTAAAGTGCACATTGTCAGATTTTAATAAAGACCATTTTTATACATTTTGGTTTCACCATGTAGAAATTACAGCTGTGTTTATACATAGTCCCCCCATTTCTGGGCACCATAATGTTTGGGACACAGCAATGTAATGTAAATGAAAGTAGTCATATTTAGTATTTTGTTGCATATTCTTTGCATGCAATGACTGTTTAAACTCTGTGATTCATGGACATCACCAGTTGCTGGGTGTCTTCTCTGGTGATGCTCTGCCAGGCTTGTATTGCAGCCATCTTTAGCTTATGCTTGTTTTGGGGTCTAGTCCCCTTCAGTTTTCTCTTCAGCATATAAAAGGCATGATGAATTGGGTTCAGATCGGGTGATTGACTTGGCCACTCAAGAATTGACATGTTTTTGCTTCGAAAAACTCCTTTGTTGCTTTAGCAGTGTAGCGGCAGATTTTCATATCTTTCAAGTAATTAGCGCCATAGCCGCTATTTGGATGAGAATGGTTGAAGGGGGTGTCTTCTAACGCATGCGAGCTCACACATGCAGACCTTCAGAGCTTCTTCACAGATAAGACTTTGAAAACACAGTCTTTTGATGAATAAATGCTTTATTGTTGATAGAAAACGGTAAAATACATCCAAACTCCTTCCGACGTTACTGCAATCTTCATCGAGCTCCAGCTTATTACTTTAAACATTAGAAAACTCCTCGTGTCTCCGTAACACTGGCAAGATCTGGCATGTGGCCCGCATGATCCCGCATGGCCCGCATGATCTAGCATGGTCCCGAATGATCCCGCATGGCCTCGCATGGTCCCGCATGATCCAGCATGGTCCCGCATGATCCCGCATGGTCCCGCATGGTCCCGCATGGTCCAGCATGGTCCAGCATGGTCCAGCATGGTCCAGCATGGTCCAGCATGGTCCCGCATGGTCCCGCATGGTCCAGCATGGTCCCGCATGGTCCCGCATGATCCAGCATGGCCCCGCATGATCCAGCATGATCCCGCATGGTCCCGCATGGTCCCGCATGGTCCAGCATGATCCCGCATGGTCCCGCATGATCCAGCATGATCCAGCATGATCCCGCATGGTCCCGCATGGTCCCGCATGGTCTAGCGTGATCCCGCATGGCCCGCATGATCTAGCGTGATCCAGCGTGGTCCCGCGTGATCCCGCATGGTCCCGCATGGTCCCGCATGGTCCCGCATGGTCCAGCATGGTCCCGCATGATCCCGCATGGTCCCGCATGATCCAGCATGATCCCGCATGATCCAGCATGGTCCCGCATGGTCCCGCATGGTCTAGCGTGATCCCGCATGGCCCGCATGATCTAGCGTGATCCAGCGTGGTCCCGCGTGATCCCGCATGGTCCCGCATGGTCCCGCATGATCCCGCATGGTTGAAGGTTTAACCTTACCCATCGTCTCTCCAAACTAATCTAAAAACTAAACTTCTGCGCAAGCATCTAAGCTCCAAACAAGCCCAAAAACACGTCATAAATCCCACCCACAATATAATGGGCAGTAAAATTTAAAGGCACATGCCATCCTCAATGACATGCAAAACAGGCCAAATTGCCACAAGCAGTGTTTGGGATCATTGTCTTGCTGTAGAATGAACTGCTGGCCAATGAGTTTTGAGGCGTTTGTTTGAACATGAGCAGGATGTGTCTACACTTCAGAATTCATTACTACTACCATCAGCAGTTGTACCATCAATGAAGATAAGTGAGCCAGTACCTTCAGCAGCCATACATGTCCATGCCTTAACAGCCCCACCACCGTGTTTCGCAGATGAGGTGGTATGCTTTGGATCGTGGGCAGTTCCTTCTCTCCATACTTTGCTCTTGCCATCACCCTGATATGTTAATCTTCGTCTCATCTGTCCACAAGACCCTTTTCCAGAACTGTGGTTGCTCTTTTAAGTAATTATTGGCAAACCGTAACCTGGCCATCCTATTTTTGCGGCTAACAAGTGGTTTGCATCTTTCAGTGTAGCATCTGTATTTCTGACATGAAGTCTTCTGAGGACAGTGCTCATTGACAAATCCACACCTGACTCCTGAAGAGTGTTTCTGATCTGTAGGACAAGGGCTTGGTGATTTTTCTTTATTATAGAGAGAATTCTTCTGTCATCGGTTGTGGAGGTCTGCCTTGGCCTGCCAGTACCTTTGCAATTAGTAAGCTCACCAGTGCTCTCTTTCTTCTTAATGATGTTCCAAACAGTCTCTAACAGTTTTATTCTTGTTTCGCAGTATCATAATGGCTTCTTTAACTTTCATTGGCACAACTTTGGCCCTCATATTGATAAACAAAACAGCAATAAAAGTTTCCAAAATGGAAAAACTGAAGGAAAGACTAGGTGCTGAGAGCTCTCTGATACCTGCATTAAGGAGGCATTTAAACACACCTGAGCATTTACAAACACCTGTGAAGCCATGTGTCCCACACATTATGGTGCCCTGAAATGGGGAGGGGGACTATAGACAACAGACAATGTATAAACACAGCTGTAATTTCTACATGGTGAAACAAAAATGTATAAAAATACCCTTTAATAAAATCTGACAATGTGCAATTTAACCACGTGATTTTTTTTCTATTACAAATCTCAAATTGCGGAGTACAGAGGCAAATAAATAAATGGTGGGTTTTTGTCCCAAACATAATGGAGGGCCCTATAAAATGGCACAGAGCGACAGGACAATGGTGATAGCAGGACCCGGCTTCTGTGACAGAGACCAGGTGGAAGAGATCCACAGTACTCAGCCAGGAGTGGCAGGATGCCAGCAGGACTTCCCTGCAGAAGTGAGACACCCTGAAACCTTGAATAACATTGAGCTCTTTTGCTATAGCCTGCAACACATCGATGCAGGCACAAGACTCTCACCTGGAAACTCAAGAGACTACAAATACTAGAATCTTGAGCAATGAACAAACTGCTGGAGGAGTGGGTCAGGCAGCATCTGTGGGGGGAACTGGAAAGTTGACGTTTTGGATTGATACCCTTCATCTGGAGTAAAAGCGTGGATAGAAAGCAGTCTGTAGATACAGGTGAGGAGGGGTTGATTAGCAGGTAACAAGAGGGTGAGGGAAGGATGGAGATAACAACAGAGGCTGGGAGGTGGCAAGTGAGGACAAAAGGTTGCAGATACTAGAATCTGTTAAGAAAGGAAGGTGAGGAGTGGGACCACATAAAAGGCTGCAGATCCCCGAGACAGAAGTAAACATATCTTACACAGACATTTTATCACAAAGGCTGAAACAGAAGCATGGATTTTTGTAGATCAGAGGAAGCATATGATCTTTGGGCAGTGAGTTCCTCCTTAGCTTTCCATGGGCCAGAGATCCAGTTCCTATTTTTTAATCAAAGATCAGCAGGAGCGCATTCAAGTGTACATTGTAAGGGGTGTCCGAGTCCTAAAATGGCATTGGACATCTCCATGGTGATTACAAGCTTAGTTCAGAATAAGCAACCTACAGCATGTTTTGCAGTAGTCTGCTGAAGTTGCAAGAGTGCAGGTGTTCCTTTAAATTGCACAGCTGCAAAGAAAGCCTGATGGGATTGAGAGTGACAAATAATTGGTAATATTTGGAAAAAAGATACTGAAACCTCCCCCAGTAACACTTAAAACATCGTGTCAAGTGACAAATAATGCCCTTGGGTCCACATCGTTGTC
Source organism: Amblyraja radiata (assembly GCF_010909765.2). Lineage (NCBI taxonomy): Eukaryota > Metazoa > Chordata > Chondrichthyes > Rajiformes > Rajidae > Amblyraja > Amblyraja radiata. The sequence goes on from NC_045959.1 coordinate 67,058,882, forward strand.
TGCAATACATCAATCATGTAAGTGTGAGTCAATCTGGGAAATTCTTGGTTGCTTTTCAACAATGGCAAGGAATGATTTGGAAATAGTTGTCATAACAAATTGACACAGAGAAATGTTGATTGTCATTTGTTCCACATTGAAATAAACAGCACTGGGTCTTCGTAGTTCCAGGCCACATGTGATTTGTTAAGCCTTTATAAGGAAAATGAACTCAGTAAACAGTTCCCTAACCTCGCTGATGTTCAAGTAAATTGACTGAGAGTAGCTGAGCCATGCACATCACATCATTAGGCTCTCATATACAGTCAAAATGAAGGTTTCCATTAACTGATTATGATTCATGTAAACTTCTGTTTTGAATAGAACGAGAACACCTTTATGCTCCTGTACACGGTAATTAATTCACGTAGAATAATTACAATATTTTTTTAGAAATGATTTGCATGTAAAATGTTGAAAAAAAAATCAATTAACGTCTAGTGCCATAGCGAAGATTTATATAATTTTTAGAACCATGAATTTGCAGTGCAGCAGTGAGACCTCTAAAAAAAAACAGTGAACAACTGATGCTATTAAAGATGCCTTTTTCTCTTGGTAATGAATCCATTAGAATCAGTTGTTCAACCAGAAAGAAAAGGCACTTACGTTGCACTACAAATATATTTTGGCATTATCTGTCAATATGTTTCAAAACTAATTTTGTTCAATATTTATTGGTTCCAGCTTTCTATTTGAGGTATATGCTGCAAGAGAAGGAAAAATCCACAAGTATTTGGATTATAGCAGTGACTGTTTTCCACATTTATATTCACCTACAATACCAACCATTTTGACTTTGTTAAACAATATATCAATCAATCAATCACTCAAATAAACATTACAAAAAGCTTAGATGTCAGTGCTGTCCAATTACTATAGAACGAAGTGCACATAACGCAGTTCACAATCACAGTCAGGAGTTGTTAATAAATTGAAAAACATTAATTCACATACACTCAAAATTTTACCAATTCATTAAATACAATTATCAAAAGATAAATGGGAATCAACATGAATGAGACAGTTTGTAAGGAATTCACAAGTGTAGAAACTATACAGGGAAACCCAACATACCTCTTCACTAAGTGCACAGCAGAAGTACAAAATTTAAATTATATTCTAACATGAAAAACCAATTTCCCCAAGAGGTACATATAAAATAGTCTTAAACAACTGAAATTAACACCAATGTATGTATAATTAATAATTTACAAAATAATTGACAGAATATAAGTACACCCACGGTAATTGTGAGAGAACTGCATCCAGTCAGTACAGGCTTCAGGGAACAACAAAAAATAGCAGTAAACTGCACAACTTGCACTTCACATCAAAATAATGTCTCCTGGCTTCCTTTCATAGAATTCTGTAAAATGGAACTGTACAAAGATTTCACATTGTTACTTGCAAAATATACAACCTACAGCAAAATACATCCCACAGTAAAAGGTGTCTCAAGACATCCTTGTAATAGAATTCTCTAAAATGAAACTGTACAAATTTTTCAGATTGTTACTTGCAAAATATACAACCTACAGTGAAATACATCCACAAGGTTTTTTGTTTTATTTTTCTGACAAACTTTAGGTTTAAATCAATCTTAAAAACAACGTGTCTATTTTGCTTTCAATGCATTTTACACAGGCACCATACTAGTCATCAGAATTTAAATTTACCTGAACACAAGGGAGACAAAAGATGGTGATTAACTGCGATTGAGGCATAAACCCAATTTGATAAATAATATGGGCTTTGTAAACATCCCTCTCATGCTCTTATCACCATTAAACCTGCTGCCATCACTCTAAATCCACTCTACAGCACCTTCTGTAACCCGTTTCTTATCCACAGGTATAAAGTCTCCTTAACTTCAATTCATGTAGTTCTCCAAACTAAACAATTAGTAGCACCTTAAAACATATTGCACTTGGAAAGTAAGACGATATTGATGCTGCCATTTTTACTTGGTGGTCAGTCACTGAAGATGTTTAAACGTTTGAGGTCGTATCTGTTTGCTCCTTCAATTAGAAAATATGAAGTAGAACAGACTGAAATGTAACTCTGTAAATGTAATGTTTCCTCATTAAAGACCAAAGGTGGTCCAATATGTGTTTCACATTCAGGGGCACGATGGTAGACTATGACAGCCTTTATCTCGTGGTCCTGCACAGTAACAGAGAAATATCTTACCAAGAAATATAATACCAGTAGGAGAGTGAGCAGTTTGGCTGGAGTTAATTCTGTTGCAAAATCAGGTTTTCTAGCTCATCTGCTGAGCGAAGTAAAAAGGCTGCTGACTCTCTATATCCTGCTACAAGCTGTCGTACTGCATTTATTTCAGTGGGACTCAGCTGAGCTGGTGGAGTTTTGGAATTGTTAATGTTGGAGGATCCGGAGTGTGATGCAAGCGACTTCTTCACGCTGAGATCTGCTGGCCCTTTGAATAAAAATAAAACATTACTCAGGATTTGGATGTTGTTCTACTGTATATCCTTCCTTAATCTCCAAGTTAATCTATTAATAATATCATTTTACCTTCACATTTTTTAACAAGGTTCATTCAAAACATAAAATGCATGGATCCAAGGGTGAAGAGCCAATTAAATTCAAATATTGCTCATCGGCAAGAAGGGGCTAAAAGTTTTATGGGTGTTTTGTAACTGTAAAGCTATTTGGAGTGGAGTGATGCTGAGCTCAATAATTAGTTCCTTGCCATGTATAAATAATAACGAAAGGCCTAAATGCAGGGGCATTAGAAAGATGCACAGTAGAAAAATTATACATGTGGTTGACAATAAAGACGAAGGCTTTAAATTGCAGAAAGATCGAGATGGTCTGTTCATTTGGTTCAGTTTCATGCAAGCTTGGACCTGATTATCAAGGTAAGTGTAGTGATTTGCCTTATATGGGAATATTTTCCAGTGTTGTGTTAATAAAGTGCAATTGTTCTGGAGGTGGCAATCAATTAACTATTGCTCCCAGAACAATAAGCACGGACAAAGAAGATAAGAGGAGAAAGCCACGTGGCCCCTCAAATCAGCCCCATCATTCAACATGAACATGGCTGTTCAAATGTGATCCAACCTCATGTGCATTGTCCAAAAGGAACCTACACACAACATTCAACATTGAAGATTGGTGTAAGAGTGAAACCCGATTGAAAATGCTCAGTCAAATTTTCAGTCCACATTCAACTTGACAATGGAGCATCCCAGCTGCCATTTTGTTATTTTCCAATCCACATTTGAGCCTATGTTCTGTGAAAGGCCACATGTTGTTGCACAACTTTACTCTGGAACCCAGCAAATACAAACCCTGCTCTCAGCTGTTGAAATAAGAGCAATATGCTCAAACTATAAATGTCTTTGATTATTCACTGAATTTGAAATGCAACCTTTCAGTTTGGGTGCACAATCCTGTATATTGGCAATTGAAGGATATATATTTCAGTATCAGATCAGATTAGTTTAGTGTCATATACACCAAGGTGCAATGAAACACAAATATGTAAATTATTGCTAACCCCAGGCTGTTTTAGATGTTTTAGTATTGCTTTTGATATATTACTGATGATCAACAAAATATATCTTATATACCTACCACTGCTAGTGCTATCACTTGATAAGGAAGGTGGATTTTGCTTCCCACCACCCAGCCCCGTGTAACCATGGTAATAGCCTGTATTTCCATTGATGTACATCAGATCTTGAGAGTAAGAAACTGCTGGAGCTGTGTAATTAACTTGGGCAGAGTCTTTTGTCCATTGCTTCCCAACTGTCGTCGGCTCATCCTGCAAAAGAGTAAGTGTTTCTTTCAATGAAATACAAATTTAATGGAAATAATAGTAATGCAAACAAAAGCAACAAAAAGTTTTCTAACTTTCTGCTGTCAGAAAAACATTCGGAGGTTATGTTTGACGAAAAATGATATTCTCCTTCCTTAGTTGAAAATTAATGGCCACATTGTGGTCACAAGCAGCCTGGGAATTTTATAAGCTTGTCATAAGTTTTTATAGATATGTGAAGAGAAAAAGATTAGTTAAAACAAATGTAGGTCCCTTACAGTCAGAAACAGGTGAATTGATCATGGGGAACAAGGACATGGCAGACCAATTGAATAACTACTTTGGTTCTGTCTTCACTAAGGAAGACTTAATTAATCTGCCGGAAATAGCAGGGGACCGGGGGTCAAATGAGATGGAGAAACTGAGTGAAATCCAGGTTAGCCGGGAAGTGGTGTTAGGTAAATTGAATGGATTAAAGGCCGATAAATCCCCAGGGCCAGATAGGCTGCATCCCAGAGTACTTAAGGAAGTAGCCCCAGAAGTGGATGCATTAATGATAATTTTTCAAAACTCTTTAGATTCTGGAGTAGTTTCTGAGGATTGGAGGGTAGCTAATGTAACCCCACTTTTTAAAAAGGGAGGGAGAGAGAAAACGGGGAATTACAGACCAGTTAGTCTAACATCGGTAGTGGGGAAACCGCTGGAGTCAGTTATTAAAGATGGGATAGCAGCACATTTGGAAAGTGGTGAAATCATTGGACAAAGTCAGCATGGATTTATGAAAGGTAAATCATGTCTGACGAATCTTATAGAATTTTTCGAGGAGGTAACTAGTAGAGTGGATAAGGGAGAACCAGTGGATGTGTTATATCTGGACTTTCAGAAGGCTTTCGACAAGGTCCCACATAAGAGATTAGTATACAAACTTAAAGCACACGGTATTGGGGGTTCAGTATTGATGTGGATAGAGAACTGGCTGGCAGACAGGAAGCAAAGAGTAGGAGTTAACGGGTCCTTTTCAGAATGGCAGGCAGTGACTAGTGGGGTACCGCAAGGCTCAGTGCTGGAACCCCAGCTATTTACAATATATATTAATGATTTGGACGAGGGAATTGAATGCAACATCTCCAGGTTTGCGGATGACACGAAGCTGGGGGGCAGTGTTAGCTGTGAGGAGGATGCTAGGAGGCTGCAAGATGACTTGGATAGGCTGGGTGAGTGGGAAAATGCATGGCAGATGCAGTATAATGTGGATAAATGTGAGGTTATCCACTTTGGTGGCAAAAACAGGAAAGTAGACTATTACCTGAATGGTGGCCGATTAGGAAAAGGGAAGATGCAACGAGACCTGGGTGTCATGGTACACCAGTCCAAATCAGTAAGACTAAGTCAGCTAATTTTAATTACATTTAGATAACATAGAGCAACAAATATTTGGAAAAGCACGTAAGATTACAGACACAAGTTAAAAGAGACAAGCAGAAAATGTTAATGTGATTTTTTTTAAAATCAGGACTTCAAATTTTCTGCTGAGGGAAAATATTGTAAAATTCATCTTTAAAGTTTAGATGTTTTGAAGGATGTTCAGTCATAATAACACTTACTCATCAATGTATCAACAACTTTTTCAGCTGATTTTACAATATATCTACTGGGTCCATACCATTGCTGTGAATTTAATATATTTTCAATAACTGCAGCATTGCAATCTGTAGGGAAAAAGGTTGTATCTAACAGTAGTTTCTTGATTTATATGCTGAACCATATAAAAGTAATAACTGATGGCTTCATTGGTTTTACTACAGTAAGATCCAGACCTGTTACAGTCAAATTAGTTAATTTAAATTGACAGAAAATTATAGACCGTAATGCTAAGTGAAAACTTTCTATACATACCAACATAAATATTGATTCCAAATTGAAACCCTACTAAGAGTTTTGCCCCAAATCAAAAATGGTATTATTTGAAATAGTTGAAAGATACAACATTTAAAAAATGGCTTAATTATTTATTCTTTTATTTGTTATTTTAATAATTGTAATTATACTTATTGTGGGACAATGAAACATATCAGGAATAATGAATACACAAGAAACCACAGATGCTGAAATCTGGAGCAAAGAACAAACTACTGGGGAAACTCAGCAGCCAGGCAGCATCTATGGAAAGAAATGGACAGTGAATGTTTGTTTTTTTAAATTAGGATAAATCTGTGACTGGCATTTACCCTTTCTGTAGGATATTCAAAGTCTGCAGAAATATATTTTAAATTACTTTAAAACTCAGGTTATTTTTGGGAGCTGGATATGATACCACATCTATATTCTTATCAAGAGTGATCCTGTAACGATAGATTTTGCATAGTACACAGCAGATTCAAAGCCAATATCACATGTTTTAAGAAATTTAAGTCATAAATCTGCTTTCCAGATATTGACTCATTGCTCTTTAATTTTCACAGGGTTGCAAAACAAAAGCTTTTCACTGAACCTAGGTACAAGTGACAATAAAGTATCATTGAGTCATTGTCAATAAAATGCAGAACTCCCAGCACCATCATATTTAGAAAATTGTGCTAGAATTGGCAGATCTGTGGGTAGATTAAAACAGTATAGATGACCAACAGATATATTCAAATCGGCTCTTCACATATGAAGGCAATTTACCAAGCTAGGAATTACAGAATTATACAACCATGGATCTGCTAAATCATTGATATATTGTCTCATTCCTTTTCTCATTCTTTCACAAACTTTAAATTTTCCTGTTGAAAAGCTGTATTTTACCCCGTTATTCAATATATCAAAACCCCTCGTTACAATGTTTTTGGGATGGAAGAGTTCCATAGGTTCTTCTGCAGGCTCTTCTTTAAGTCTCAAAAACCTTCCTAAATTAAAGGACACATAAAATAGAAATCTGAAGGAGCCCATTTGGGCCATGGTATCTAAGCAAAAAATTAATCCATTTAGATAAGGAAAGTTGGTTAGTGGGTGCAAGCATTATCTGGCTGTCAATGCATTTCTGTGGCAGATCTTGTTCAGATCCAGTCCCAATACTATTTTATAATTGGGACGGTTATCTGTAGTTCGGGGCTTGCTAATCATGTTGGAACAGATTTCATTCAACAAGTACCTGTGAGAAGAGATGTGAATGGGTGGTTGATGGTCAGCATGAAGGTGAGCTTGGTGGGCTGAAGGAAGTGTCCGCGCGGTATCGCTCTATGATTCTAAAATCCATTCCAGGTAAGTGCAGATCTAGAAGAAAAGGGAGCAGCGAGCATGGGTGCCACTGCCAGGAAATTCTGGGCCATGTGTCAGCAGTTCCAAATTCATAATTTCTAAATTAGTAGTACTTTTTCTGGTATTACCATCTCCAAAAGCTTGTCCATCACTGGGCTGGGCTCACTAGTTTATGGCTATGCAATTAGTCTCCAAACCTATAATTTTGAAATTCTAGAAGCTGCATGTCCTTTGCTTAAATTATTGTGGATTGGCCTCAGATACATTACTGCAGCATAATATTCAACAGGCGATTACACCTACATCAGTGCATTTGCAAGAAGTTGCCAAGTACATAATAGCAGAAATTCCATTGATTATTAATTTATTTCTGCACATCTGATGCTTCCTCTTCTGTCACAAATAAAAAAGGACTGCAATGTATAACATGTACTAGAAGTGAACTAATATTGAATACTTTAGTGCCTCGATCATGTAATTCACCAGTGCATTTGAGAAAGCAAAATGCTGTTTAGTTGCTACTGCACTTGCTGCCTTGCAATCGTGTGCTACAGTACCTTCTTGACCGAGTACTAATGGAGGGTAGCTATTTAGCTGGAGGGCAGGATGCTTGTGATGTGGGCCGCCTATTACTATTGTTTGTGATGAACTCAGTAAAGGTGCACGATGCCAAAGATGCCCTTTATTTTGATAGTCCATTTCTAAGTAATTTGACACATGCAGGGTTGGGTGATGACTGAAGAATTAGCTCTTTATTCTATCAAGCCCCATTATAATTTTGAACATGGTTATAAAAAATCTCCCTGTCTTCTCTGCTCAAAGGAGAACAACATAAATCACTCAGTATTAGAAGTTTATTTCAGAAACTAGTTTTTTACATTACTGCAGTTTGCTTTAGGGCTGCATTTTCTTTCGTGTGCAGAAGGCATGTAGATGAAAAATTAATGCCGTGAGGGGCTGCTGGGTATATTTCCACCAAACATGGTAACAGGCTCACAAACTCATCTCGTGTCACTGCAAACTATGAATTCCTCACAGCACTTTGGAAGCAGTTGATGTATTTAATCAATCAAAGAGGATGTAGTTTTGCAGGATTTCCCCCCCCCCCCCCCCCCCCCCCCCCCCCCCCCCCCCCCCCCCCAACCCCTCAATGAATTATTATTTCCTGGCTTGTGGCATTTGACGAAACTGTCCTGTTCTTGGGGTGAAGATCTACCAGGAAACTGCAACAAAGCCTCTCAGCCAGGACATAGAGGTACGCAGGATGAAATTTGCAGGACGTACTCAGAATGTCACCAGAACGTGCACCTAAGACATGGCATGGCATGGCAACCTGACGGAAGAAGAAAAAAAGGCCGACCAAAACTCACATGGAGGCAAACATTCCAGAAGGTTTTGGAAGCCCGGGACGCAAGCCTATCGAGGGTGGAAGACGTCGGACATAACCATACAGAATGGCGAAAGCTTGCTGCCCAATGCACTCAGCAGTGTGGGAGGAACTAAGTCTAAAAGGAATGAATGCATTAAGTGCTTTTTGGTGATTATTTTTTTACTGTTTCATCTGCACACTGAAGGGACGGGACGCTGGATATTTGGCGAACATAATGCTCTGAAGGATAGGACAGAGGGCGGAAATAAGAAAACCTCATCCTATTGAAAGTATGGACTCCCAAAGACATGCAGATGTGTAGGCCTCCGGAAATTGCTCCTGGTGTGTAGGGAGTGGATATGAGAGTGGGATAACATTGAACTAGGGTGGGCAAGTGTGAACTAGTTGATGGGTGATTGATGGTCGGTGTGGACTAGTTTTCTGGCATTTCTATCTCTAAATCTGGCTGTTTGTATCTCTAAACTAATAACAGCGACTGCATTTATACAGTGTCTTTAACACAGCAAAATCTTCCAAGGACTTCAACTCGCATTTTACCAAACAAATCTTTACACAAAGCTACGTAAAGGGAATGGAGGGCCAACAACTAAAATAATCTAAGGACCAACTTAAATATAAACAAAACAGAGAAGAGGTTGGAAATTCATAAGCTAAGTATACGCACTCATAATAGACAAGTCATTAAAACTGAAGATCTCACAGTGGGTTGAAGAGCTTGACAAGGTTAAGGAGAAAGTGAGTAGTGAGGCAACGGAGGGATTTGAAAGTAAGAATGGAAATGTTAAAATCAGGAACCAATTTAGGCATAATGGATGAATAGGATGTTTCACAGAAAAATATAGGATGTTTTACAGAAAAATATTTTCATTACATTTAGAAGGAAGTAATTTGAAAATGTCTGTATGCTATTAACATGTCTAACAATTATCTGGAATCAGAACATACAACAAATGATGCATAATGCATAATTTTAGTGGGGATTTTTTTCCCAAATGTCCCATCCTCCACATCCCTTTCTGGAGAACCTTATCAAATAATGCAGCTGAACAGAGAAGTAACGAAAATGACAAATTGTCATTTACCAATAATAGTGACCACATTCTTTAGAAGATTGAGGCTGTTCAGTAGGTCGACCAATAGTCTTTTGAACTTTTACGGTGGAGAGCCGACTGACTGGTTGCTTTAAGGCCTGGATCAGTACTTCGAACCCCCAGAAATGAAGGAGACTGCAGAAAGTGGAAGGCATTGCCTGTTCCACCACGAGTATTGACTTCCCTGGCATTGAATGGATCTACAACAGTTGCTGTCTCTAAAAGCAGCTAATATCATCAAAGATCCACACCACCCTGGCTCTCATCTTGCTAATAGCTTTGGGGGAAGGTACAGACGCCTGAAAACCATGTCCGCCGGTTTAATAATAGCTTCTTCCCAGCAACCATCAGACTCTATTAACACTGCACAACACTAACCACAACCCTCCCTTAGCAACTATGATCTACAATGGACTTTGTTTTGGTGACATTACGTACTTTAGTCTTAAACTATTATTGTCCGGGTATTGAGTATTACTGTTTATTAACATTGTATTATTGTATATTTATTTGTGCGCTATTGCATTAATTGGCCTGTAAAGCTGTGGCAAGTGAGAATTTCACTGTTCCATTCCCAGGATCCATGACAGTTAAACACCCATGACTCTTAAGGAAAGGACGACATCTTAAGGAACTGGAATTTGTTAGCATTCTGATTTCATGAAATCAGGCAAACATATGCCAACTGGACCTCCCCTTGATACACTGGACAGTTTATCACTGAAAAGGAAAAGTTTCCACACCATCCATATATATGTGGTGGACTACAAGAAGAATTTATTCAAGGTGAGTGGCATGTTTCTGGGAAACATCCCAGAGCTGTCCACAATGCCAGACATTTTTAGTATCTGGCTTTGCCCAGAGAGATAATTGCTGGGCTTTCACTACTTTGTTAGCTGTTCGTCCCAACATGCTCTCCACCAGTGCGAGTGACCACATATACAAGAGCAATGGAGTTCCAAAATCACCATGGGATAAATAAACAGAAGTCTGCTGATGATGAGATTCTGTGGCCAGGGGCATTTTACAATATACACCAAGCAAGTGTGAATATTTCATCTTCTGCTGCCGCTTGCTGCCAATCAAAGAGAGCCGCTGCTGCGAGAAGTAGAGAGGTAATGAGCCCCAGAACCCAGGAGCAACAGAAACATGACAAACAAAACAAAGATGGTGGCCACCAGAGGCCCTGCTTAGCACCGAGACTCACTTCCACCTAAGTGGACGAGGCTGACTTTGACCACATGGGAAATAAGGTAATCCTGACTAAATATGATTTTCAGAAAAAGCATACAAAATACATGTGAAGAACCGAGTGAATTCCTCAACACTACAATCCTTAACATTGTGACTGTATAATCAGTCAGGAGAGCCCAGATTTTGCATGAAAACCTCCAGGAACCTACCCTCACTGAACATAACACGTCAATAACACATTCCTGATCCAATTAATTTAAAGGCATGCTGTAACATCTCTGGGTTTTCTGGTGAGTGGAACCACATTTGAAGAACTCAAACCTCTCTGTAAAATCTAATGTTAAACCTGGAGTATTGTGTGCAGTTTTGGTCCCCTAATTTGAGGAAGGACATTCTTACTATTGAGGGAGTGCAGCGTAGGATGGCGGGACTGTCATATGCTGAGAGAATGGAGCGGCTGGGCTTGTATACTCTGGAGTTTAGAAGGATGAGAGGAGGTCTTATTGAAACATAAAAGATTATTAAGGGTTTGGACAGGCTAGAGGCAGGAACCATGTTCCCGATGTTGGGAGAGTCCAGAACCAGGGGCCACAGTTACAGTATAAGGGGTAAGCCATTTAGAACGGAGTCGAGGAAACACTTTTTCTCACAGAGTTGTTAGTCTGTGGAATTCTCTGCCTCAGAGGGCGGTGGAGGCCGGTTCTTTGGATACTTTCAAGAGAGAGCTAGATATGGCTCTGAAAGATAGCGGAGTCAGGGGATATGGGGAGAAGGCAGGAATGGGGTACTGATTGGGGAAGATCAGCCATGATCACATTAAATGCTGGTGCTGGCTCGAAAGGCCGAATGGCCTACTCCTACACCTATTGTCTATTGTCTCTCGGACCTCAGTCCATTGTGTGAGAATTACAATTCTGCAGATGTAAACAGTCAGATCACCTTGATGTCTCTTGTGAAATATGATATTTCTACAAGCATTATTTCATTGACTGGGAATTTTCACTCCTGGAGGAGACTACTGAAGCTACCTCCTGGCAGGTTCTGTAATGCATCTGTAGATCTGCCAGCTTAGCGCAGAGAATCATTTCCCCAGCTTGTTATTGACGGAATTGCAGATGTCCCCAAGTCTTGCCTTTCCTGTCTCTTCCAAAATATCCTTCTCTGAATGCTGTGTAGTAAAGTGTCAGAAATATGTGCAGAAGTGGGTTATATCCTGCTAGGACTGGTCCAGGTCCTGCTCTAACCTATTGCTAGTGGTAAATCACTGTTTTATTATTGGATTTTAGCAAATAATGCTATTTTTTCTAGGGCACCCAAATAGGCATTTAACTGCACACCAAAGACAAAAGCAACTGAACTTCTTGAGTGAACTTATGAATGTTCGAATATTCACCAGAGTGAAAATGGAAAAGCTCAAGAAACAGCAAACCCATTCATGATTAACTTTTGACACCTTGGCAAGGCCATTTATGTTTCATCCTTGCAATCGTCAGTTAACTTTCATCAAGTTGTATCTCAGCATCTTGTTTAACATGTTATATTTGAGTACTAGTATTTTAATTTTAATATCTATTAAAACCCTAATATGGGGATATGGTAACTCAGTTAATATCTTTTCCAAAGAATGGAATCTCCACCATTCCATCTGTGATTCAGGTTACGTGTTCAGCTCAAATAAGGACAATCACCTAAGGGACATATTATCATGTACTTTTTATATCAATTACACTGTAACCATATGAGACTCATTCAATTCTGAGACGAATACCTGTTGCTGTTGACGTACATCCAGACGCATTCTCTTTGCTGCATTTCTGCTCTCGCTCTCACATGCGGTGGCCAATATGTTCTCTGCTACTGCAGAAGTGAGGTGCGAAGGGATGGGGCGAGACTAAAGAAAGAAACACAAAAGATTATACTGGACTTGTAAAAGGTAATTAAAAGCCTACGCAAATATTTATGGACTATATTTCTGAAACAAGAACACCGATAGCAAACCTGTTTGCTTCAACACAATGTGAGGCAAAAAAATAAAATTACTAAAATATACAATTGACATTCGAGATCAAACCTAACAAAGCCACACAAAGCTATCACAAATATGTTTTTTTTCTGCTTAACTGTAGTAGGCTTAATTCAGTCTACTTTTCTCTGTTTCAGTTTTCACCAACTCTAAGCAGCATCCTTTGGGTTGACTGCTGCATAACTACTGCTGTTACAGAACTGCCACTTTCAACTCAAAGAACTTGGACTGCAAAAAACATATTATAGGCATGCTGCAATTTATAATCATACTGAATGCCACATTCAACATTACGATTTTGCTGACAGTTACCTTAGAAGTATTGGAAATAACAAAACGTTCATTCCTTGCTTCAAAACATGCAAACTATTTGCAAATAGGAAATTATAGGTGTGGAATTGTGAATGATATGAGGGAAAGCATAAGGGTTAAAATATTTTTAAGGTGAAATAAACAGAATTAAATCTGACATAATTTGGTGAATTAGTTTTCATTAAAACATCATTCTCCATTAGGTCTTCATCATTTTCATCAAATTTGTTTTACCTGAAGATTGACTGCATCATAAATATTTTATTAAATTCAGTTTCATTAAATCAAACTCTTTTATGATACATCATTCAATTTTTATTAGAAAATACCATAAGCCCCAATGTTTAAACAAAAGAAAAACAAATATTTTAACAATTGAGAGCTATCTTATTTTATACGAGTAGATGAAACACATGCAGGAAATCTGAAATAAAGGCAGAAAATGCTGGAAATAACTGGCCAGGTCACATTCGTGGGAAGAGAAACTGAGATGAGTTACAGAGAAAGGTTGAACAAGTTAGGGCTTTATTCTTTGGAGCGCAGAAGGTTAAGGGGGGACTTGATAGAGGTTTTTAAAATGATGAGAGGGATAGACAGAGTTGACGTGGAAAAGCTTTTCCCACTGAGAGTAGGGAAGATTCAAACAAGGGGACATGACTTGAGAATTAAGGGACTGAAGTTTAGGGGTAACATGAGGGGGAACTTCTTTACTCAGAGAGTGGTAGCTGTGTGGAATGAGCTTCCAGTGAAGGTGGTGGAGGCAGGTTCGTTTTTATCATTTAAAAATAAATTGGATAGTTATATGGATGGGAAAGGAATGGAGGGTTATGGTCTGAGCGCAGGTATATGGGACTAGGGGAGATTATGTGTTCGGCACGGACTAGAGGGGTCGAGATGGCCTGTTTCCGTGCTGTAATTGTTATATGGTTATATGGTTATTATATGAGAGAAACATAGTTAAATATTAACAGTTAACATTTCAGGTTGAAGACCCTTCATCAGAACTGGGAAAGAGACAAAAGAAGCTCATAAAGCTGTGGGAAAGGTGGAGGAGGGGATGTCTCTGATAGAGTAAACCAGCATGACTATGGGGATAATTTATAAATAAGGTTATCTGGTTAACGAATGGGAGTTTGACATAGATGAAAGTACATAAACAAAATAATGTAGTAGTTACAAAATGCAGGGCAAGATGATTACAAGCTCGGTAGGTCAGGCTGGGAATGTCACAGAGTCATACAGCACAGGAGCAGGCCCTTGGGCCCAACTTGCCCATGTCGACCAAGATGCTCCATCTACACTAGTCACACCTGCCCGCGTTTGGCCCATATCCCTCTCAACCTTTTCTATCCATGTGCCTTTCCAAATGTTTTTTCAATGTTGTTATACGTGCCTCGCCCACCTCCTCTAGCAAGTCGTTTCATATACCTACCATGTGAGTTTCATATACCTACCTCTATATGAATCCCCTCAAATTCCTATTATATCTTTCCCCTCTCACTTTAACCCTATGACCTCTGATTCTTCTATTCTGGTCCTCCATCCTCAGAGGAAAAGAAAAGGGGGGAAAAAAATAAGTCTAAAAAATGACAATGTTGGTAGCAAATAGTTACTAACAGTGATAAGGTAGGATGGTGAATCATGGGACTGTCCCGGCGATTTTTTAGGTGACTGCAGGAGACTATGCAATCGCCACATGGTCACCACATGTTCGCGGGTAGTTGCCGGGGAGTCCCTTCATGGTCACGACGAGTTCCCGCATTCTGGGAACTAGTCGCGGCCTCATTATGGTCGCCGCAAATTTTTCAACATGTTGAAAAATTAACGGCGACTAGAATGAAACCACCATGAAGAGTAGCGAGAATTCTCATGCCGTAGGTGGGTCGCCAGGAGGTTCTAGTGGGTTGCCAGGAGGTCGAAAGTTCTCATAGGTTGTAGCCGGTGCTGACCGGTGAATTTCATTGGCTCATTAGGGGAAAAAAACGTAAGCAGTAGTTTTCAGAATCACGGATAACCAACCGGTAATATTAATGTCCGCCGAGCTTCACAGCCGTGTAGCTCTGGCTTCTTAAATGTTGTCTCCATTCTTTCTCCCTCCTTCTCCCCCCCCCTCCCCCACTCTTTTAAAGAACTTACAGTACACTGGGAAAAAAAACGTAACCAGTAGTCACCGACCGGTAATGTTAAATGTCTGCCGAGCTTCACAGCCGTGTATCTCTGGCTTCTTAAATGTTGGCTCCACTCCTTCTCCCTCCTTCTTCCCTTTCTCACCCCCCCCCCCCCTCCTCCCCTCTTTTAAAGGACTTACCGTACACTGGGGAAAAAAACGTAAGCAGTAGTTACAAACCGGTAATTTTAAATGTCCGCCGAGCTTCACAGCCGTGTATCTCTGGCTTCTTAAAAGTTGTCTGGCTTCTTAAAAGTTGTCTCCACTCCTTCTCCGCCCTCTTTTAAAGAGTTTAACGTACATGTGTGTCTGTATCAACTTGGCTTTGCACCGTGTGAATTTCACTCAGACAGCGCTCCCTCCGCTTGCCCTGTCCCCCGCCTGCATAACGGGCTGGTGAAGGAAGCGATGTGTGTGTGTGTGTGTGTGTGTGTGTGTGTGTGTGTGTGTGTGTGTGTGTGTGTGTGTGTGTGTGTGTGTGTGTGTGTGTTCCACTCTGACAGTCGCCGTTCCAGTTGCTGTTTTTTCAGGCGAATGCCGGCAACTTGGCAGCAGTCGCCTGAAAAATCGCCTAAGTGGGAAAAGCCCATTAGGAAATGCTTACAACTCTTGCCTAAACAACAATGCCTTTGATTTCTAAAATGTCTACATTGAAATACAGTGGACCAGATATGCTTTTGCAATTTTGTGCTCTGAAGGAAATAATTTATTTCAAGACTTATTTATATTGGGTACATGCGTAGGCCATGCACCTTCAAATAAATGTGCAGGTCCTCCATGCAGATGGGTACCTACACAAAAAGACCATCAGAAATACACAATGGTGGATCTTATCATAATTTGTGTAAAATTCATTACAACACTGAACGCCAGTAAATAGCTTGGGACAGTTCCACTAAAACTGGACAATTTGAGAGCCATGACTTGCTTTGATGTTGATTAAAGAAGACTGGGCTCTTGGTCCAACAATGGGGAGAAGTCTGGGGTGTCGATTTTCTGGCAGGTCAGTTCTCAAAATATTTTATTTTCTCTTCAATTCCCTAACATTTCACTGCTCATGTTATTAGGATCCCAATCTTGAATCTGTATCCACAAACCTCCATCCTGACACAGACAATAGACAATAGGTGCAGGAGTAGGCCATTCGGCCCTCCGAGCCAGCACCACCATTCAATGTGATCATGGCAGATCATCCACAATCAGTACCTCGTTCCTGCCTTCTCCCCATATCCCCTGACTCCACTATCTTTAAGAGCCCTATCTAGCTCTCTCTTGAAAGTATCCAGAGAACTGGCCTCCACTGCCCTGTGAGGCAGAGAATTCCACAGACTCACAACTCTCTGTGTGAAAAAGTGTTTCCTCATCTCTGTTCTAAATGGCTTACCCCTTATTCTTAAACTGTGGCCCCTGGTTCAATACAATACAATACAATACGGTTTATTTGTCACATTGCACATAAAGTGCAAGTGAAATGAATATGTCAGCAGCGGTACAATGATTAAGAACACACACAAAAACACAATAAAAATTTAACATAAACATCCACCACAGCATTCATCACTGTGGTGGAAGGCACACAATTTGGCCAGTCCTCCCCCATTTTCCCCTGTGGTCGGGACCTCAACCCTCCTCAGCCGTTGCTGCGGGCGTCCAGATGGTAAAAGGACAAGGTACAAGTCCAGGTAAGTCCAGGATCGGCTCTTCCCCACCGGAGACCGCGGCTTTAAGTTGGTGTAGGCCGCAGGCTGGCGGTCGAGATTTAAAGTTTAAAGTTCCCGCCGCGCCGCAGCCAGAAGCACCGCAGACCGCAGGGCCGGAGGTCGAAGCTACCCTCCAGGGGTGATGGTAAGTCGCCACCGCGCCCGCGGTAGAAGTTAGCCGCGGGCCGGCAGTGATGGCTTCTTCTTCCCCCGGGTCCCCCATGAGGGATCCCGGGCTGCAGACGCCGCGCCAGCTGGAGCTGTGCAGACAGCGCGCGGCTTCAGGCTGCCGGCTGCCCCGGGCCAGCGAAACGGAGTGCTCCCCTCCAGCGAGCCCCAGCGAGGGCTCACCCGCTCCACGCCGAGAGTCCACGCTGCGCCCGCCGCTGAAGCCCCGGGCGCGTCTCTGGGAAAGGCCGCGCCGATCCTTGCTGTTAGGCCACGGGGGAGGCGACCTGGAAAAAGTCGCCTCTCCATGGAGGAGGCGGCCGAAACGGTTTCCCCCTAACCCCCCCACACCACCCCCCACACAAAACACACAAAGAAACATTAAAAACATACTTTAAAACATACTAAAAAAAATAAAAAAGTTGAAAAAACTAACGCGCTGCTGACAGGGCTGCCACCATTGCAGCGCCCCCACCACTGGTTCTGGACTCCCCCAACATCGGGAACATGTTTCCTGCCTCTAGCATGTCCAAACCCTTAATAATCTTGTCTGTTTCAATAAGATATCTGCTCATCCTTCTAAATTCCAGTATACAAGCCCAGCAGCTCCATTTTCTCAGCATATGACAGTTCCGCCATCCTGGGAATTTACCTTTGGGAACCTATACAGCACTCCCTCAATAGCATGAATGTCCTTCCTTAAATTCGGAGGCCAAAACTGCACGCAATACTTCAGGGGTGGTCTCACTAGGGCCCTGTACAACTGCAGAGTACCTCTTTGCTCCTATACTCAACCTCTCTTGTTATGAAGGCCAACATGCCATTCACTTTCTTCACTGCCTGCTGTACCCGCATGATTACTTTCATTGACTGATGAACAAGGACCCCCCAGATCCCCATTGTACTTCCCCTTTTCCTTGACACCATTTAGATAATAATCTGCCTTCCTGTTTTTGTTACCAAAGCGGATAACCTCACATTTATCCACATTAAATTGCATCTGCCATGCATCTGCCCGCTCACCCAACCTGTCCAAGTCACCCTGCATTCTCATAGCATCCTCCTCACAGTTCACACTGCCACCCAGCTTTGTCATTTGTAAATTTGCGAATGTTACGTAATCCCTTCATCTAAATCATTAATATATATTGTAAATTATTTAAAAAGACATAACACACACTCCCCAAATGATCCTTCTCTCTAAGTCTCTATCCCTGATGCAGAACTTCTTTCAGAGTTACCTTTCAGTTTTCCCTTTATTTAATATTTATTTAAAAAGATGTGTTCCTTCTTTTAACGTTTCCCCTTCAGTGATATCCCAACTCCCTTTCTACACTGACTTCAGGCTTGTCCCCCACGCTATCTTGCATCCTCCACCGCTCGTCCTCTCAACCAGCACACTCCCATCTCTTGAACGCACAATACAGTATCGTTAACAGGGGCACTTCACATGAAAATATCTGCGCCAGGAATTGATGCCAAAAGGGAAGGACCATCTAGGTTACCTTCAATTATCATGATAGTCGAACAATACATTGTGAAAGACTAACACCAGAAATACCAAATTGCCAAATATCACTAACTTGTAAAAAGTACCAAAACTCACATGTTTGGAACAGAACGTGCATTATTTAGCAGCAAGACATGGAAACTCCTAAAACAATTCTAAAGATTACTGACAGCTGCAATCATCCATAAAACAAAAGTGGATTTCGCATGAAAAAGTATTTCAAATACATGAAACAAAAAGCAAACATTTCACTAGAATAAGGATAACAATGTTTGAAACTAAAGAAGCTAATATCTTTAGAGAAGGCAGCTTAACACAAGATGAAACAGGGCTAATACCAAATAAGATGCATCACCAAATTAAACACAAGGCGTAGCCATGGGCACTCGCATGGGCCCCAGGTACGCCTGCCTCTTTGTCGGGTACGTCGAACAATCCTTGTTCAATACGTACCAGGGCCCCATCCCCGACCTCTACCTCCGTTACATCGACGACTGCTTTGGGGCCACCTCCTGCACCCACACACAACTGACTGACTTCATCCACTTCACCACCAACTTCCATCCGGCACTGAAATACACCTGGACTATTTCCGACACTTCCCTACCATTCCTTGAACTCACTATCTCCATCGCAGGTGATAGACTCCTGACTGACATCCACTACAAACCCACTGACTCCCATGGCTATCTGGACTACACTTCTTCCCACCCTGCCTCCTGTAAGGACTCCATCCCTTACTCCCAATTCCTCCGCCTACGCCGCATCTGCTCCCAGGATGAGGTGTTCCACACCAGGACATCTGAAATGTCCTCATTCTTCAGGGAACGGGGATTCCCCTCCTCCACCATAGATGAGGCTCGCACCAGGGTCTCTTCCATACCCCGCAACACTACTCTCTCTCCCCATCCCCGCACTCGCAACAAGGGCAGAGTCCCCCTAGTCCTCACCTTTCACCCCACCAGCCGTCACATACAACAAATAATCCTACGTCATTTTCGCCACCTCCAATGTGACCCCACCACTCGCCACATCTTCCCATCTCCCCCAATGTCTGCCTTCCGCAAAGACCGCTCCCTCCGCAACTCCATTGTCAATTCTTCCCTTCCCTCCCGTACCACCCCCTCCCCGGGCACTTTCCGTTGCAACCGCAAGAAATGCAACACCTGTCCCTTTACCTCCCCCCTCGACTCCATTCAAGGACCCAAGCAGTCGTTCCAGGTGCGACAGAGGTTCACCTGTATCTCCTCCAACCTCATCTACTGCATCCGCTGCTCTAGATGTCAGCTGATCTACATCGGTGAGACTAAGCGGAGGTTGGGCGATCGTTTCGCCGAACACCTCCGCTCGGTCCGCAAGAACTTACCTGACCTCCCGGTGGCTCAGCACTTCAACTCCCCCTCCCATTCCCAATCCGACCTCTCTGTCCTGGGTTTCCTCCATTGCCAGAGTGAGCAACACCGGAAATTGAAGGAACAGCACCTCATATTCCGCTTGGGGAGCCTGCATCCGGCATGAACATTGAATTCGCCCAATTTTGTTAGCCCTTGCTGTCTCCTCCCCTTCCTTAGCCCTCGAGCTGTCTCCTCCCATCCCCCAGCCCTCGGGCTCCTCCTCCTCCCATTTTCCTTCCTTCTCCCCACCACCTCCTATCAGTCTGAAGAAGGGTTTCGGCCCGACACGTTACCTATCTCCTTCGCTCCATAGATGCTGCTGCACCCGCTGAGTTTCTCCAGCATTTTTATGTATCACCAAATTTAGTTGTTCTAAACATATAGATATTGCAATATCTTAAGTGAAATGACATTAACAAACAAAGATAATAATATAAATATATATATTATAAAATATAAATAAAATATATGTAAAATCATTAATACTGCATACACACGTATTGTGTATTAGAGATAGGACTGCTGTACCAATTTTACACTTTGCACCAATATAGATACTATTAACAGTTCAAAACCATTGTTCAAATTGTCGTATGAAGTAGCATCGGAGTGGCTAAGAATGCCTTTTTGGTACCATTTTATGCCTTCATACAAGTTGATGCAATCACTGAAAAGCTCCCAACAGAATTGCTGAACAGAACACCTTTTGAAGTGTTATTGATAGTAAGTGTAAGAATAATACATCCTTTTCTATCATTAAAATGTCACTAACATTGTTATGCCAGTGAGTGGAGCTCTGGGCACACTTTTAAGTCAGCATGCAGAAAGATGTGTTTTGCTTGAGCAGCAAGTTTTGATGCTCTCTATTTGGTTTATTTTCAGAAAATGTACTTGTACAAATCATATGGAATATCCAGCACCGGAACCCACCCACAGACAAAACTGATAAAGCAGAGTTTATTTCATCAATGCCACAAATTGAAGGAGCTCAGGTGTTAGAAGAGGCAGGGGAGGCATTCAGTGATTGCCTTTACAAAATTCCAAAGCAATGAAGGCTACGTGTGCAAAATAAGGAAGAAAGGTTTGTGTAGCTCATTACTCCTATCAGTAAGGATAGAATCATTAACATCATAAAAAGACACACATAAAAAAGACATCACACATCTCTGAGCTTCAAGAAAACAAGACATGCAGGATTGAAAATCATCATATTTCTCCATGGAGTGGCCCAATGCTCCATAAAATATATCCTTGATCATTACATTAATGGGCAGGTAGAATCCAGTTTACACAACTATTAACAATATGGCGGTACAGTGCAGTCAAGCATGCAGGTTAGTGAGGAGATTACCCAACCATCTGCTTACATTTCTGCTTTTAGTAATTCAGGGGGTATATCAGGGATTTGCTTATCTATATTATTAAAACTCTTCTCTTGTTTGTGTGCACGTATATGTGTGTGTGTGTGTGTGTCATCTGGGAACAATCTGGTTAATTCCTATTTTCTTCCAAATGCTAGGCCACAGCCTTCCCATTTTCATACATCCTACACATTTTTCCCCTGGAGGCGATAAACATCTTCCCGTCGCATTTCCACCTATATTTCTGAACTTTTTGATCCTTGAAATTTTAAAAACAGCCCAAACTCACCCATTTTGAGAAAAGAAAAATCCGACTGACATCACAATGCACTTGCAAGGCAGGATGGGACACCCCGGAGGGAGGGACACGCCAGCGCTCGCGGTGAATGAGGAGTGGTGGTGGCTGCCGGCCGCCCGGTACCCAGCAGCCACCAGGTGGTGGGTAGGCTGCTGCCGCGGGCCAAGCCTGGCAACTGGGCCTGGGCTGGAGCCGAGCCTGGAGCTGGAATGAGGGCCGAGCCCGCAGCTTGGGATGGGGCCGTGACCGGGGCCAAGAAAGAAGCTGCCGGTGGAACCAAGGATGAGCCTGGGTCCATGGACGGTGAAGTCGGAACCTGCACTGAAGCCCAGGCTTCAGTCAAGGCCGGGTTTAGTATGAGAACCAGGCCGAGCTCCAGGCCCTGGCGCTGCTCTACGACTTGGGTAGTTTTCTCCTCATTCCCCAGCACTCCCTCCTCCATCTCTTCACCCTCCCTCTTCAATCCCTAAAGAGGGATGGGGGGTAGAGAGGGAGGGGGAGTAGAGAGAGAGGGGGGGTAGAGGGGGATTGGGGTATGGAGGGGGAGAGAGATGGGGGTAGAGAGGGAGAGGGGTGGAGGAGGAGGGGTAGAGAGGGAGAGGGGCAGAGAGGTAGGGGAAGAGGGAAGGGATAGAGTGGGGGGGCAGGGAATGAGAGTGAGGGGAGGATGAGGGAAATGAGGAGGGAGATGGGGTGGGGAGTGGGATGGTAGAGGGAGATGGGGCGGAGGAGGAAGATGGGGAAGTGTGGAGGGGGGAGATGGGGGATGTGGAGGAGGGAGATGGGGAGGGGAGGAGTAGGGAGATGCCCCCTATCTACCCTCACTCCCACCCTCTCTACCACCCCCCTCTACCCCCTCCCTCCCTCGCCCTCTATCTCTCTACCCACCCTCCCCCCCCACTCTACCCCCTTTCCTCTCCCCCTCCCTCTCTAGCCCCTCCCCCTCTCCCTCTCTACCTCCATCTCTCTCCCCCTCCCTACCCCAATCCCCCTCTACTCCCCTCTCCCTCTACCCCCCCCCCCCCCCCGTCCCTCTCTACTCCCCCTCCCTCTTTAGGGATTGAAGAGGGAGGGTGAAGAGATGGAGGAGGGAGTGCTAGGGAATGAGGAGAAATGAGCCGCGCCTGCGCAGTTGGGGGCGTGAGTGGTGCAATATTGCGTTTGGGGAACGGCTTGCGTTGGGGAATGGGTGAGTGGTAGAATCTTGCGTTAGGGGAGCAGACCCATTTTGTCTAGTATATACAGTGGCTTGCAAAAGTATTCATACCCCTTGAACTTTTCCACATTTTGTCACATTACAACCACAAACGTAAATGTATTTTATTGGGATTTTATGTGATAGACCAACACAAAGTGGCGCATAATTGTGAAGTGGAAGGAAAATGATACATGGTTTTCAAATTTTTTTACAAATAAAAAACTGAAAAGTGTGGCGTGCAAAAATATTCAGCCCCCTTTATTCTGATACCCCTAAATAAAATCCAGTGCAACCAATTGCCTTCAGAAGTCACCTAATTAGTAAATAGAGTCCACTTGTGTGTAATCTAATCTCAGTATAAATACAGCTGTTCTGTGAAGGCCTCAGAGGTTTGTTAGAGAACATTAGTGAACAAACAGCGTCATGAAGCCCAAGGAACACACCAGACAGGTCAGGGATAAAGTTGTGGAGAAGTTTAAAGCAGGGTTAGGTTATAAAAAAATATCCCAAGCTTTGAACATCTCACGGAGCACTGTTCAATCCATCATCCGAAAATGGAAAGAGTATGGCACAATTGCAAACCTACCAAGACATGGCCGTCCACCTAAACTGACAGGCCGGGCAAGGAGAGCATTGATCAGAGAAGCAGCCAAGAGGCCCATGGTAGGAGCTGCAGAGATCCACAGCTCAGGTGGGAGAATCTGTCCACAGGACAACTATTAGTCGTGCACTCCACAAATCGGGCCTTTATGGAAGAGTGGCAAGAAGAAAGCCATTGTTGAAAAAAAGCCATAAGAAGTCCCGTTTGCAGTTTGCCACAAGCCATGTGGGGGACACAACAAACATGTGGAGGAAGGTGCTCTGGTCAGATGAGACCAAAATTGAAGTTTTTGGCCTAATTGCAAAACGCTATGTGTGGCGGAAAATTAACACTGCACATCACCCTGACCACACCATCCCCACTGTGAAACATGGTGGTGGCAGCATCATGCTGTGGGGATGCTTTTCTTCAGCAGGGACAGGGAAGCTGGTCAGAGTTGATGGGAAGATGGATGGAGCCAAATACAGGGCAATCTTGGAAGAAAACCTGTTAGAGTCTGCAAAAGACTTGAGACTGGGGCGGAGGTTCACCTTCCAGCAGGACAACGACCCTAAACATACAGCCAGAGCTTCAATGGAATGGTTTAGATCAAAGCATATTCGTGTGTTAGAATGGCCCAGTCAAAGTCCAGACCTAAATCCAATTGAGAATCTCTGGCAAGACTTGAAAATTGCTGTTCACAGACGCTCTCCATCCAATCTGACTGAGCTTGAGCTATTTTGCAAAGATGAATGGGCAACAATTTCAGTCTCTAGATGTGCAAAGCTGGTAGAGACATACCCCAAAAGACTTGCAGCTGTAATTGCAGCGAAAGGTGGTTCTACAAAGTATTGACTCAGGGGGGCTGAATACTTTTGCACGCCACACTTTTCAGTTTTTTATTTGTAAAAAAATTTGAAAACCATGTATCATTTTCCTTCCACTTCACAATTATGCACCACTTTGTGTTGGTCTACCACATAAAATCCCAATAAAATACATTTACGTTTGTGGTTGTAACATGACAAAATGTGGAAAAGTTCAAGGGGTATGAATACTTTTGCAAGCCACTGTATATATACACATACATACACACACACACACACACTATATATATATATATATATCACTCTATCATTTTGAAACACACACAACGCGTTATTGATCTCTTTTTGATGACCACAAAATGCCAATGATATAAAAAAATGTTTGCATCACCATGTTGATTACCACAATTTTGCCTGTAGCAATTAGGGGTAGAAATACACAATTTTTATTTCAAAGGTTCAAAGGTCAGTTTATTGTCACATGTACCATTTAAGGTACAGTCGAAACTCGTATTTGCACGTAACAAGACATTTTTTTGAAAAATCCCTTCGGAAACAGAGCTTCCTTGTAAACATCTATCGCAACGTTTTAATCAAAATTGGACAAAATTCTAGTCAAGGTATGTAAGCAATTGGCTGATAGTGTTAGGTTACCAGGAGGATAGGATTAGGTTAGAATCCACAATGTTGCCTAAAAATATTGAGAATAAGGCAACAGGATACAAGGCTCCTGATGTCATCTAGTTCCAGTGACGTGCATTCTTTCAACCTAGCAATGTGACTATAAGCAGCACAATTCCTCTCTTTATGAATCTTTGTGCTATCTGTAAATTATTTATATATATATATATTAACATCCATAATTTATTGAAGAATAATGAGAATTCTCTAAAGTCATCAGCACTTTAGCACCAGAGTTATATCTGATGAATAGCTGTACAAATGCACCCATAGAAATAGGTCTTGACAATAAGTTTAATTATTTGATAACATTCACAAATTGCCTTTTGCCTTATATTCCTTCCTATCCTTATTCCTGTTCTAAAATATTGCCCATGAAGTTCACCTCCTGCTCCCTTAATCCTTCTAATACTAACCATCCATCTCCCATCCATGGCACTCAAAGTCGTTGATATTGTTAACAACCAGTACATTTGACTTACCTCTCGTTCAAAACTATCATCAGCACCCGTTGAACAAAAACTCTTGCTAACTAGTGCCACATCCAAAGAATCATACAATAATAATGCACAGAAACTGGCCCTTCAACCCACCATATCTTTAATTATCAAATAACTACCTTTGCTAATCCTATTTACCAGCAAAAAAAACAAGGAAATGGAGAGACATCGTTTCAGGTCGGGACTCTTCAGCAGACTCAGAAATGTCACCCTTCCACTTTCCTACACAGACGCTGCCTGCCCGCTAAGCTCCTGCAGCAGTTTGTGTTTTGCTTGCTCAAGATTCCAGTATCTGCAGTCTCTTGTGCCATCTATTTACCAGCAGTAGGCCTATAACCTTCTTTGGTGCATGCAGTGCTCGTTCAAATATTTAGTTTTAGTTTAGTTTGGAGATACAGAGCGGAAACAGGCCCTTCGGCCCACTAGGTCCGCCAGCGATCCCCACATATTAACACTATCCTACACACACTAGGGACAATTTTTACATTTACCAAGCCAATTTACCTATATACCTGTACGTCTTTGAAGTGTGAGAGGAAACGGAAGATCTCGGAGAAAACGCATGCAGGTCACAGAGAGAATGTTCACACTCCGTACAGACAGCACCCGTAGTCGGGATTGAACCCGGGTCTCCGAAGCTGCAAGCACTGTAAGGCGGCAACTCTACCGCTGCACCACCGTGCTTATATATTATAAGACTACATGTTTCCACCACCAACTCAGACAGTGCGAAGCAGAATACTATCACCGTCCGGGTGAAAACATTTTTCTTTGGCTCCTCGCTAAACTTCTTAACGTTGCCTTATACCTATTAGTTATGGGCACCACTTCTATGAGGAAAGTTTCCGACTATCCATAGGCAACGCAATTTTGTATACCATTATCAGTTGCTCCCTCAGTGTCAATGAAAACAAAGCCAGCCTATCCATTCTTCATATTTTCAATCTCTCCATCTTTTTTTTCATATTTTAAGATGCTCTTTGGTGAAGATTTTGATATTCTGCTCGAATACTTCCGTAAGTGTCAAATGCATTGAATTAATCTCCTTTGACAAACTTCTGGATATTTTGCTAAATTGAAGGTACTATATAAGTTAATGATGCTGAAGGTTTGGAAAGCCAATTCATGGCCCTTGTTGGAATAGATTCCTTGCATCTTGTAAAAGAAAGATAAAGACTCAAACAAACATGATATTTTTAACACAGTATTACATGGTTGCAGGTTTTGTATTTTGGAGATGTTTACACAAATTCTTAAAGTTCAAACATTTGGTTTTTCATACAAATGTAAACAAAGACTGTATACTTTGAAAGACAACAGTGTTGAAACAATAGCTTATTTGCAAAAATAGCCATTTAATATTTATTATCTATATCTATAGATCGACCAAGCAATATATCCAAGCCCTGTACCATGCCCAGTTTTTTAATGAATATTCTATGCTCAGCATCATAGTTTCAAGAGCTCCAATCCCAACAAAAGTTACAAAAAATATTAAAAGTACACTCGATCACACTTGAAAAGTACACAGTCTGAAGAAGGGTCTCGACCCGAAACGTCACCTTTTCCTTCGCTCCATAGATGCTGCCTCACCCGCTGAGTTTCTCCAGCATTTTTATCTACCTTGATTATCTTTAGTGACATTGCTTCTTGATGCTCCCATTTTTTTGCGGTCAAGTTTTTTATAGGCAGAAAGAAAAATGGCCCATATAGTGGTAGGTACAAGGAACTGCAGATGGTGGTTTACAAAAAAAGACACCAGGTGCTGAAGAAGTGTCCTGACCCAAAACATCATCTATCTATGTTCTCCAGAGTTGCTGCCTGACTCGCTGAGTTACCCCAGCAGATTGTGTCCTATTTTGTCCCATATAGTTGTTCTGTTTTTTTTTGTAAATTTAGAGTCCAACTTACTTGTTATCTTTTGGTGTCACATTTCTTCAAGCTATGTATGAGACAAGATACAAAACTGTTTCCATTGTCAGTGGTTCTCAGTGGCACTACTATCAGGCAGCAACATTTTTTACAGGGTAAGTGAAGCAGAGTATTCTTTGCTTCCTAAGTCACCCCGTTTCCTCATGTTGTAGACATTTAAATTTACTGGATTGACGGTATAGTTAGATCTTTATTAGGTGCATGACTTGGGAGGAGAAAGAGGCTGAGAATTTATGTGGTACCTTACTGCTGCATAAGGGTCTGTAAATGATTGACCTGCCAAAATGATGCATTTTTGTAACTTAATTACCTTTTATCATCCACAAACCTCCATCCTGACACAGACAATAGACAATAGGTGCAGGAGTACACCATTCGGACCATCGAGCCAGCACCGCCATTCAATGTGATCACGGCTGATCATCCCCAATCAGTATCCTGTTCCTGCCTTCTCCCCATATCCCCTGACTCAACTATCTTTAAGAGCCCTATCTAGCTCTCTCTTTAAAGTATCCAGAGAACCGGCCTCCACCGCCCTCTGAGGCAAAGAATTCCGCAGACTCACAACTCTCTGTGAGAAAAAGTGTTTCCTCATCTCCGTTCTAAATGGCTTACCCCTTATTCTTAAACTGGGGCCCCTGGTTCTGGACTCCCCCAACATCGGGAACATGTTTCCTGCCTCTAGCGTGTCTAAACCCTTAATAATCTTATATGTTTCAATAAGATCTCCTCTCATCCTTCTAAACTCCAGAGTATACAAGCCCAGCCGCTCCATTCTCTCAGCATATGACAGTCCCGCCATCCTGGGAATTAACCTTGTAAACCTACGCTGCACTCCCTCAATAGCAAGAATGTCCTTCCTCAAATTAGGGGACCAAAACTGCACACAATACTCCAGGTGTGGTCTAGCGGCCTATATAACTGCAGAAGGACCTCTTTGCATCTATACTCAACTCCTCTTGTTATAAAGCCCAACATGCCATTCGCTTTCTTCACTGCCTGCTGTACCTGCATGCTTACTTTCATTGACTGATGAGCAAGGACCCCCAGATCCCTTTGTACTTCCCCTTTTCCCAACTTGACACCATTTAGATAGTAATCTGCCTTCCTGTTTTTGCTACTAAAGTGGATAACCTCACATTTATCCACATTAAACTGCATATGCCATGCATCTGCCCACTCACCCAACCTGTCCAAATCATCCTGCATTCTCATAGCATCCTCCTCATAGTTCACACTGCCACCCATCTGCAAATTTGCTAATGTTTATCTCACTTAAGATTCATCATGATGCTCTGCACATTCTTCCATTTATGTACTTAGCATTACATACTATCTTCATCTGCACAGTGACATAAAGCACCTGCTCCATTCTAGAAACAGAAAAACAGGCGCAGGAGGTGGCCATTCAGCACTGCCATTCAATATGATTATGGCTGATCATCTAAAATCAGTACCGGGTGGCATGGTGGCGCAGAGAATGCAGCGCCGGAGACCCGGGTTCGATCCCGACTACGGGTGCAGTCTGTACGGAGTTTGTATGTTCTCCCCATGATCTGCGTGGGTTTTCTCCGAGATCTGCGGTTTCCTCCCACACTTCAAAGACATATACGTATGTAGGTAAATTGGCTTGGTAAATTGTCCCTAATGTGTGTAGGATAGTGTTAATACGCGGGGATCGCTGGTCAGTGAGAACCTGGTGGGCCGAAGGGCCTGTTTCCGCGCTGTATCTCAAAACTAAACTAAACTACCCTATTCCTGTTTTTTTTCCCCATATCCCTTGATTCCTTTAGCCCTGAGAGCTAAATCTAACACTCTCTTGAAAACATACAGTGAATTAGCCTCCACTTTGTTCTGTGGCAGAGAATTCCACAGATTCACAACTCTCTGGGTGAAGAAGTTTTTCCTTATCTCAGTCCTAAATGGCCTACCCCTTATTCTGAAATTGTGACCCCTGGTTCTGGACTCCCCGACATCGAGAACATTTTTCCTGCATCTTGCCTAAAGTAGGCCAAGATCATTTGCCAACCCAATTCCTGAAACAGTTCTCAAATGGTAGACTGATTAATGATATGGATATTGTACAAGCTACAAATCAACATATCTTCCATAATATTAAATATAGTTGCTTGCTGAAAAGCCGTAAGGTTTCAATGTAGTAATATGAAGGCATTTACAGGTTCCACCTATCCCTTAAGCTCTCAAGTTCGCTAAAGCATCTACAATTAACTGAAACTTTAAAGCTTTTAAAACTGATATAGTGGTATGTTCCTGTTTTTCAAAATAAATTAATTCTGTGATCAAATATTTTTCTAGTAACAATTTAATTTTTAAAGAAAGCAGAAACTTGCTAAAGTGAACTGTATTTCTGGATTGACATATGAAATCTGTTAATAAAATATATTTGATTCCTTCAAAAGCATGGTTGTTTAAGTTGTATCATTTTGTTACCACAACTTTTAAGAACAAAGTGGAATGGAAAGCACTATGAGGCATTTTGATTTATATATGACACAACCCATGCTCTAAATTCTATAAAAATGTGGTGCTATTGAGCATTTACCAGAAATTTTATTTGCTAGCCTTACGATATGCCAAAATGCTTCAGATCTTGGGACGAGTTGGGCCAAATGCCCTGTTTCTGTGTGGCATATCTATACATCGCACAAATGCCATGAGACCTTTGATTGGGACTTCTGCAAAATTGTTTATAAGAAATTAGTTACCTGTGAGTAATTAATCAGAATGAGGAGGAAGAATAATCACAAATACTATAAATTATTCTGCGTTCAAATATGTTAAAAGATAAATAGGAACAAACTTTGTAGTTAGGTACAATATATCAGAAACAGAATACTGTCATTATATTTTATGAGGCACTTCACCCAACAGCCTTTGAATTAATAACAAACAGATAAATTATTCTTCCAGACACCAGTGAGGCAAAATAAATATGGTTTAGATGAAAGGGAAGGGTCTCTGAACTGATGTTCCAAAAATAATATTGAAAAAATAATCATCGGAATGATTGGGAGTGGGAGGGATAGGGGAAAAAAAAAATCTTGTGATGAGTTTATGCACAGGAACTGGATGCAGACTGGGAATGGGTTGTATTTGGACAGTACAACTCACCGTCTCAAAACCATTCTTTTTCATCCGCCTGCAGGACTTGAGGTAAGTACGTATACGCTTCCGGGCACGCTCCTGATATTCAGGGAATTGCCGGCTGCATGATTCAATTATTGCCTGGATCTTTTCTTTGGGCTGCTTAGAAATGGGGACCATCCGGTCCAAGTTTTCATCTACAAACAGCCTCACAAACATCTGTTGGCAAGAGGAAGACAGAGGAGAAGAATGCATTGGACGGCTGCTCTGTTTGATATTTTGCTGACTTGCTGAGTGGACATTGTAGGATAAATTCATTGACCCTGCACAACCAATGGGCAACCCCACATGATAAGCAGCTGGTTTTGAAAGGGTGCTACTATAGCACAGAGTTTCCAATTTACATTTTCTTGCGAGGCTTCTCACTTATGTGCGAGTTCAATGAATAAGTGTTTAAAAATCTGCAATTGTCCCCAAGCAGAACTATTGTAACATAAGGATTTTTTTTAGAAAAAACATCAAGTACAATCCAGTTAGTTGAAACAAGGGATTATTCTTATGGAACTCATAGCACTGTATACTGTAAAAAAATAAATATCAGTCTGTCCAGTACACAATGAATTTTGAACTTTACAAATATATGACCACACCTTTAAAAAGTGCATGGTTTGATCATTAATGGCACTTCACGATCTTAATGTTTCAAGCATATAACAATGTAGGAATATATTTTACCCGCTGCCTCCCCCATAATGACTCATTTTTTGGAGTCTTCCAGAACCTGTTGTTCATTAACTAATCAGAATATTTTGGCCACTACCACTGCAATCAATAAAAAATAAGCATTCAGGTACTGACTAATGATATTAACTAGCATTTGCTGCTTTCGTTCCTCCAATTCTACTCAAACATTACATATTTTATCTTTAAGTTTGAGCATGTTTAGCCTTTAAGAAATTTTCAAACGTTATTTCTTTATATGACAATTTTCTAATTTCTTAATACATTATCACATTTTTGATATATGATGTAATATACATTTTTGTATAACTAAATAACTTGCTTTTAAAGATGTATATCAGACGTATAATTTTATGTATAATAAAATAACTTTATGCTTCTTGCTCAGGGAGCATAATATTGAAACAATATTTTCAAATAAACTGCAATTGGCTGCCATATTTACTAAAAAAATTAAACATCTTAATCTCAGTGATTGGATTTCAAATTCATATTTCAGTAGATTTATGGTACATCTTCTCAGTCCTCTTGAATGCACATTCAGAGCCATGAGGAAAATGTCAGATGCATCTCACAGCAACAATCAGAGGTTGAAGAGCTCAAGATCCAGATAGCTGTCCCTGAGTAACAGCTGGTTGTTGTGTTTGCAGAGCATCCACAACACTGTGTTTTACATGAAGGGATGTTGCTGGAGATGATAACCCCACATCACCATCATCAAGAAGGAGGGAATGGGGGATACCTGGCGGATAAGAGGACCAGGAAGTGATGTGGGAGACCCGATGTGCATTGCTCTCCCTAACAGGCATTCTCATCTAAATCTGCTGCCAAGGTCAAAAATACCACTGAGGGATTGCATTACATTCTGAGGTGAGGAATCTGATGGGGTGGAGGGGGGTATGGGGTTAAGGGGTGAGGTGATTAGAAGTTGATAACAATAACATGTGGAAAGAAAGAGAACTTTCTGGTGCCAAATTATTGGCAGTTACACAACTTCAAAGAGAGGAATCTCTGATGACCATGGCATCAAGCACCAGTGAGCTTAGAAACAGAGGATAAAACAAATGCAAGACGCAAGGCTTTAGATTCCTGGGACATTGGGCCATTTTGGGGGAGGTTGGATCTATACAAATCCAAGTGGGACGGATTGCAACAGGGCCAGAACCTACATAGGAAAGTTTTGGAAAGGAGGCAAATTTGGGAAGATAGGAGTTCGGTATTCAAGCTTGGATGGTGGCAAAGGATTTGAAAGGGAGAGAAAACAAAAACTGCAAAAAAAAGACAACAGATAATGTGTGTTTTAGTAAAAAGGTATCTGGGAAGTGAAAGTGATGAACTGGTGGAACAGATAAATTGTGGCCATCACTGAAATAAGGCTTAAGGATGACGAGAATGACATCAGAGAAAAAAGGACAAGCTGAATAAATACAGTCCAGGCAGCTTAGCATTGGTGATGTAAACACTATCAGAAAATGTTCTGACAGACAGCATAAATCAATATTGAGGGAGCTATAAATTTACGGTTCTGGCGCTGTGCACACGGCAGCCAGTCAACAGTCGATTGTCTTTTCCTTTATTTTTACTTACTTATTTAATTCATGTTTATTTTGTATTTTTGGGGTTCGTTAGTTAGTTTATTGCACCATGTTGTGATGGGGGAAACTTTTTATCTCTTTCGTCATTCGGGAGATACTTTTCATAGTGTCTCTGTCTCTGCTCTGCAACAATCAGAAGCTGGTCTCTTTGTTCACTACACCAGGGATCAACTGCTGGAACTCCGACCACCCCGACCAGCTGACTTCGCAAGGGTTACATCAGAAATCCCCAAGGAACTGAGCTGGAAATACAGGGGATGCCAGACGGGAGTAAAACGATGTGCGGAGAAAAGGAGGCACAAGCCATACTTGCCTTCCATCACAATGGGGAATGTGAGATCGTTGGCTAACAAGATGGGCGACTGGCTGCACTATTGAAGACCCAGAGGGAGTGCTGTGGGAGCAGTGTACTGTGTTTCACGGAGACATGGCTCCACGAGGACATCCCTGAGTTCAACAGGAGTGTAGACGGCTTTCAGACTGTTCTGGCGAACAAGGACTGCAGTGAAAAGTGTAAAGGTGGGGGACTTGCTATTCTCGTTAACAACAAATGGTGCAACTCTGGTCACATCACAGTTAAGGAACATGTTTGTAGCCCGGACATTGAACTGATGGCTGTGGGTCTACGTCCATACTATATGCCCAGGGAACTCTCACACGCCATTGTGGTGGCTGTTTACAGTCCTCCATCTACCAACCCACTGTGAGTGTGTGACATCATCCAAACAGACACCGTGAGACTCCAGACACAACACCCGAGTGCTTTCATCGCTATCTCGGGGGACTTCGACCACGTTAGTTTGGACACTATCCTACCCACTTTCACTCAGTTTGTTGACTGTCCCACCAGGGATATGAAAACATTGGACCTGCTATATGCCACTGTTAAAGAGGCATACAGCTTCCGCCACTGGGAAGATCCAACCACAACCTGGTTCACCTACCCAGGTATAAGCCAATGGTCCAGAAGCTGCCTGTGACTACAAGGTCAGTGAGGAGGTGGTCACAAGAGGTCTATGATGCACTACAGGTCTGTTTTGAAGACACAGACTGGGACACACTCTGAAGTCCCCATGGAGAGGTTTTTGATGGACTCCCGGACTGTGTTACCAGCTACATAAAGTTCTGTGTGCATAACGTTGTCCCTGAGGAGACTGTACACTGTTTCCCCAACAACAAGCCCTGGGTCACCAGTGACATAAAGGCCCTTCTCAACCAGAAGAAGAGGGCCTTCTGGAATGGTGGCAGGGAGGAGGTGAAACGGGTGCAGAAAGACCTGAAGGCTGAGCAGGTGAGGAAGGAGCTAAGCAAACACCGCCCAGGCAAAGCTACAGGACCAGCCTCAGGGATGTCAGCCCCAGGGAACTCAAGGAGTGTGCCCCAGCTCCTCCAATGACTACAGACCGGTGGCGCTGACTTCGCACATCATGAAGTCCCTGGAGAGGCTGGTGTTCTCACCTGCGACCCCTGGTAAAACCCTACCTGGACCCCCTGCAGTTCGCTTACCAAGCAAAGATGGGGGTTGAGGGCGCCATCATCCACCTGCTCCATCTATGCCACCTATGCTCACATGGATAAGCCAGGAAGCATTGCGAGAGTCATTTTTTTTACTTCTCCAGTGCTTTTAACACGATCCGGCCTGCACTGCTAGGGAGCAAACTGACGAAGATGCAGGTGGATGCTCCATTGGTGTCCTGGATCACCAACTATCTGACTGGACACCCACAATATGTCAGGCTACAGAACTGTGTCTCGGACATGGTGGAAAGCAACACAGGAGTCCCACAGGCGACTCTTCCTCTCCCCCTTCCAATTTACCATCTACACCTCGGACTTCAGACATAAATCCGCCTCTTGCCACCTGCAAAAGATTTCAGATAACTCTGCAATAGTGGGCTGCATCAGTGAGGGGAGGGAAGCTGAATACAGAGGTGTAGTCCACGACTTTGTTGAGTAGTGTGGGCTAAATCACCTGCAGCTCAACAGCGACAAGACTAAGGAGTTGGTGGTGGACTTTAGGAGGAGAGGAACAACCCTGCCCCCTGTCTCCATCAATGGTGTGGATATGCAGTTTACCAGGGAGTAAAAATACCTGGGAAAGTACCTGGACAGTAAACTGGACTGGTCCAGGAATGCTGATCCCTGTACAAGAAGGGACAGAGCCGGAAGGCTGGCTCCATCCTGGGGGCAGGGTTAGATTGATGGGAGGTGGTCTTGGAGGGGAGATGATCCTCAAACTCCGGAGCATCCTGGACAATACAGCTCACCCCCCATGACACACTGGTCAACCTGAGGAGTACTTTCAGCAACAGACTGGTTCCACCAAGATGCAGGACAGAACACCACAGGAGATCCTTCTTCCCTGTGGCTATCAAACTTTACAATTCCTCCCCTTCTGTCGTGGGGTAGATTGAGACTGACTGAGACTGACCCCCGCACCTCCTCAATTTTATACATCCCCAAAGCCTTACCACTCATCACTTTATTTTCATATTTTTGTTGTCTTTACGACTTGGCAAATTAATTTCCCTGCTGGGATAAATAAAGTTCTATCGTATCATATAGGATCGTATCTTGAGCTCGTGAGCCATAACCTACAAAGTCTGAGTGCTAGGAAGTAGTCATCTAAAAACTCAATTTCCAACTAGTATGGCATGATGGGTTGAATGGCCTCCTTCTGCACTGTAACCTCTATGATTCTGAATTTTAAAATGTTTCACAATCCTCTTGCATTGACTAGAAACTTTGTATTAAAATGCAAACAAATGTTTTAGTTAAACAATATACACAAGGATTAAAATGAAGCAAATGCCTATCAATGATTATTTGTTCTAAATAAATGTTATACTTTAAAACAAATATAATTGTAACCTTCTTATACATTTTTTTCCAAATGTCAGCTATAACATTTATAGTGGACCATCTTAAGGATAATAAATAACTTTTAAAGTAGTCAATAGGATCCATGATTTTAGAAACAATGAATAACTGCTGCAGAAGTTAACAAAAAGTAGTTGAACAGTTTGGGCAAGATAAGTTTTCTGCAAAATAAATCAACCTCTGTTTTTTTTCACAGTGACATTTTATTCAAAATAAAATTTTCATCAGAGCTACACAAAAACTACAAGAGTGATGAAATATTTAACCTAAGCAGAGACAATACAACAATCAAGTATGCCTTTGAAAAAAAAGATAACATTCTGCAGCTAGCCTCAGTGATTTGAAAGGGCTCACTTGAAAGCCTTGGATTTTCATTTCCAGGATCTGAAGCCAAATGAAGTCTTAACAAACGTTCGTGCTTATTTTATATTTAACATGTTGCTAAATATGAACCACATCGAAATTATCCATCCACATGAAATCAAATGTACAAATTCCCCCAAATGTACAAATTCCCCCAAAGTCAAACTCCTTTGACTGCATAGACCTGTGTGACATGTTATGTATCATTCGTATGTTGCTAACATGCAAGACGAATGAAGTTCAGTTTAAAGGCCATCAAGAACAACTTGCACATATAATGCAGTAACATATATGAAGATCCTCCACATACATATAATCAATAACATCTGATACCAGGTTGAAGTACTTCAGTTACGAGAGACGAGTAAAACTTATTGAAGAAAGTAATGTTTAAAGTAGGAGGATAGGATAGACTGGCAAATACTTAGGGTCAAGCCACCAAAGCCAGAGCTGCGAGAGGAGCAACAATTACAATGGCCAGAATTGCTGTATCCCCAAAATCTAGAAAGATTGGAAGACTGCAAAAGGCTATAAAAATATTCAGAATCACGGGACGTTCTTGGAAGAAAGAATAATAATTTTTGAACTAAGGCAATTCATACCAGAAGTCAATATCTCATTAAACACAGGTGGTTTGGTGAATGGATGGATTTATACAGTGCATTCAGAAAGTATTCAAACCCCTTCATTTTTTGCACATTTTGTTACATTACAGCCTTATTTAAAAATGGATTAAATTAATTTTTTAATCATCAATCTACACACAATACTTCAGAATGAAGTAGTGAAAACAGGCGTTTAGAAATGTTTGCAAAGTAATTAAAAATAAATAACTGAAATATCACATTTACATAAGTATTCAGACCCTGTGCCATGACACTCAAAATTGAGCTTAGGTTCATCCTGTTTCCATTGATTATCCTTAAGATGGGGCTCATGTTGTTGACCTCCAAGTGGTGAGCCCTGTCAACTGACCTCAGTCAGGCGAACGATAACAGAGACAGCAGCAGCGCCACAGCTTGGCGCCAACCTGGAGCATGCGCCCTTTTAGGGCAGGCACCTACGGAGGTCGAACCGGATGGCATCACCCTGCTGCAGACTTCTGCTCTTCTGCTGCCTCAAACGCAAGGAGTAGAACCTTAAGATGTTTCTACAACTTTGATTGGAGTCCATCAGTGGTAAATTAAATTGATTGGACATGATTTGGAAAGGGACACACCTGTCTATATAAGGTCCAACAATTTACAGTGCATGTCAGAGCAAAAACCAAGCCAAGAAGACAAAGGAATTGTCCATAGACCTCCAAGATGGGATTGTGGCGAGACACAGATCTGGGGAAGGGTCTAAAACAATTCTGCAGCATTGCCGGTCCCGAAGAACACAGTGGCCTCCGTTATTCTTAAATGGAAGAATTTTGGAACCATCAGGGGTCTTCATAGAGCTGGCAATCCAGCCAAAACTAAGCAATCGGGGGAGAAGGTTCTTGGTCAGGGAGGTGACCAAGAACCCGATGGTCACTCTGACAGAGCTCCAGAGTTCCTCTGTGGAGATGGGAGAACCTTCCAGAAGGACAACTATATCTGCAGCACTCCACCAATCAGGCCTTTATGGTAGAGTGGCCAGCCGGAAGCCACTCCTCAGTAAAAGGCACATGACAGCCCACTTGAAGTTTGCCAAAAGGCATGAGAAACAAGATTCTCTGGTCTGATGAAACCAAGATTGAATTCTTTGGCCTGAACACCAAGCGTCACGTCTGGAGGAAACCAGGCACTGCTCATCACCTGGCCAATACCATATCAACGGTGAAGCATGGTGGTGGCAGCATCATGCTGTGGGGATGTTTTTCAGCAGCAGGAACGGGTAGACTAGTCAGGATCGAGGGAAAGATGAACGGAGCACAGTGCAGAGATCCTTGATGAAAACCTGTTCCAGAGCGTTCTGGACCTCAGACTGGGGCGAGGTTCACCTTCCAACAGGACAACGACCCTAAGCACACAGCCAAGACAATGCAGGAATGATTATGTGACAAGTCTGTGAGTATCCTTGAGTGGCTCAGCCAGAGCCCAGATTTGAACCCGATCGAACATCTCTGGAGGGACCTGAAAATAGCTGTGCATCGACGCTCCCCATCCAACCTGACAGAGCTTGAGAGGATCTGCAGAGAAGAATGGGAGAAATTACCCAAATACAGGTATGCCAAGCTTGTAGCGTCATACCCAAGAAGACTTGAGGCTGTAATTGCTGCAAAAGGTGCCTCAACAAAGTACTGAGTAAAGGGTCTGAATACTTATGTAAATGTAATATTTCAGTAATTTCCTTTAAATTACTTTGCAAAAATTTCTAAACACATGTTTTCACTTTTTTATTATGGGGTATATTGTGTAGATCAATGATAAATAAATCCATTTTAGAATAAGGCTGTAACGTAACAAAATGTGGAAAAAGTAAAGGTGTCTGAATGCACTGTAGGAGACCAACAAGGCAACATTGGATCAGTCATGTCTCAAAGTAATAAAGGTATGAATGAGGATTGCAACAGTTGAGCTTCAGGTAAAGTAAAATATATTTTATTTTTACCTGTAGAGTTCGGAATAGTTTCATGAAAGAGAATATGCTAATAAATTATCAGCATTTTTCACATAAACCAGGACAACAAATGTGTTAATAGGTGCAAATTATATCCTCAGTTTGGATCACAATGTTCTCATGTAATAACGTACTTAATGATCCATATTATTTTCCTGCAGCCAATATATAAATTCCACTAACATAAAGCCAAAAGACTGTGGATACTGAAACATGAAAAGTCATGAACCCGAAACCAAATATTGTTACTGTCTTGGAAAATGTGCCTGAACTGGCAAATATTTCCAGCATTACATTAATCCATTGCTTCATCCCCATCTTATTAGAATATTTTCAATCAAACAAGGATAAAGAAAAATGCTGACAGAACCAATTTCATCCACCAGAAATATGCATTATCATCCAGAATGTGATGCTCTCCTGGCAGTGGATGAGGGTATAAAGGCACATGGGTGGTAGCAGGATGGACCTGACCGAACAAATCAGTGGTAAAAGAGCAATTACATTGACATTCAAGTCACTGGCAATGAACCAGCAGCAACAATATCCTGGAATCTATAGTGGTCTCGATATCAACACAAACCCAACATGATGTACACGTGCTATTTTTGTGAGGGCAGCAAGGCATATAAGTGTCCCATTTTGAAGTGGTGAAGACACTTAACAGATTAAAATTAGCTCCTGCTATGTGAATGAAACCCTGTTATAAATTTAAATGTAGCTGCAATCAGTTTCACAGAGATTGGGTAACCTATCATCAGAATGGTGGCAGTTGCTAGCCACCAAAAATTATTTTTTTTAGTGTTTTTAAACCCTTTTGAGTCAGGAGGAGCAGGAGTATAATCTCACTCCTATGCCTCTTTCCTCTGGTGTCCATCACCTTATCAAGTTACTTTAGTGGGAATGTAGGGAACACAAATCACTCAAAGGGTGCTGCAGGAAGTGCTGTGAGGTTATTGGAGGCTGAAGATCTCTTCACATGGTTGAGTACATAATGTGCTTTAGCCCATTAGACCAAAGGCCAGTAACTAACAAGTGGATTTATTCTAAATTGTATTTTTTGGCCAGCATGGTTACAAAGATTTAAAGAGATAAAGATAATGGTAAAACAAGATGAAAAAGTAAGGAAGAGACACAGGAATGGAAATAAAGTGATGGTGGCAATAAGGAAGAGGAGAGATTGAAAATGTGAGTAGAGAAAGATGAATTTAATATTTAGAACATAATTTAAAGTTGAATAGAGGGGACGAGCAGAACTGAGGAGGCCCTAAGATTCTTCTTTTTAGTGGAACCTTGCCTTCTGTAGTTGAGTTATTGGAAAAGCATGAGTATATTGCCATGAAATCGCCATCCATTGTTATTAATGAATGGAAATTGTGGATAATTTTCCCATGATGTCATGTGTCCTATAAGATTTCAACTAATTTTAATTGGATTGTATAATACTGCTTCTTGCAATGTGATGAACTGTCGCAGTATAAATTTGAGTATTTGTGTAGTTATTCACAAAATAACTATTTAAAGTTATAGTATAATTTGTTCAATAATCATTCTAAAATGAACAGTCTGAGATTGCATTCCAAGCCATTGAAAGTTCACATGATTTGAAATCTACTTGTGTTTCATGTCACAATCTATAATTTGATCAATCCTGGCCTTAACCATTCTCTGTTTCCCATTATTTTCTGGTCTACTAATACAAGAGTAAAAAGTCAGAAACATACCATCTTTACTGCACTGGATAAATTTAACAAATGCACCTGTGTTTTATTACTTTTACAGATATATGCACTGGATCACAAAACGATAATTAAATCATTTCTGACAGTACGAAAGTTAAATATAAGGATATTTTTACGTCTCTTATCACAACATTATATTAAATTTGTGATTATAGTTCAAAAAAGACCAAAACACAATGTGGTAATTGGAATACTGGATTACGTTTGCTGTGTCACTGAATGGTAACACAAGGAAATTAAATTCCATTTATATGAAGTATTCGTTAGTCCATCATTAGGAATATTCATTGATTTTCTGTGCGTACATTTGTTAAAAGAATATTAATATCATGAAACGTACATGATGAAAATCCACTAAAATGATACCAGGAACGAGATGTGATAGTTACAAAAAAAGACCTGTAAACTGTGTTCAATGGAACAGAGGAAATTAACTGACGCTTTAAAACCCCCTGTAGAGTTCAAGATACTGAAAGATTTTGAGACAACAGATTGCCAAAGGTTTATTAATCAATAATAGTGTATATCCTAGTTTATTAATCAATAATAGTGTATATCCTGAAAACTATTGGTAAACTGACAGGAAATGTTGAATTGTTTTCACAGGGACGACAGGGAAATGGGACATAGTACCACAAGACATTATTGAGGCAGCATACATCTTTGTTTTGTGTATGAAGAGGAAGTATAAAAATATATAAAGAACTCTATGGAAGTAAGATTATAATAATCCTAAAATGAAGAGTCAGCATTTGTGTATGCAATAAATGAAGTGGTCCCCCTGCACTACAATTCCTTTTATACAACTGAACATGAGAGAAAAAAATGACTTGGATATAACCAATGATCTAACCCTTGTGGAAAACATGTCATACTTACTTTCATATTGTATTAAGGTACATAGTATCATGGCACATATTGGAAAGCCCCGTTACTTACATTAAAAGCTTTTAGACGTTCTGATTCTGCTCCATCTGATTCAATAATCTTCTCAATGTCATCATGGTCATCTTGATCATCATCATCTTCAATAATTCTACTCACAGTCAGATCTTCAGGGCCACCTCCAACGCTTTCATTTCTAAGTGACTCATAGCTGGAATAGCTGTGTGCAGGTGACTATCAGGGGGGGAAAGGGGCATGAAACTGAATTATTGGATGATTTACATACTAAATTATTGATAAAAATAACCTAATATTTAAACAAAAATGAACATCTTATATTTGCATAACATAATTAGATGACACAACATTAAACATTAAATGAATCGATGTAATTCAAAAATGTAATAAATGAGAATTGACTTTTTATATTAAATGTTTCACCTTACGATGAACAGGGATGTCCCAACTAGTGATTCAAGATTAGGCAATCTGTACCACAAAGTTCAGTCTAACAGGTACTTGTTTTAACAACTCATCTAATTTAAATTTCATGGGACTGTAATTTTAAACAGGATCTCTCAGTTGTTTGATTATGGAAAATATTCTAAATTACAATACCAGTATTTGTTATCTTCAGCAACTTTAGATGTATGTTGAATAATGATTTAGCCTGTACTTAATCATGAGCTAATGATAAAAGGAATTATTAACAGTACTTTCAGAACACTTTTGCACATCAGTAAAATGTTCAATAATACTCAGTATGGATTCTGCCATGACCACTTGGATTCAAAACCTCAATGCAAACTTTGAGCCATATTTATACAAATGAGTTGAATTCCTCAGGCTTGGTAAGAGTGGCTGCCCTTGACATCAGCACGAGACCAAGAAGGCCTTGAAATACAAGTTCATGCTACTTAAAGTCAATGTGGATCACGTAGAACTCTCCAGTAAGTGTAATCATGACACAAAGGATATTGATGAATACTTTGGTACCAGAACATAAACATTTGATTTCATCATAGTAGCAGCCAAGCCCTACTATCTTGAGCTGTTTCATCAATGGCCTTCCCTCCAGCATTAAACTATGTTTCCAAATGACTGTCCACAGACAATTGTTGCATTTGTAATTCCTCAGATGCTGAAGCAGTCCTGGCTGCAAGATCAAGACAACATCCAGTTTTGGTTTAGAACTATCAAGTTTTATTTGTAAACCACAAGTGACAGCAAGGACTGTGTAGACGTTGTGGGCTAAAGGGTCTGTTCCTGTGCTGTACTGTTCTATGTTCTCTTTATTTCATGTGTTCAATGGTTTAGAATACCAGACAAATGCAGAAACATTGAATGTAACAGGAGACCCTGCTGCTGCACAGAGCCTCATTCCTGGGCTCTAGTGTGTACCTCGAGCCTGAAAGACCTGGGGTAGTTTGGGAAAATTGAAAACTTGAGCAGTGAGTACAAGGAATATGCACCACCAAGGAATATCTGGACTGATCAATCTTGACAGCTGTATAATGTGTAAACTGCAACATGCAAAGAAAATTCTTGTGACAGCAATAGGCTGGCTCAAAAATGGTTCAAAAATGATAGCTTATAGAAATGACTGAGATTATAATGAAGAGCAGCAGCTGAAGACACATATGTCAATGTTAAATAGTTTAAGAGGAGAAAGGATTTTAGAAGTTAGACACAAAATACTGGAGTAACTCAGCGGGACAGGCAGAATCTCCGGAAATGGGTGACGTTTCGGGTCGAGACATCGAGACGATGGTGTGGGTCTTTGATGATGTTGGCTGCCTTTTTGAGGCAGCGGGGGGAAGGGGGCGGTGGGTGTGAATAACCCGGAGGGGGAGAGGGCGGGATAGTGAATAACCCGGAGGGGGAGGGTGTGTGAATAAGACGGGGGGGGGCGGGGCAGCTTGTGAGCCCATTGTGATTGGTGCACTGTGAGTGGCATTGTGACATCATCATTGGAAAGTCCTGGAAAAAGGCTGTGTATGAGAACCGGTTTTTGCCTTTTTTTTAAACTTGAATCGTCAATAAATTTTTAAATATAGCATGAAAAGTGAAGGGAACCTGTTTATTGCGCTGCCCGGGTTAATATGAGTAATAATCTGTAAAAATTTCAACTCTAGCGCGTAGCGTTTTGACGAAGGCAGAAAAACACAAACGGAAACGCACACACACACATATATACATACATACAAGATGAGACTTTTATAGGTAACCGCCAACTGAGTGGTGGCGTCATCAAGTGTGGCAGCCTCGCCTTCAGCTGTTCGTCCTTTCATCCTTTTTTAAATTTTTAGTCTGTCAAAAAGTTTTGTTTTAGAGGTGTTTTAGTCTTTTTATGTGGGGAATGGGGGGTGGGGGGGAGGGGGAAACCATTTTTCACAATCACTACCTGGTCGAGGATGCGTCTTTCCTCCGAGCCGCAACTTCGCCCCCTCCTCGCATCCTACCAACTGGATTGGCGCGGCCTTTCCTGCCAGAGACTGACCAGAGCGTCAGCTTCAGCAGCGGTGCAGCACTGAAGTACCATCGCGGAGTGGGCGATGCCTTACCAAGGTCGCCTTGTTGGAAGCTCCGGAGTGCTGGGACTGCCGACTTTAACATCGTGGAGCTGTGGTTTACGGAGCTTCCAATCGCGGGCGGCGCTGACTTTAACATCGCGGAGCCCTGGGATCTTTTGCCGAGGATACCAGTGTTGGAGCTCCGCCCAGCTCGGCCTGTGGACTTCGGGAGCCGCGGTCTCGGTACGAAGCG
This sequence comes from Amblyraja radiata, assembly GCF_010909765.2. Taxonomy (NCBI): domain Eukaryota; kingdom Metazoa; phylum Chordata; class Chondrichthyes; order Rajiformes; family Rajidae; genus Amblyraja; species Amblyraja radiata. Next base: position 67,102,934 of record NC_045959.1, read on the forward strand.
GCCAATTCGGAACTCCAAGCCGCTGAGAGTGTTCTTCCAACGCCTGAGTTCCATCATTCGGCGAGAGGGCCTGAAACATCGGGCTGCTTTTGTGGCGACTGCGGAGGCCTCAATAGGCCCCGACCATGGGTGAACAAGAGGAAGAGGACTGAACTTTGTTGCCTTCCCTCACAGTGGTAAACGTAGATTCTGCTGTGGGGGGATTTTTTTATGTTTTTATGTTTAATGTTAAATTTTATAGTGTTGTGTTTATCTTATTTGTGTGCTGCATGGTAACTCAAATTTCACTGCACCAATTGGTGTATGTGACAATAAATGTCCTTTGTCCTTTTGTCCTTTATTTAGATTTTCTTCCCCCCTAGAAGCCTTCCCTCTCTATCTTACATATTGTAAGTATGCTGCATACCCTCAACAGAATCTGTTAATTTAACTAGCCTTTTATCTCTGGTTGGTTGCCTGTAAGAACATTCTTCCTTTTGGGTCAAAACAGTGAAAGAATATCTACATTTAGAAGCAATCTTAAATCCCTGTGATCTAGTTTATCAGTCACTGAAGACAATTTACACAATTCAGTTTTGGCAAAATCACTTACCTGATTTTCCAATCTGTCCACTTGGTAAGCTAACTGTCACCTTGGTGACACAGAAAATGATTCTAATATTATAGGCAAGCTGGATCCAAGTAACAAATAGGCTGCTTCATGAATAAAGAAGGTGGCACAGTGGTACCTCAGGCCACCTCAGCTTTAGCAACTCAAGTTTGATCCCAATGTCTGTTGCCAATTGGTATGGATTTTCAGGATTTCCCAGTGATCACGTGGATGTGTCCACTGGATGGTCTAGATTTCGCCCACATCCTGGATAGGATGCTGGTGGGTGCAATTTGCTTCCTGCAAATTATCTCTAGTACACGTGAGTGTTAGGAAAATCAGTGAGGAGTTAATGAGTAGGTGAGAGACAATAGGTTAACTTATGGGCCTGTCCCACAGGCAATTTTTCAGACGACTGCCGGTGACTGTCAAGTTGCTGGCAGTCACCTGAAAAAACAGCAACTGGAACAGTGACTGTCAGAGTGGAACACACACACACATCACTTCTTTCTCCAGCCCTTTATGCAGGCAGGGGACAGAGCAAGCGGGGGAACGCTGTCTGAGTGAAATTCACACAGTGCAAAGCCAAGGTGATACAGACAAACACTGCGATGAACAGGAATGTCCTCATTCTTCAGGGAACGGGGGTTCCCCTCCCCTACTATAGATGAGGCTCTCACCAGGGTTTTTTCAATACCCCGTAACGCTGCTCTCTCTCCTCATCCCCCCCCACTCATAACAAGGGCAGAGTCCCCCTAGTCCTCAACTTCAACCCTACTAGCCGTCGTATACAACAAATAGTCCTCCGTCATTTTCACCAACTCCAACATGACCCCACCACTCGCCACATCTTCCCATCTCCCCCCCCCCCCTGTCTGCTTTCCACAAAGATCGCTTCCTCCGTAACTCCCTGGTCAATTCTTCCCATCCCACCCCCTCACCGGGCACTTTCCCCTGCAGCCGTAAGAAATGCTCCACTTGTCGCTTTATCTCCCCCCTAGACTCCATTCAAGGACCCAAGCAGTCGTTCCAGGTGCGACAGAGGTTCACCTGCACCTCATCCAACCTCATCTATGGCATCCGCTGCTCTAGATGTCAGCTGATCTACATCGATGAGACCAAGCGTAGGCTTGGCGATCGTTTTGCCGAACACCTCCGCTCGATCCGCAATAACCTACCTGATCTCCCGGTGGCTCAGTACTCCAACTCCCCCTCCCATTCCGAATCCGACCTTTCTGTCCTGGGCCTCCATCATGGCCAAAGTGAGCACCACCGGAAATTGGAGGAGCAGCACCTCATATTTCACTTGGGCAGTTTATACCCCAGCAGCATGAACATTGACTTCTCCAATTTCCAGTAGCCCTTATTTTCTCCTCCCCTTCTCAGCACTCCTTCAGCCCTCTGGCTCCTCCTCTTCCTTTTTTCTTCCCGCCCCCCCCCCCCCTCCCCCCCACCCTACATCAGTCTGAAGAAGGGTTTCAGCCCGAAACGTTGCCTATTTCCTTCGCTCCATAGGTGCTGCCGCACCCGCTGAGTTTCTCCAGCACTTTTGTCTACCTGCGATGAACAGGAACGTTGGCGCTGTAATTAAGTCGGCTAAAGCACAGAGTATGGTAAGTCCTTTAAAAGAGGGAGGGAGAGGCGGAGGGAGAGAGGGGGGGGGGGAGGAGGGAGAAGGGGGGAGAGGGGGGGGGGAGAAGGAGTGGAGACAACTTTTAAGAAGCCAGAGATACACGGCTGTGAAGCTAGGCGGACATTTGACATTACCGGTCGGTTATCCTTGGTTCCTGAAAACTACTGCTTACTTTTTTTTCCCAATGATCCAATGAAATTCACCAGTCAGCACCGGCTACAACCTATGAGAACCTTCGACCTTCTGGCAACCCACTGAGGCCTCCTGGCGACCCACCTACGGCACGAGAATTCTTGCTACTCTCCATGGCGCCTTCATTCTAGTCACCGCTAATTTTTCAACATGTTGAATAATTTGCGGCAACCATAATGAGGCCATGACTAGTTCCCAGAATGCGAGAACTCCTCACGATCATGAAGGCGACTCCGCGGCAACCACCCGCGACCATGTGGCGACTGCATAGTCTCCGGCAGCCGCCTAAAGAGTCGCCTAAGTGGGACAGGCCCATAAGTGTACAACAGGATTGATGGTATTGCTCCAAAAGCCAATAGAATCAATGTGTTGTGTGGTCTCCTCCTTTGTCATAAGAAAATATGAAACTTGTGAATAAATCGATTGGGCCCAAAACTCCAAGACATGGAACGCATAGAACAATTTTAAGAATGAAATGAAAGAAAACAGAATCAAATCTCATCATTGTCCCGCTGTCTATAGCAAATGTCTGATATTCTAACCAGGATGGGGAGCAAGGTTTAGCGATGCTAAAGTAGTATTCTAGCAAGGTTTGATCAGTATGAAGAAGGATCCAAACCTGAAACGTCGACTGTCCTCTACAGATGCTGCCTGGCCCAGTACTTTATGTTTTGTTCAAAGTTCAGCAGTGCTAATGAATGAATGCAAATGTTCCAATGATAGCAAATTCGTCAGTAATCTCTAGAACTCTAGAACATGCATGGGAAGTCTCAGAGTACCTGCTTAGAGTAAGAGCTAGCATGAGACCTGCAGTGGCCCACAGAAAGCTAATCAAGCAAAGGTAATCAATCCCCAGTTAATAATGGAATTTAATATTAGTGCAAATAAAGCAAATGAGATCGCAAAAGGAAACAAAATGTATCTTGTTTCAAATTTTCCTGAGATTTCTCTTCTCATCACGGAGCTGAATAACATTTCTATGGTTTTCTATCATCCAACTGGGTTAGATGCTCTTGAACTGCCTTTGTAGACCCAACTTTTCACCTTTGGAGTACAAATAATAACATCATCCCTCGCCATTCCACTCTCAAACACCACCCCTAACCATACAGTAGAGACTCATCAACATAGATCCAGCAGGAAAACTGGATTAATTAAAACTGTTAGCCCTGTGTCATTTTTAATTCATTCATAATTGTTGACTTTACAGTTCTTTACATGTAACAATTCACATAATTTGTTTTTGTGTATTATAATATTCATGAAATACTAAACCAAATAAAAAGAAACTCACTCTTCAATAATGTCTAAACTGAGGATAAAACTTGGCGTTTAGCAAATTTGATTAAAATTAGAAGGACTTTTCAAATTTCCAAGCCACATGGAACTTTAATTTTTTTGTTTTACTGTGAAAACATTGGTCTCTTCCTGTGTAGGAAAGAACTGCAGATGCTGGTTTAAATCGAAGATAGACACAAAATGCTGGAGTAACTCAGTGAACAGGGAGTATCTCTGCAGAGAAGGAATGAGTGACGTTTTGAGTCAAAACCCTTCTCTCGACCCAAAACGTCACCCATTCCTTCTCTCCAGAGATGCTGCCTGTCCCACTAAGTTACGCCAGCAGTTTGTGTCTATCTTTGGTTTCTTCCTAATGCTTACAAAAAATATATAGATCTTCAAAGTTCTCAATAGTATCAATAGAACATAGAGAGTAGAGCAGTACAGCACAGGGACAGACCCTTCAGCCCATGAAGTCTGTGCTGATAATGAAGCCGATTAACTAATCTCACCTGCCCGCATGTGCTCCATATGCCTTCAAACTCCGCACATTCATGTGTCTATCCAAAAACCCATTAAACACAATTTCCACCACCACCCGTGGCACCCCTGGGCACCTAACCTGTGTAAAAACTTGCCCCGCACGTATCCTTTAAACTTTCTGCCTCTGACTTGAAATCTATGCCCTCTAGTATTTAACATTTCCAATCTAGGAAAAAGGTTCTGCCTCTCTTAATTTTATAAACTTCTAGTAGATCTTCCCTCAGCACCTGACAATCCAGAGAAAACAATCCAAGTTTGTCCAACCTCTTCTTATATCTGATACCCTCTAATCCAGGCAGCATCCTGGTAAAACTCTTCTGTACCCTCGCCAAAGCCCTCACATCCTTCCTTTAATGGGGTGCCCAGACCAGACTTATTAACTTAAAAGTATGGATTAATAAGAAATCAAATTATCCATTTGCAAAATATTTTCAAAATAACATTTTTTATTGCAAACGTAAACAAGGTCAGGTGTGCAACACAAAAAATAAACTTTGCTTAGGGCAAAATGAATAAAATATTCCAGTGTGTGGGCGGTGGGGTGTGTGGGCAGGGGGGTGGTGGGGGGAGGGCGGGGTTGTGGGCAGAGGGGAGAGAGCTCGGAGAAAAGACGGGGGTTGTGGGAGAGAGGGGGGTATCAGAGGGGCTGGAGCTGACAGTGCGATGAGGGCTCACAGCGGTCGCTGGTCGCTCTCCTCCGCCGGGATTAGATTCTCCGCTCTCCGTTTGACGACATTTCCCACGCCGAGCTGGGCTGCTTTTGGTCCCTTCGAAAATTGTGTCCGGTTGGAAACCTCTGCCAGCCATCCTCAGCTCCAGTAAAGACGCAATGGAAACCTCCGCTGGCTATCCAGAGCCTCCCTCAGCTCCAGTAAAGACGCGATGGCGTAGGAAGAGGCGGACTGTCCCGATGAGTGGCATCTGCGGACGTGCGGTTTTTTAAGATTTTTAAACCGTCTTTTACATTAGACCAGCGATCGGAACGAGATTTGGTGCACTCGCAGCACAGGAGAACGGTGAGTAAGCTGGTGAAAAATCGTATCGCTATCGAGTACCATTTTTGCGCAAATAGAAAGACCGCGCAAACCGGAAGATAACAAGATCAGAGCTTTAGTTACGTATAGATAGTCCTGTTTTTTGTAGGTGGGTCAAAAAGTGACTTTAAATCTACAGCAGGGCAGCTATTGAATTGGAAGAAGCAATTATCATCATAATTAACTGTACACTGCAATTAGGAAGCATTTAAATAGGAACTGGAGCTTGTGTTGTTACGACGGTTGCGAAATAAAAAAGCATGCAGAAGAATAAGTTTAGTAATACGGTGAGGTAAATTTATTAACAATGTGATAAAAAATATGCTATTCAGTTTAGGACGAGAAAGGTCTCGGTATTTATGCTGCATGGTACGGAGGGTGTCATTAAAAGTAGTCCACCACCATGGTACTGGGCTTGTAGATACAGATGTAGAAACCTCTATAGCCCATCAGAATTTCAATTAGCTGTTAGTGAAATCCTGCAGCCAGAGGTTATTCCAGTGATTGAACCACGGAGACACACATCAGAAACAAAGCGTAAACACAAAAGGGCAAGACTCTACCAACCCACATTCACGATGTTTAATTATTGTTCAATAGATGAAATACCTTTACTGCACTTGTTTTACACAAGTTAAAATAAAACTACTTTTCACATATGGTGACATTAAATTGGAAATGAAGAACCAACAATTAGCCTGTGGGCCGAGCATCAAAAATGTGTCTAGAAATAGGATTTTGTGACCCAAGTCACCAAACTACATGAAATTTTCACATATTGTGTAATTTTTTTAATATAAATCACCCCTGAAACTCGATATGAAGAAGACTTGCACATTTTTATTAAATTAGAGAAAAACCGGAAAAATGTCGGGAATTTTTTAGTCCAATCCCAGCACATTTAACATTAAGTTGTCTGCGAGCTTTGTTTCAGGCTAGCACACAAAATGGCTGAGGGGGCTTCACAGATGCCTGTTTTACTGGAGATTCCGATTTGTTGTTCTGTGGAATAAATGTTGTGGAAACTTGCAGCAGGTAATTGTATTTAGTGGGAAAAGCATTAAAAAGGCTGAAGAAAGTGCTGCGAAGTGGATTAAAGTGCAAGAAAGCCTTCAAAGTCCCTGCTGATGTGCTGGAACACAAAGAAGGCCCCCATGAATCAACTCTAACTGAAAGGTAAGATTAAAGTCTGAATTTATGAAAATCTACCTGTATGGACTTTAATTAATTTAATATAATGTGAATAAATTCATTCATTCATTCATTCATTCATTCATTCATTCATTCATTCATTCATTCATTCCTTATTCATTCATTCACTCACTCACTTACTTCTTCTTCTTTCGTGTGGCGTGCACAGCCTAAAGTTGTTGGACAACTTGTTCTATTTGACCTTCCGTTTGTGCACGTCGAGTTGATTGCATTAGTCAAAACAGGGCGGACCACGTGAAGGTTGCAATCTTCCACCCCACTCACTTACTCATTCATTCATTCATGAAATTAAGGGCCTAAACTATAACACAGTTGTAGAGTAATAAGTCTTTAACAGCTAATCTCGGAGCTGCCTGCGAAAACTTACCGGGAAAAAGTGCTCCGATCGCGGGGCCTAGGTACTCGCGGTAAAGTAAAGTCTCAATTAATAAGCGGCCAATTCGTGATCGCGGAGCCGCGGATCATCTCCGCAGGCGGGCAGGGGGGGGGGGAGGCTGTACATAGTGCCGTCTATAGCGGTCGTTTTCAGACCCCGATAACGGGAGAAAAACGGAGGGATATCGATGGCTCTTTACCGCGAGTACCTAGGCCCCGCGATCGGAGCACTTTTTCCCGGTAAGTTTTCGCAGGCAGCTCCGAGATTAGTTGTTAAAGACTTATTACTCTACAACAGGCTGGCATTAGTGACAATGTTTAATTGACTGTTATAGTTTAGGCCCTCAATTTCATGAATGAATGAATGAGTAAGTGAGTGAGTGAATGAATGAATGAATAAGGAATGAACGAATGAATGAATGAATTTATTCACATTATATTAAATTAATTAAAGTCCATACAGATAGATTTTCATAAATTCAGACTTTAGTCTTACCTTTCAGTTAGAGTTGATTCATGGGGGCCTTCTTTGTGTTCCAGCACATCAGCAGGGACTTTGAAGGCTTTCTTGCACTTTAATCCACTTCGCAGCACTTTCTTCAGCCTTTTCCCACTAAATACAATTATCTGCTGCAAGTTTCCACGACATTTATTCCACAGAACAACAAATCGGAATCTCCAGTAAAACAGGCATCTGTGAAGCCCCCTCAACCATTTTGTGTGCTAGCCTGAAACAAAGCCGGTGATTGGCCAACTGGCAGACAACTTAATGTTAAATGTGCTTTGATTGGACTAAAAAATTCCCGACATTTTTCCGGTTTTTCTCTAATTTAATAAAAATGTGCAAGTCTTCTTCATATCGTGTTTCAGGGGTGATTTATATACATTTTTTAAACACTATGTGAACATTTCATGTAGTTTGGTGACTTGGGTCACGAAACTGCAGAATAAAGCTCCTCGGCCCACAGCCTACATGAAAAAGGAAGAGAAAGATTTGATGCAAACAGAATTTTAGACCTAACATGTTAATTACAGCAGCCTTTTATACAATACCCTCCATAATGTTTGGGACAACGACCCATCATTTATTTATTTGCCTCTGTACTCCACAATTTGAGATTTGTAATAGAAAAAAAATCACATGTGTTTGAAGTGCACATTGTCAGATTTTAATAAAGGTCATTTTTATACATTTTGGTTTAGAGCACTGGTGAGCTTACTAATCGCAAAGGGACTGGCAGGCCAAGGAAGACCTCCACAGCTGATGACAGAAGAATTCTCTCTATAATGGAGAAAAATCCCCAAACATCTGTCCAACAGATCAGAAGCACACTTCAGGTGTGGATTTGTCATTGACCACTGTCCGCAGACGACTGCATGAACAGAAATACAGAGGCTACACTGCAAGATGCAAACCACTGGTTAGCTGCAAAAATAGGATTACAGTTTGTAAATAAGTACTTAAAAAAGCAACCACAGTTCTGGAAAAAGATCTTGTGGACAGATGAGACAAAGATTAACTTATATCAGAGTGATGGCAAGAGTAAAGTATGGAGGAGAGAAGGAACTGCCCAAGATCGATTGATGATACAACTACTGATGGTAGTAGCATAATGAATTCTGAAGTGTATAGACACATCCTATCTGCTCAAGTTCAAACAAATGCCTCAAAACTCATTGGTCAGCAGTTCATTCTACAGCAAGACAATGATCCCAAACATACTGCTAAAGTACCAAAGGAGATTTTCAAAGCTAAAAAATGGTCAATTCTTGAGTGGCCAAGTCAATCACCCGATCTGAACCCAATTGAGCATGCCTTTTATATGCTGAAGGGAAAATTGACAGGGTCTACCCCCCAACACAAGCATACGCTAAATATGGCTGCAATACAGGCCTGGCAGAGCATCACCAGAGAAGACACCCAGCAACTGGTGATATCCATGAATCGCAGACTTCAAGCAGTCATTGCATGCAAAGGATATGCAACTAAATACTAAACATGACTACTTTCATTTACATGACATTGCTGTGTCCCAAACATTATGGTGCCCTGAAATGGGGGGGACTATGTATAAACACTGCTGTAATTTCTACATGGTGAAACCAAAATGTATAAAAATTGCCTTTATTAAAATCTGACAATGTGCACTTTAACCACATATGATTTTTTTCTATTACAAATCTCAAATTGTGGAGTACAGAGGCAAATAAATAAATGATGGATCTGTGTCCCAAACATTATGGAGGGCACTGTATTTTTCTTCTAATGTTGTTTAATGGCAGGATTGTTTTGGAGTTCATATTTAAGATTACAACTGAGAGGTCAGAACCGCCATTTATTTTCCTTGGCTTCTTGGGCTTCTAAATCAGGTGTCTGATTAATTGAAATTGATCAAATATAGAAATTGAAAGTATTTAAATTGATTGAAAAATGCAGCATGGAAGCACGCCCTTTGGCCTTTGTTCCACATCCTACACATTGGGGGAATTTACAGAGGCCCAGTTAACCCACAAACTAACACATTTAGGATGTGTGAAAACCAGAGCACCCAGAGAAATCTACACAGTCACAGAGCAAACGTACAAATTCCACACAGGCAGGACCTGAGGTCAGGATCGAACATGGTTCACTGGCGAAGTGAGGTATCATCTCTACCAGCTGCACCACTGCTCTGCCCACTGTGACAGTTCTCAGAGAAAAGGACTTTCTATGAATTCAGAATAGATTTATTGGAAACTGAGCAGATAAAGTCTACTTGAATTCATAATATACATAGAAAACTGAAGGAGATTATATTATTCTATCCAAGCCTTCCTGTTAGATCTCAGCCTACTTTGCATCCTCAAGGAGCCTGCTAACATTATTAGTGGAGCATTGCAGTGAAGAAAGTGAATGGTATGTTAACATTCATAGCAAAAGGATTTGAGTATAGGAGCAGGGAGGTTCTACTGCAGTTGTACAGGGTCTTGGTGAGACCACACCTGGAGTATTGCGTACAGTTTTACTCTCCTAGTCTGAGGAAAGACATTCTTGCCATAGAGGGAGTACAGAGAAGATTCACCAGACTGATTCCTGGGATGTCAGGACTTTCATATGAAGAAAGACTGGATAGACTCGGCTTGTACTCGCTAGAATTTAGAAGATTGAGGGGGGATCTTATAGAAACTTACAAAATTCTTAAGGGGTTGGACGGGCTAGATGCAGGAAGATTGTTCCCGATGTTGGGGAAGTCCAGAACAAGGGGTCACAGTTTAAGGATAAGGGGGAAATCTTTTAGGACAGAGATGAGAAAAACATTTTTCACACAGAGAGTGGTGAATCTCTGGAATTCTCTGCCACAGAAGGTAGTTGAGGCCAGTTCATTGGCTATATTTAAGAGGGAGTTAGATGTGGCCCGTGTGGCTAAAGGGATCAGGGGGTATGGAGAGAAGGCAGGTACAGGATACTGAGTTGGATGATCAGCCATGATCATATTGAATGGCAGTGCAGGCTCGAAGGGCCGAATGGCCTACTCCTGCACCTATTTTCTATGTTTCTATGTCTATTATGTGTCCATAGACTAGACCAGTCAACTCCAATCAACTTTATGGTTATGGCAAAATGCACAAGTACAGTAAAATATAGGCAGAATGAAAAATCTTGCTTGCAGCAGCATAACAGGCACATAGAATGACACGTGAAAAGGGGGGGAAGAAATGGGTGCTAGTCCAGGTGGGACACCGGGAAGAAGGTGGGGGGTAGGAAAGAAGGAATGTTGTAGAATAGTTACTTAAAATTGGAGAATACAATGTTCATAGCGTTATGTTGTAATCTACTGTTCCTCAGTTTGCGTGTGACCTCACTCTGGCAATGGAGGAGACGCAGGACAGAAAGATTTATATAGGAATGGAAAGGGGGTTAAAATGGTTAGCAACCGGGAGATCCAGCAGGTCTAGGTGGACCAAGCAGAAGCATTTGGTGAAACAGTTGTCGAGTCTACGCTTGGTCTCTTCGAGTTAAAAGAGACCACATTGGGAACACAAAATGCAGATGTGGTTAGAGGACGTGCACGTGAACTTCTGTCTCACATGGAAGGACTGTCAGGATCCCTGGATGGAGTTGAAGGAGGCAAAGGGACAGATGTTACATCTCCTCCATTTGAGGGGCAAAGTACCTGCAGAGGAGATAATTTGGTTAGGAAGAGATGAATGAGCCAAGGAGTTGTGGAGGGAAACTGCCTAGCCGACCTGTCTCTGCAGAAAGTGGAGAGGGGTAGGGAAATGTGATTGACGGTGCAATCACATTGAAGGCCACGGAAATGTCAGTGAATTATGCATTGGACACGGAGGCTGGTGCTGTAAAGACCTGGGCAATTCTTTCCTTGTTCCTACTAATATGGAACAAGCTGAAACTATTTCTACTGATTAATGTGCCCTTGCTACAGCATATACTTAATGAAAAAGGAAGTGTTACTTTTGCGGGGGTAATATTCATAATAGAGAGATATGTCCTGCTCGAGAGGCAACTTGCAATAGTTGTGGGAAGAAGGGACATTATTCTAGAGTATGTTGTGCTGCCATGTATATGCCTTCTTTATGTGCAATTACAGCTCCATTTCCTCAGAACTTGTCTCATGCAGCTACATCGGTATCCATCAATGGCCATACACTTAATCTACTACTTGATTCTGGCAGTTCAGAAAGCTTTATAAGTGAACAAGTGTCTCGACTAAATCTAAATATAATTCCTTCAAATAGAGAAATCTCGATGGCTCTGACAACTCTCAATACTCAAATTATTGGATCTTGTATTGTAGACTTTATTCCGAACAAAACTAGTTATAAATCTGTATGTCTTGGTATTTTGAAAAATGGGTGTAGCGATATAATTCTAGGTCAGGATTTTCAGAAACAGCACAGATCACTTCAAATAATGTATGAAGGAACTATGCCTGATCTTGTTTTGTCAAAGCCACCAGTATTGTGTGTTTTTCTGTTGAATATCCTTCATTATTCACTAATTTATCCTCTGAGTGCAAGCCAATTGCTACAAAATCAAGACATTTTATAAAGATGACAGAAACTTTATCAACACAGAAGTAACTAATCTTTTACGCGAAGGTATCATAGAACCCAGCTCTTCCCCTTGAAGGGCACAAGTTGTTGTGGTTAAGGACCTCTTGGAGAGACATTGAAAGAGACTCTGCATTGATTACTCTCAAACTATAAACCAGTTCACGGAGCATGCTGCATATCCATTACCTCATGTAGAAGAGATTATCAATACATTAGCTAAGTATAAGATATTCTCTACTTTTGACTTAAAAAGTGCTTACTATCAAATTCCTTTGAAGGAATCAGAGAAGAAATACACTGCGTTTGAAGCAAATGGGAAATTATATCACTACTGCAGAGTTCCTCTTGGTGTAACTAATGGCGTGGCTGTTTTTCAGAGAGAGATGGACAAACATGTTGAACAGGAGAACCTTAAAGATACTTTCCCTTATCTTGATAATATAACTATTGCAGGAAAAGACCAAGCTGAACATGACGAAAATGTACAACGGTTTTAGAATGTTGTACATTCTAAGATTAAATGAGGCTAAGTCAATAACATCAGTGTCATCAATCAATATTCTTGGTTATTGCGTTGGAAATGATATAATCAAGCCTGATCCAGAAAGACTCCGCCCACTCCAAGAGATACCTGTTCCAGCTACATTAAACTTTCTACGAAGGATTCTTGGTATTACATATTATGCTAAATGGATACTAACTTTTTCTGACAAAATTCAACCTTTGATTAGAGCAAAATATTTCCCCCTAGACTCGACAGCAATTGGTGCCTTTACTTCTTTAAAGAAACAATTAGAATCTGCGACATCACACGCCATCATGAGGATCTCCCCTTTGTTGTTGAATGTGATGCCTCTGATTTAGCAGTATCAGCAACATTAAATTAAGGAGGATGACCAGTGGCTTTCATGTCTCGTACTCTCCAAGGTAGTGCACTACCCACCCGTCGAAAAAGAAGCTACAGCAATTATTGAAGCAGTGAGAAAATTGAGTAATTTCCTTGCTCGCCAGCACTTCACTTTGATAACAGATCAGCGTTCAGTAGCTTTTATGCTAGATAATCGGAAACAAACGAAGATTAAAAACAGTAAAAATCGTGAATGGAGGATTGAATTATCTGCATTTAGTTATTCAATTGAGTACCGCCCTGGTAAGGATAATGTTGCTCCGGATACATTAACTCGAGCATTTTGTGCCTGTTCATTCTTCTGTACTCACTGATCTTCACAATGTGCTGTCATCCTGGAGTCACTCGTATGTTACACTATGTTCGTTCCAAAAACTTACCTTTCTCTACAGAAGATGAGAAGATGACGTGTGCTTCATGTAGAATCTGTGCTGAATTAAAACCAAGGTTCTTCTGTCCTGAAGTAGGAAGATTGATCAAAGCTACTCAACCCATGGAACGTTTGAGTATTGACTTCAAAGGGCCTTTACCATCCTGCTCTCGAAATATTTATATACTAACCATAGTTGATGAATATTCAAGGTTTCCATTTACCTTTCCTTGTCCAAATACAGGGCTCGAAATTAGCGGTTGCCCGGGTGCCATTGACCACCCAAAGTGCCGCCGGGCAACCTAAACGCTGAGTCATTTTGCCCGGCTTGGCACGCAGATACTGGTTTATACCGATTGACACAAAAAACTGGAGCAACTCCGCGGGTCAGGCAGCATCTCTGGAGAATAGGAACGTGACGTTTCGTGTCGGCGAAGGCTGTATTGCGGGGCAAAGATACTAGGTGCATGGCGACGAAGGGTCGGAGCGAATGACGGGCCCCGAACAGCAGCAATAGCGGCAGCAGCGGCCGCAAGAGCGGCTCCACCGCCCCCTCCTCCCGCACCCCGCCGGCGGAAGGAGGACTCCCTCCCTCCTCGGCGTGCGAGAGGGGTTGTTTTGAAAGCGCCGTTGGCGGATTTGCAAGCAGCGGCCGCTATCGCCCTGATAATGGCCGCTGCTTGCAAATCCGCCAACGGCGCTTTCAAAACAACCCCTCTCGCACGCCGAGGAGGGAGGAAGGAGGGAGGGAGGGAGAGAGGGAGAGGGAGAGAGAGGGAGAGGGAGAGAGAGGGAGGGAGAGGGAGGGGGAGGTCTCCTTCCGCCGTCTGAAGCAGCTGCACAAAGATCCTATAGCTATAGGAGCTTTGAGCTGCACCGCTCGGCCCCGCACCTTCCTGTCGGCTGGCGGAGGATGGGAGGCGGTGACGAGGAGATCCCAACCGCCACCCCCTTTGGCGGCAACACTTTGGCGTTGGACAGGGACGGCCAAGGCAGCGGGGCCCTCCCCATCTACCCCCCCCCCCCCAATCTATTCATCGCCCTACCCACCTCGCATTGATTCTCCTGCCACCCCCCCCCCCCTCCATCCATCCTACACTGGTCCCCCAATTCATCCTGTACTGACCCCCCTTCCCATCCATCCTGCACTTCTCCCCCCATTCATGCTGCACTAAACCACCCATTCATCCTGTACTGACCCACCCTCCATTTACCCTGCACCAATCCCTCCATCCATCCTGTAGTAAACTCCCCATTCATCTTTTACTGATATCCCATTCATCTTTTACTGATCCCCATTCATCCTGTACTGATCCCCTCATGCATCATGTACTGATGACCCATTCATCCTATGCTGATCCCCTCATTCATCCTGTAGTGATCCCTCATTCATCCTGCACAGACCCTCCGATCCACACTGTCCTGACATTGCCTATTTCCTTCGCTCCATAGATGCTGCCTCACCCGCTGAATTTCTCCAGCATTTTTGTCTACCCCCATTCATCCCGTACTGATCCCCCCCATTCAATACCACTGACATCCCCCGTGTTCTCCCCTCACAATTTTACATACTCCAACCAACACGTACTAATTCACCTGCCTCAATCCATCCATTCCGCACCGATTGCCTTCTCAACCCCCCCCCCCACCCCAGCCATCTATCCACCCCGCACTTTCACACACCCCCTGACCCTATTGTGCTTCATGGTCTTCAGAGCGAACATTGACTATGTTTGATAACGGAATGCAATCAAATGTGTTTTAATTCCCAATGTTATTATTTGTTTTGACACCTTTAAACATATTACCAAAGGAACATTTGCTGCAGTTATGACCTTTGGCCATCTCTTGTCAGTTACTGTAATGTTTAACCTGTCAGATGGGCATAGTCGGTTTTAACAGCTATTATCATAAAATGCCTTTAGAAATTTCCTTGCAACCTATATATTTTGTTATGGATAAATTATGTGGGAAGCCAGAGTGTTTCTGTGCCAATAGCAATAACGAGCCATGCTATGGCCATGTCATGGTGATATTCGGTCCTTCACAGAAAACATGCTTGCATCAATCTGTAGTGTGCATGGTTAAGCACATATGTTACCATGGTCCAAGATTTATTGACACAGGTTGATCATATGCTGAATAATCCAACCACATTTTGTTTGGAAGTGGAAAGGACTAATAGAAATTGCATTAATTGCAATGTGTAAAAAGAGTTGAGATATTGTATTATAATTTTGCTGCATGCCATTGTGGTATATATCATGTCTTGATTGGTGAATATGTTTAGTTTGTGAGTTATTTGAAGCAGAAATAATATGTGAATGTAGACAAAGGTGCTGGAGAAACTCAGCGGATGCGGCAGCATCTATGGAGCGAAGGAAATAGGCAATGTTTCGGGCCAAAACCCTTCTTCAGACGGATGGGTTTTGGCCTGAAACGTTGCCTATTTCCTTCGTTCCATAGATGCTGCTGCACCCGCTGAGTTTCTCCAGCACTTTTGTCTACCGTCGATTTTCCAGCATCTGCAGTTCCTTCTTGAACATAATATGTGAATGCTTCATTGAGCATAATGCCGACTGACATAACGCACTTCTTATGAGCACATTATCGCACGCGTCATGCAAACCGTCATAAATGACCACTTAAACTGTCATTTGGCAACCTAAAAAACTGTCATGGTTGCCCGACTGGCAACAGGGAAAAAAAAGTTAAGTGAGAGCCCTGAAATATGTCAGCTGCTACGGTTATCAAATGTTTAGATCAACTATTTTCATTCTGTGGATTTCCAAGTTACATGCATTCTGATAGGGGCACCTCATTCATGTCAAAAGATTGAAAAGACTACCTTTCTAATAGAGGAATTGCAACAAGTAAAACAACATCATATCATCCTATTGGAAATGGTCAGGTTGAGAGGTATAACGGAATAATTTGGAAAGCAGTGAAACTGGCTTTAAAGTCAAATGACATACCAGATCAGCAGTGGGAATGTGTTCTACCAGATGCATTACACTCCATCAGATCTCTGCTGTCAACTGCCCAATACTACTCCACAAGAGTGGTTCTTTAACTTCAAACGGCATTCTTCTAGTGGTACTCTCTGCCATCATGGTTGACTAGCCCTGGGCCTGTGTTGCTTCGTCGGTATGTCCGATCAAATAAGAATGAGCCCTTTGTTGATGAAGTTAAACTGACTGATGTTAACCCTTCTTATGCAACTATCAAGTATCAGGATGGATGTCAGTCAACTGTCTCACTTCGTGACATTGCACCATGTCCGTCTTCTCCATCAGGTCCGTCACGTCTTGATAATATTAATTGAGAACTTCCTTCAACACTCCCATCATCCCCTATGGAAACTTCTATAAGTAATTCTAAAATTGAAAATGTAAATAACAATATGAGTGAAGTTGATGACCAAGCAATATATGAACCACCAACTATTGAAACATCATTATCTCCTGATCCTTCAGTGCTGCGACGGTCATCAAGACATACTAAACCTCCTGACCGTCTCAACTTATAAATAGGAGGGGAGAATGAAGTGTGCGCATGTGCGGGGCTTTTCCAGAGTGTGTGCATGTGCGGGGACTTTCCATGGTGTGCACATGTGCGAGGTCTCGGGCTGGCGAGGCCTGCGGAATTAGCGATATTTTCCAGACGCTTTGAAGTTATGTATTACCGAAATGAGTTGCTTAAAGCTTAAATAAAGTTTAAGTAAATTACGAGTAGTGTAAAAGTTTCATTTGCCTCACAACAAACATTGAATCTTGTTCAAAAGGGAACTGCAGATGCTGGAATATCGAAGGTACACAAAATTGCTGGAGGAACTCAGCGGGTGCAGCAGCATCTATGGAGCGAAGGAAATAGGCGACGTTTCGGGCCGAAACCCTTCTTCAGACTGATAGGGGGTGGGGAATCTTCTTGGATACAAAGCCTTCGGGAAAGATAGTGAGAGAAAAAAGGAAGTAGCAGCATTATTGTCCAAGGTGAATATTATAGTGCTGGAGAGAGAATATGCCCTAACGAGTGTGAAGGAAAATTCCAGAGATGTACAATGACCAGTGAGTAAAGGGTGATGTAACAGTATGTTACATTCAAGCACGTGCCGTCAGGGTTGGCAAGGTAGGCAGTGCCTATCCTGACTAAAATTATAAAATGGTAATTATTAAATATAAATTGTAAAGGCACGGGAGAATTATGCCTACCTAAGAGATCGATCTCTTAGGGAGGCATAATTCTCCCATGCCTTTCGTCCGCAGTACATGTAACACGCAAAAGTATGTGCAACTCCTCCAGTTTAACTCCTCCATTTGGAATATTTTGGAGGACCAAGAAACCAACCAAGAAACTCACCTGCCGTCGACGCTGCTACTCCTGTGTCAGCGCGAGTAACCTCAATTGGTCTCTTGATCGCGCTGACACAGGAGTAAGCTCCACCGCCCGCTGTCCTGTTATCCATTGCCCGCTGACCCTCTCCGCTCTATAATCTTTGTTCTTGAGCTGGTCTCCTCACTGTCCAGTCTACATTGAAAGACATAGACCGGGCAGTGAATGCCATGCAGTGTCACCCTGCGCAGCAAATGAGGCCATGTCCTGCTCCTGACAGCAGTCGGAATTTAAGGAACGGCGGTCGCTCGCAGCCACCTGAGCTACTTCCCCCCCGGCCACAATGCAGTGGCTCCACGCCCGGAGCGCTGCCGCAGCGGTGAGTGAGTGAGTTGCTGGCATTATCCCCGACCCCCTCCTTCTCAACGCTCAGACTACCAGCAGTTAGTTACTACCATCAACGAGCAGTTAGTCATCCCACATGACATCCCGCCTATTCAACCACCTGAATTCAACCTGGACACCAGCCCTCCAAGATGGAAAGAGGTAGAGAACACTGTCCGGCGAGCAAGAGCAGCATCAGCTCCGGGGCCAAACGGAGTACCATACAAGCTCTACAAGAACGCACCGGATGTGTTACGCTTTCTATGGAAGCTCATGAGGGTGGTGTGGAAGAAGCAAACAATACCTAAGGCGTGGCGAAGGGCCGGCGGCGTGCTAATACCTAAAGAAAAGGATGCGTCAGACATCAGCCAATTCCGGCCAATATGTCTCCTCAACGTCGAGGGAAAAATCTTTTTCAGCATTGTATCACAAAGGCTGTCCACCTATCTGGTAACAAACAAGTACATTGATACATCTGTACAGAAAGCAGGAATTCCAGGATTTTCGGGCTGCTTGGAGCATACAAGCATGATCTGGCACCAGATCCAAGCAGCTAAGAAGGAGAAGAGAGACCTACATGTGATCTTCCTCGATCTGGCCAATGCATTTGGTTCAGTTCCCCATGAACTCCTTTGGGAATCTTTTGCCTTTTTCCATGTACCAGAGCTCATCACCACACTGGTCAAGAGCTATTTCCAAGACCTGCAGCTGTGCTTCACAACAGCTGACTTCAGTACAACATGGCAGCGCTTGGAAGTAGGCATCATGGCAGGCTGCACAGTCTCACCCTTGGCCTTTACAATGGCCATGGAAGTCATCATCAGGGCCTCAAAATGGGTGGTGGGCGGTGAACGAACCAGGGCTGGGCTCCGTCTGCCACCCATCAGGGCATACATGGACGACATGACCACACTAACCACTACTGCAGCATGCACCAAGCGGCTACTTGGAAAGCTGCAGGAGAACATCAAGTGGGCCCGAATGAAGATCAAACCAAGTAAATCTCGAAGCATCTCCATAGTCAAGGGGGTGCTTAGAGACACAAGGTTCTGTATCGGTGACGACCCAATACCAACAGTGTCTGAACAGCCAGTTAAAAGCCTGGGCAGATGGTACAACGCAAGTCTCAAGGACAAAGAGCAGGTGCAACAACTAAGGCAAGAAATTGTCAATGGCCTGGAGAACATCAATCAGACCCTACTGCCTGGGAAACTGAAGCTCTGGTGCCTACAGTTTGGACTCCTTCCTCGGACAATGTGGCCACTGACCATTTATGAAGCCCCAATAACAACTGTGGAGAAGATGGAGCGAACCATAACTTCATACGCGAAGAAATGGCTCGGGGTCCCACGATGTCTAACTAACATCGGCCTATATGGCAAAGGGGTCCTGGAACTACCTCTCACTAGTCTAACAGAGGAATACAAGTGTTCTAAAGTAAGACTTCAGATGACACTGAGGGACTCTAGAGACAAGACCATCAGTGCTGTTGCGCCGCCCCTAGTAACTGGCCGGAAGTGGACACCATCTGATGCAGTACAGCAAGCTTCATCAGCCCTGAGACACAAAGACATCGTGGGGCAAGTCCAGCAGGGAAGAGGAGGCTTTGGCCTTACGACAAGTAAACCAACTTGGCGAAAGGCCACAACATCAGAGCGGAGGACATTGGTGGTCGAGGAGGTGCGGCGACAAGAGGAGGCCGCAAGAAGTGCAAAGGCGGTCTCTCTTGCCAAACAGGGGCAATGGATGCAGTGGGAAGGTGTGGAGCGGAGGAAGATCAGCTGGAAAGAACTATGGGAAATGGAAGCAAGCAAGATCAGCTTCATCATCAGAGCGACTTATGACGTGCTTCCATCACCAAAGAACCTCCATCAGTGGTACGGCGAGGATCCAACCTGTGCCCTCTGCCCAACTCCAGCGACCCTCAAACACATCATGGTAGGCTGCAAGACCAGCCTCACGCAAGGGAGATACACGTGGCGGCATAATCAGGTACTAAAAAGCCTGGCATCAGCCCTTGAGAACAGGCGGTGTGCGACCAACTCCTTGCCTCCGAGAGCAAGCAACCCCCTCCCCCTAAGGGCAACAACCTTTGTCCGAGAAGGACAGAAAACATCTAAACATCCTTCCACCAGATCAGAAGAAGGAAACCTATGCAGGGCCCGCGACTGGAGGATGCTGGCGGACATCGGCCGACAACTAGTTTTTCCACCTGAAATTGCTTCCACCAACCTCAGGCCAGACTTGGTGTTCTGGTCCCCTTCACAGAAGACTGCTTACATCATAGAGCTCACAGTTCCATGGGAGAACTCTGTTGAGGAGGCCTATGAGCGTAAGAAGCTGCGTTACGCAGAGCTTGCAGCAGAGGCAACGCAGCGTGGCTGGAACACCAAAGTCTATCCAGTTGAAGTGGGATGCAGAGGATTTGTTGCGTCATCTACCATCAGACTGCTGAAGGAGCTTGGAATCCACGGTCAGGCTCTGCAGAAGACCATAAGATCACTCTCAGAGGCGGCTGAAAGAAGCAGCCGGTGGATTTGGCTCAAGCGGAAAGACCCATGCTGGGCCCCAAGTATTTCAGGGTGAATCTTTGGGACGGTTTGACACGGGACACGCACTGAGGGCTGATCATCCTGCAGCGGGCCGCCCTTGTGGAGGGTGTATAGTGTTAAAAGGCCGAAACACCCAGTGATGCAAGGGTACACTACTGATGATGTGTCCTGTGCCCAACTGTCCTGAAGGTTACCCAGGCCAAGATATACGTATCCACTCCCCCCCCCCCCCCCCCCCCCCCCGCCCCCCCACCGATGTTGAGCGTCTACCACTCTCAACAATCAACGAATGTCGTGAAATGCTCCCCACCTATTGGCACAAGGGACTTCTTAACATCTTGTCCTGTGTATTTGATTCTTCTCTGAGTAATTACTCATGGCTCGTGCCTGGTTACATTAGACTTGATTCTCTGAGGTGAGGAAGGTCAAGTGGACTAAATATCAATGGGTGAGGTGAAGGGCAAGGAAATAGCAATCACAAGTGAAGGTTTAGGACTTTTGTGGAAAAGGTGATGAGCCATTCCATGGTCATTTAAAGAAAGGATAATTTTAAGGGAATAATAAAATATCTATCCCAGGTAAATTACAACCAAAGGTTGGCAAGCAAATACACAATTGAACATTCAGAGGAATTTGATGAAGAGATGACACAACTCTAGTCTAGATACGTTCGCATGAGGGATAACTAAATAATTAAATCCTAGCTTCTATGAATGATGATGGAAAATGAAGTAGTGCAGAAGAAAGAAGCATATTGGAGATGCATAGGGTTGGATACAGAAAGTTCCGAAGGGAAGTAGGAGGGGAAATAGGAGAGACAAAGAGAGAAAACTGGCAGAAAACATAATAAAGAACCTGAATATATTCCACAGGCATGTGAACAGAAATGAGTAAAAGGTATGTTGCGCAATCATAATCCAAAAGGACATTCACTCATAGAAGCAGTCTGAAGAAGGGTTTCGGCCCGAAACGTTGCTTATTTCCTTCGCTCCATAGATGCTGCTGCACCCGCTGAGTTTCTCCAGTATTTTTGTGTACCCACTCATAGAAGCAAATGAGGTACCAAACAAGAATGACAAATTCTATCTAAATGCTGTATATCTTATCCCTCAGAATACTCTCTAGTAACCTTCGACGACAGATGTTAGACTCACTGGCCTATAGTTCCCAGGCTTTTCCTTGCAGCCCTTCTTATATAGAGACACAACATTTGCCACCCCCCTGTCTTCTGGCACCTCACCCGTATTTAATTATGACTTGAGTATCTCAGCCAAGGCACTGGCAATTTCTTCTCTAACTTCCCAGTTTCCTCGTATCTATATATGATGATCATCCGGGGAGATTTGTCTACCTTGCTAAGCGTTAGGACGTTCAGCACCTCTTTGACTGTGATACTGACTCCCCTCAGTTCCCCGGTCCTCATGTATTTCTCTATGGTAAAAACTGAGGAAAAATATTCATTGAGGACCTTGCCCATCTGCTGTGGCTCCACATAGAGATGGCTGCTTCGATTGCTGTATTTCGTTCGAGTTACTTTTTTCCTTTAATGTACTTTAAAATCTCTTTGGAATATCCTTAATATTACCTGCCAGAGAACAAGCTGCCAGAGGAGGCTGAAGTAGGTACTATAACAACATTTAAAATACATTTGGACAGGTACATGGATAAGAAAGGGCTAGAGCGATGTGTGCCAAACATGGGTACGTGGGACTAATGTAGTTTGGACATCTTGATCGGCATCGTCAGGTTGGGTTGAAGGGACTTCTCCCATGCTCTGTAACTCTATACCTCTAGCCTTGTTTATGCTGTCATTATAAGCATGAATTTTCAGGTATTATATATTATTATTTGATAAACCTTTCTTTTCAGTATATTTAAAAAAAAACACATTTAAACAATGATTTTGCTTTCACTTTCCTGCTTGAAAACTTTCAGTATTTGCTAGATTGCAATTTTACAAGTGATTTTATTTTGGTGGCCAAAGATAGTATTACAATATTTTCCTCTGAATGCCTACCAACCTACATTTGAAATATCTCACATGCCCTTCAACCCTCAGTTCCCAGGCCCCCATTGCCTCATCTTTATCACGGATGTCCAGCTTATTCACTAGGAAAGTCTCAAGGCCCTCCGGCTCTTTCTTGAACAGAGATCTAATCAGTTCACTCCTCTGCCTGGCGGAAGTTGTCCTCAACTCAACATTTCTCTTTTGACTCCTCTCTCACTTTCTTCAAGGTGTAACCGTTTTGTTACATTGAGCAGCGCTTGTTCCAAACATACACTGGCACCATCCCCCAACCCTTTCTCTGCTACATCACTGACTGCATCAGGGCTGCATCTGTGCAAAATTTGATGATTTCAATAAACTTTATCACTAACTTCCGTCCTGCCTTCAAATTCACGGACTATCTCTGACTCGTTTCTTGATCTATTTCTCCATCACACTATTCTCCAGACTATCGACTGATGTCTAATACAAACCACCGATTGCCAGAGTTATCTGGACTACACCTTCTCCCACCCTGGCTCTTGCCAGGACACCATCCACAACTCTTAATTTTTCCACCTCTGCTGCATCTGCTCCCAAGATGAGGATTTCCATCCGAGATGTCCTCTTCTTTGGTAAATGTGATTTTCCTCTGCTGTCGTAGATGGATCCCCCAAGCATGTCTCTGTATCGCCCTCTCCCAGATGGAACAAGGATAGAGTTCCCCAAGTCCTTACCTTTCACCGCATTAGCCTCCACGTAACACATTATTCTTCAATATTTCTGCCAGCTTCAATGTGATCCCACCACCAATCACACCTTTTCATCTCATCCCTTTCCGCTTTCTGCAGAGACCCTCCCACTGCAACTCCTTGGTTCACTACCCCCTTGCTACCAATAACAACCCTCCCAGGTGCTTTCTCCTGCAACTACAGGAGATGTAATAACTGTCTTAATATGGCCTCACTCACATCGATCTAAGGACCCCTTCCTTTCAAGTCCTTCCAAGTGAGACAGTAGGTCTCATCCCCACATTTTTCTCTCTCTTCTTTTTCCCCTCTCTTCTCTGTAGTCCACTTGGATGTGCAGACATTTCTCCCTTTCCCCTTGCCCCCAACCACTTTTCAGCTTTATCCCTTCCTCTGGTTTTACATTTCACGCAAATCCAATCATTATCCCCTTATCTCTTCATCTCTGACCTTTGTACATCCATCTCCCATTCAAAATCCTCCCTCACCTGTACCCACCTGTATCACTTACCAGACTGCCCTGACCCCATTCTCCTATTCTCCCCCCTACCTCAATCAGTCTGAAGAAAGGTCCTGATCAAATGTTGCTTATCCATGTTCTTCAGAGTTGCTGCCTGACTCGCAGTCACTCCCGCACTTTGTGTC
This sequence comes from Amblyraja radiata, assembly GCF_010909765.2. NCBI lineage: Eukaryota > Metazoa > Chordata > Chondrichthyes > Rajiformes > Rajidae > Amblyraja > Amblyraja radiata. The sequence goes on from NC_045959.1 coordinate 67,126,771, forward strand.
TTTTTTGATAAACCAGTATCTGCACTTCCTTTTGTCTTAGTCTCAGTTGAATGCCCACTTCCAGGTTGTCAGAATCCCTGGATTGTACATGAGTTCAAAAAAAATTGTTTCAATTATAATAACTGGTAAAAGAAAACTGCTTGAGTGAACTGCTTGAGCGAATCGCTGGAGGTGAGAAAAGGCCAGCATCAATCAGGGATGGCCACAAATGGCCTCAGGCAGGGCAGTGCCTGGTACCAGGCTGCAGAAGTGCTTTTATTTGACAATTTCTCTTTTATTCATTAACAACAAGGATTAGATTCTGGACAATTTCTCCATACCACTTCCAGACACCAGAGAGAGAGCTAGATAGGGCTCTTAAAAATAGCGGAGTCACGGGATATGGGGAGAAGGCAGGAACGGGGTAGTGATTGGGGATGATCAGCCATGATCACATTGAATGGCGGTGCTGGCTCGAAGGGCCGAATGGCCTACTCCTGCACCTATTGTCTATTGTCTATTGTCAGACCAATAATGGTGCCAAAGCTACAGCCAGCAACAACTACAAAAGTCCAGGACTGGGACTTCACTTCTTCGTTTGACACAAATATTAACAATATCATCTCACTGGGATATTTAGCAGCTAAGCACAAATTGACCTTTATATTTGCAATTAATTATTTCATTCTGACATGTCAACACAGAACCAAAAGAAGTGAATAGCTTAGTAGAACATATTAGATACTGTGAACTCAATGACTTTGTCCAGTCGAGTGGGTGAGATGGGCAATCCAAATCAAGTGCCATGGTGAAAATAATCAACCACACAACTGTGTAACCAATTAAAGATACATTATGGTACAATTATAAAAACAATACTATTAACACAGTCTGTTTAAGAAAAAACTGCAGATGCTGGAAAAATCGAAGGTAGACAAAAAAGCTGGAGAAACTCAGCGGGTGAGGCAGCATCTATGGAGCGAAGGAATAGGTGACGTTTCGGGTCTTCTTCTTCAGACTGATGTCGGAGGGGCGGAAAAAGTTAGGAAGAGGCGGAGACAGTAGGCTGTGGGAGAGCTGGGAAGGGGAGGGGAAGGAGGGAGAAAGCAAGGACTACCTGAAATTGGAGAAGTCAATGTTCATGCCACTGGGGTGTAAAATACCCAAGCAAAATATGAGGTGCTGCTCCTACAATTTGCGGTGGGACTCACTCTGGCCATGGAGGAGGCCCAGGACAGAAAGGTCGGATTCAGAATGGGAGGGTGCTTGGGTTCTTGGATGGAGTCAAGGGGGGAGGTAAAGCGACAAGTGTAGCATATCCTGTGTTTGCAAGGGAAAGTACCAGGTGAAGGGTAACTATGGGCACGCGTATGGGCCCTAGCTATGCCTGCTTCTTTGTAGGGTACGTCGAACAATCCTTGTTCGAGGCGTACCATGGCCCTACCCCCGAGCTCTACCTCCGCTACATTGACGACTGCATTGGTGCTACCTCAATTCACCACTAACTTCCAACCGGCACTCAAATTTACCTGGACCATTTCCGACATCTCCCTACCGTTTCTAGACCTCACCATCTCCATCGCAGGTAATGGACTATTGATCGACATCTACTACAAACCCACTGACTCCCATGGCTATCTGAACTACACTTCTTCCCACAATGCTTCCTGTAAGGACTCTATCCCCTACTCCCAATTCTTCCATCTACGCTGCATCTGCACCCAGGATGAGGTGTTCCAAACCAGGGCATCGGAGATGTCCTCAATCTTTAGGGAACGAGGGTTCCCCTCTTTGACTATAGATGTGGCTCTCACCAGGGTCTCCTCTATATCGCGTAGCTCCGCTCTCACTCCCCATCCCCCGCACTCGTAACAAGGACAGAGTCCCCCTTGTCCTCACTTTCCACCCTACCAGCCGTCGCATACAACATATAATACTCCGACATTTTCGCCACCTCCAACGGGATCCCACCACTGGCCACATCTTCCCATCTTCTCCCCTTTCTACATTCCGCAGAGATCGTTCCCTCCGCAACTCCCTGGTCAATTCGTCCCTTCCCACCCAAACCACCCCCTGCCCTGGTACTTTCCACTGCAAACGCAGGAAATGCTACACTTGTCGCTTTCCCTCCCCCCTTGACTCCAACCAAGGACCCAAGCAGTCTTTCCAGGTGAGGCAGAGGTTCACCTGCACCTCCTCCAACCTCATCTATTGCATCCACAGTTCCAGGTGTCAACTGCTCTACCTCAGTGAGACCAAGCGCAGGCTTGGCGATCACTTCCCTCAACACCTCTGCTCAGTTCGCTATAACCAACCAGATCTCCCGGTGGCTCAGCACTTCAACTCCCCCTCCCATTCCGAATCCGACCTTTCTGTCCTGGGCCTCCTCCATGGCCAAAGTGAGTCCACCGCAAATTGGAGGAACAGCACCTCATATTTCGCTTGTGTAGTTTACACCCCAGCAGTATGAATATTGATCTCCAATTTCAGGTAGTCCTTGCTTTCTCCCTCCTTCCCCTCCCCTTCCCAGCTCCCACAGCCCACTGTCTCCGCCTCTTCCTTTCTTTTTCCCGCCCCCCCCCCCGACATCAGTCTGAAGAATGGTCTCGTCCCGAAACGTCGCCTATTCCTTCGCTCCATAGATGCTGCCTTGCCCGCTGAGTTTCTCCAGCTTTTTTGTCTACCTATTTACACAGTCAAGTGTTTCTTGGTCTGAATTCTCCAAATTGAGTTGAAAGATTTGCCAAGACCAACCTCTAAAAGAAACTGCATGGCCATCTAATTTTATTTTTAATATTCAATAATGCTTCTTCAACATTTTTATTACAAGCAAAATTTTATATCAATTGTACCATTATCCAACACGACTTCAAGACATACTAGTTATTGAAGAATGTAATGCTTTTCTCTACAAAGTCATTTTACAATGGGTGGTGTTAGATTGATTTTCCTTAATTTACAAGATAAAATGCGAAGCCCATTGCAATTTTTACATTCTAGAAATAATTTTTATTGCAACATCTAATCATTTCTTACCTTGTTTCCCGAATCTCTTGAATCTCGTTCCATTTTAATCTCATTAACTGTATATTTGACCCGGTTTCTTCTTCCATTACTGCTGTTATCTGTGCCATAGTCTGGTGTTACCTGGGCTGATAGAGGACTGTCACTTAGGTTTATTGGTTGTTCATCCTGGCTAGCAGGGTGGTCTGGATTGGCTGAGCCATTGCCATTAATGTCTCCCATGCTTGTGTACATTGCCCCACAGAGACCCTCCGCAGCATTAGAATTAAGCACCAAGGGGTCATTGCCATTGAAACATTCCACAGATGAATCTTCTGCAAAGAGAAAAATTCCAGATCTTAGGGCATATCTATTTTATTGAACCAACAACAGTTTACTCACTATGAGCTGAATTATTCTCTCTCTTGACAATGGAGCACAATTAAAAAAATGATCATGAAGAACAAAGTCCACAATTTTCCTCTAGATCTTCTGTACATGTTAATGCACAGTGGCACGTGGACATGCCCAGTGATTTTCAGTTGTATGTAGAAACAGGCCTTTGCATCATGTTTGGTGAAACTGAAAGGAGACCTGTCTAGTCACAAGATCATGGAATCTGACATAGCAAGTCAGCTGCATTTAATTTAAACTGACCTGTAAAATAATTTTATATTAGTGATGATATTTATAGCTTCCAATATTTCAAAGACCATATTTTAATTTCACCCAAGAGGGCATTTATTGCATTGGAATTAATTTTCCTCATTCATTATAGCTAAACAATGGATCCAGTTCATAACAAGTTTCAACAATCTAAACCATATCAAATGGCAGTTCTCTAACCGCAACGCAGGATGTAGTTTATCAAAAGTAACCCTTGCAATCTCCATTTTCTCCAGTGTTCTCTAAGTCCAATATGAAAAATCTAAACGTTTGTTTTTTGAGATCCCAACACATACTTATCACTAAAATTACAACCATACTCACATGTCCACACATCCTACCCCAGCCACTCAAATTTATCTAAATGGAAAAACTAACCACAGTTATAGCATGACTGAAACTGGCCACCTATTTCTAAGCATTTCAGACAGCTTGTAAGGCAATGAGTTGTAAGTGAGGGTTGATTATAAATATCAGCTGAAGATTCCTGCTCAGAAGGTAAAATCTACCTGACCACATTAGTCCAGTGACCAATATGATAAGCTGCATGGTCTGTCCCTAATGTTAAAGCATCAAAAATAGCTCTGCTCAAAATAGTTTCTCTAGTTTGTTTTCTACAAATGGTACAGACATTTCTGTACAACAATTAAACCTATTCTATCACCACTGTGATATTGAAGATGACAAAATGTTTTCTGATCTTTAAAGGTTTTCATTTTGTGTAGGGTTCACAGGATAATAGTTCTCAAATCAAGATTTCATAGCCCTTAGCTTGAATTCACAGTAGTTAAATAGTTTACGTGTATTAAAGGTGCTTAGAATTTCTTAAGCTTCATGTTGGATTGAAGAAGAGTTGTATAACTTTGTACCTACTACATGCCAATTCTTGGACAGCATGCATATTTATATTTCATTTTCTATTGGGGAAACGTGTTCACTACCTTCATAATAATGAATACGTGATTTTAGAAATTGCAATATCAAACTTTATGTCAAGGATAAAAATTAATCAATTGTGAAATAAAAATAAATTCAAATTAACGTCAAAAGAAGAAATGTTTGTATTTGTAAGGAATGTACACAATGATAAATGCATTGCCTACATCTCTATTGAAATCCTATACTGTAATCTTAAAATGTTATTAGTTGATACTTAGATCCAGCAGAAGATCCAGTACTCAGTAGATATGCTCAGTGTCCGATTGAGCCTCCTTGACAAAATTCTGTTCGGGAGACCCTGGAAACATTCACTTGATCAGATGTGTCATCCTTGTACAAAGAAACAATCTGTGTTGTAAATTATAACCAGAAGAAACTCTTTTCCCAATCCTGTTCCTGTCACATCAATGAAATGATGATCCCTTTACTCCAGATACCGAATGGATAACAAACAGAAGTCACTAGTGTCCTTCAGACACAACAGTTAACTGTTTGAACCCACACAATGCATATTGGTGGCAGTATATTCTCAGTTTTCAATCTGATAACAAAGGATACAGGTTAATTATAAAAATAAAACAATAAATGTATGTAATATTCATAGAATAATGGACAGCTATAGAATTCAATCCTTAAAGCCAGCAAAATTCCTAAAATATCAATTATCAATAATATCAATAACAAATATGGAATTTGACGGTTAATTATTCTAATGTCAACAATATGGACCACTTACTAAATAAAAAATAATAATATAGCAGAAGTAATGACAGTAAGGTGACAATTCTCAAAAATTGAAGTTGATACGGTTTGAAATGAAAGAAGTTGCTTTCGCAGCAACTATTAACTACGGGCAATATCCCAGCAGCAATGTCATTATTAGTTTCCTATTCACTTGCAGTGGTGTAGTGGAAGGACACCAGGGATTACAGCACATGACTCATTCAGCAATTAACTTGTGATAGCTAATTTCTCCGAAATGGTAGTCACAAAGTAACTCAATCCAATATATTATCATTCACTTAAGGCATATTCACATATTACATCCAATCGGAATCAATACTGCCCCATCCTGAGTTTGATATTAAATTTACCTCAAGGTAGGCAAGATAGTTTTGATCTCCCATGGTAATGTCATTGGGAAATTGGTGAAACCTGGATAGGCATTGCAAGGATATTATTGTGTTGAGCTGAAGTGAACACCCTTCAGCTTGGAAGGTGCCCAACTGCAAAATAGTCATGCACCATAGAACAAGCCGTTTGGCCTAACTTGTCCATGCCGACCAAGATGCCTCATCCAAGCTAGTCCCACCAGTCTGTTCCCTGTACATGAACCTGGCCCAATGTCTTTTGACTACAACTAATCATCCGTTGTTTCCAAATGCATGTATACCTTATTCATCAGAATCCTCTCAGTAACTTTCCAACCACAGAGGTTAGGCTTGCTGATCCATAGTTCCCAGACTTTTTTTCATAGTCCTTCTTAAATACAAATGCAAATTAGCCCTTAAATACAAATGCCACCCTCGAGTCTTCTGACACCTCACCAGTGTCTAATGATGATTTGTATATCTCAGCCAGGGCTCCTGCAATTTCTTCTCAAGCTTCACACAATGTGCTTTGATTTACCTGATCGGATCTGAGAGATTTACCTTCATACATTTTAGAACATCCAGTTGTACTGTAATACGGACTATCCTCAAGATATCGCTTTTAATTTTCCCAAGTTCCCTTGTCTTCATGTCTTTCTAAGTAGTAAAAATAGAGGAGAAATGTTCATTTAGGACATTTTGCCATCTCCTGTGGCTCCACATACAGATTTGGTTTCTGTGGAGCCATATTCTCTCTCTCTAGTTACCTCTCTTCTTTTAATGTACTTTTTGGATTGTCCTTAATCTTATCTGCCAGAGCTATCTCCTGGCCCCCTTTTACCCTTCTGTTTCCTTAAGTATGCTCCTCAGTCTCCTAACCTCTCAGGCATACACTTGATCGTACCTGCCATCACCTGACCCATGTCTCCTTTTTTTCTGACCAGAGCCTCAATTTCTCTCATCATTCAGGATTTATCTCCCACCACTCCAACAGAAACATCTATTCCTTGAACAAACACACTTTTAAAGGCTTCTCACTTTCTGCACATTCCTTCTCTCCAGAGATGCTGCCTGTCCCACTGAGTTTCTCCAACATTTTGTGTCTATCTTCACTTTCTGGACACTTCCTGCAAACAAAGTACACTGATCAATTTTTGCCAGTTCCTATCTAATACCATCACAGTTAAACTTGCCCCAATTAAGAACTTCAACGTAGGCCACCCTGTCTTTATCCATAACTATCTTAAAACTAATAGAAATGTGGTCGCTTGTGCCAAAGTGCTCACTCACTTACAGTTCAGTCACTTGCCTTGCCCAATTTCCTAAACTAGGTCCTTTGCCCTCTCGTTTGTATGGTTCTCTACCTATTACCTGGAGAAACTTTTCTGAATACACTTGACAAATTCCACCCCATCTAAGCCATTGGCACTATGACCATCGCAGTCTATATTAGGAAAGTTAATCCCCTATAGTTAATTTTGCATCTGGCTGCAATCTCCTGGCATTTGTGTTCCTCTAATTCCCCTTGACTATTTGGGGGATTATCGTACTATCCCAATGAGATGATCAACCCCTTTTTCTGTCTTTTTGCATATCTTTCATTAATTTGTTCTATGTACCTTTTTATATCTCTCGGTTCCCTCTCCCCTGACCCTCAGTCTGAAGAAGGATCTCGACCCAAAATGTCACCTATTCCGTTTCTTCAGAGATGCTGCCTGACCCGCTGAGTTACTCTAGCTTTTTGTGTCTATCTTTGTTGCAGGGACTCGTTTGGTGGATGGGGGAATTTTACCCAGAAATTGGACTAGTTCACGCATATTGTTACATGCAAATCCTTCACATTTTGCACATGTGAGTTTGTGCTACTATTCATTTTTGAGTTGAACAGTGACCTCTGGGAGGTTGGTACAGAACACAATTTATGTCACATCAGCATGGCTGATGTTTGCCCAGCATCAGATGTGCAACTAATGACAACATAAATGCACATCAGATGATCTTTCCATGGTTGACAGCATTTGGAGCTTTTGGAGGAAACCTATGGCCTTCACTGTTCACTTAAAAAAAAAAAAAGCTTGGAGCACATTGCACAGATTCAGGCATGAGTTGGTAATTAAAATATCACATCAATGTCCTATACACAGCATCTCCTAATCTTACATTTCATCGTAATTCACTAATGCTTCTTCACTGGTCCTTGCCTTATCAAAATTAATCCTAAATTGCATACTACCCCTCAATCAGTCTGCACCTTTCAGTGTCTTGTGGTCACTCACAGCACAGGTGTACATCAGGCCAATTCAACCCATGGAGAGTACCAGACACAGTAGAGAGCAGCATATTTATTCTCCATACTCCAGCATTTTTCTTCACTTCCAATGACAGCTTTTCCAATGCGAGAATTCTTAAAACACTGACTCATTTCCTAGAACACAAGTGAATCAGCAATTGCAGCTCTGCATAAAGCTACTAATAGGATGATAGAAATCCTTTTTTATTGCATGAATTGATGTACTCAATCACCTTACAGTTCTGTCCTATTTCACAAATGTTTTCAGGAGAGCAGATGCAGCATTAATGCAATATGTTGTGTGTGTTAGCACACTAAAAGGAAGAACCCTGAATTCTAGGGTATTATGTATTCAAGGCCCTTATTCTCCATTCTGAGAAAGGCTAATTTCTGTAGTGACCCAGAGTTATTAGAGCCGTGTTTACGTTCATAAATTACCAGAGACACAGAGACAAATTCAAGAAGTCCCCAGAAATGTGGTAGTGAAATCACATGAATGTATTATTTTACATCCATGGTGCTTGATTGTAATTTTAGCTGAATAATAATTCAGTGAGGAAGCAAACAGCCCATAAGGCCCTGTGCAATGTCATTGTGGTACACTTATGCAACAGTGCACAAAACCCCTAAGGTCCCAAACCTAGTGATGAAAATGGACAACCAAAATGTATATCCTTACAGCATTCTAAAAATAGATACTAGGCCTATACTGGTGATACTGGTATGACAAGAATATAACTAACATTTTTGTAAGCATTCATTTTGTGTGGGAAATAGCTTCAGATTGTTTGATTAGATTATTAATGATTTTCCTATTCACAAAAAAATGCAGTTTTCAAGAATAAGATGGCAATTAAAACATAATATTGATATCCTACAACTCCCAACCTCATTCTTTTATTATGTTGGTAATTCACTAATATGGTGCCTGCTGGATCCTCTGCTTGAGGGTGGCAAAGTCGGTGTGTTAAGTATTTTCACCTGTGTGTCATTATCATTTGTGTTACTAATTGTCAGTGATGTTTGTGTCTGTCTTTGTTCAGTCTTGGATTTTCTCATGCTCTGTCTCGTACACCTAGACTTGTGTTTTTGACCATTTGGCTGATCTCTTGACTTCAATTCCGCTGTCTGTGTATTTTTGGACTTTGACCTTCCGGCCAGTTTTTTGGATGATTTTAGTAAATCCCTTTATTCCTTTCTTTTGTGCCCTCGCTATGCTGAGGTCTACTCAGCCCTCAATATTGTTCCAAGTGTTCACTTTTGTGATCCCTGCCTGTTTATCATTATGTAATCAGTGGTCTCATAATCAGCCCACAACGTGTGTGAGTTGGGGCCACTCAGCATAGGAACTGATCAAGCCAGTTCATTGCGTTGGGAAGGCCCATTAAGATTCACAATGAAAGGGAGTTGGAAGTGCAGCACATTATCCAACTAGAGGGTCTGAATAACCGAATCATGTAGCCAATGTAGCTCTGTAAAAACACTTGGCCGTCATTTACGCGACGGGCCGGTAGTGACTGACGCGTGACGGTCGCGCGCGTCATCACCCATCATCATGCGCCTTCAAATATTTTTTCTGCTCCGCAAGTAGCATTAGTCAACGCATTGACATTATTTGTTAAGTGAAACATTGATAAATTATTGTTTGCTGGAAAAATTAATTTACTTTTAAACTTTCTGAATTACTCCCAACAAACACAAAATTGTATTCCATTATAGCAGTTTGAGGGTTTGAACCCAGCTAAAGCAATTATTTTTTTTAAATGGTGTTAGTAAAATTGTTGGTGGTTATTTAAAAAAAAAACTAATTTGGTTACTAGTGTTCTTTTAGGATATAAAATCTGCAATCCTTACCTGGATGTTAACTTTTGAAACATCCTTAACTAAGGATGTTTCAAAAATACTTATTAAGGTGTTACTCTGAAGGCATTACTCTGAAAGCATTGATGCTTACGGCGTAATTATTTTATCATTGTGGCCGACTGCTTATGGGCGGCGCGTGGCTGCGCATGGTTACGCACGGTGACGTAATCATACGTCACCACGCGCTACACGTACGAGGTCAGGACGCCTGCGTGCAACTGCAATATGCCCGCATGCGTACGCGATACGTCACGCCGGAGGCGCGGGCAGATTTTGTGCCCTACAAAATCCTGGAGCGCCACGCGATACCGCGTGCAACTCCAGACCCCTCCGCGTTTCTCCATGCGATTGTCCCGTGCGGCCCACACGCTACCCGTGCTTCTCAACGCGATGGTGAGGTCACGTAAATGGCGCACAAATGACGGCCAAGTGGGACAAGCCCTTAAGACTTTGGTCACATAGAAAACATAGAGAAATAGGTGCAGGAGTAGGCCATTCGACCCTTTGAGCCAGCACCACCTGACGCTATCCTTACAATATATTATATATATCCTTATGATAGATACCATAGAACTTTATTTATCCCAGGAGGGAAATTGATCTGCCAACAGTCATAAAACACAAAATACATGAAACATGAAATTAAAGTGAAAGTGGAAAGGATTGGAGATGTGCAAAGATGGGAGGAGGAGGGAGGGACACAGAACTGCAGGGTGTCCAGGTAGGGTTTAACCATGCAGGTGAGTGAGCACCAGGCCACATTTGAAGTATTGCATGCAGTTCTGGTCGCCCCATTACAGGAAAGGTGTGGAGGCTTTGGAGAGGATCCAGTATGCTACTAAATCAAAGGGTTTTAGCTACAGGGAGAGGTTGGATAGACTTGGCTTGTTTTCTCTGTAATGTGGGGGGTTGAGGAGAGAACCATAGATTGGGTAGACAGTCAGAACCTTTTTTCCAGTGTGGAAATGTCCAACTCCAGAAGGCATAGCTATAAAATGAGAGGGGAAAGGTTTCACGGAGATGTGCGGGGCAAGTTGCTTTGACAGATATTAGAGGTGGCCAGGAGTGCATTGTCGGGAGGGTGGGGGTGGGGTTGGGGTGCGGTGGATGATTTAAGTGACATTTAAGAGGCTTTCAGACAGGCACATGGAAGTGCGTGGAATAGAGTGATATGGATCATGTAAAAGCAGACGAGATCAGTACAACTTGGCATCATGTTCGGCACAAACATTGTAGGTCGAAGAGTCTGATCCTGTGCTGTATTCTATGTTGAGTTAACAGTAATTTAAATCTGTTAATTATTAATTAAGCAGTTACTTACAGATAGTCATTAGAGCAATGTAAGTTTTCTCATTTCAGCAGCGCAATCAGAGGTCAAGAATTTCATACAATAAAAAAAATTGCAAACAATGTTTACAATAAAAATACATTGGGTATGGCATGGAACTTGGTGATTACCTCAAGCAGTGAGTCCAATGTAATTTCAGAAATGAAATTTGCTCATTCAATATTTGATTTTGGCATGCCACAATTCGCAGTGGAAAAAGTAAAATCATTGTAAGCAAAAAAAATATTTTGTCCTTAAAGGCACTGCATAGGCTTGTGTATCCTTCTGCGATTTCTAGTATGTTTTTAAATCAAGATCCCTATGCAAATACATTTTGCAAATGTGAGCACATTGCTTTCCTGATAAGCAATGTGCTTTCATGAAACCAAATCTCATGAAACCAAATCTGTGCTCACTGGTGCCTGGCATTCAGTTCTTCAAGGATATCGTACTATGAAAGCACACTAGTCTTGTTATTCACTTCGGATTGTTCTGGTGTAATGACTGTGAATAAGTCTGAGTATCTTTACTGATGAGGTGGTGGCAGGGAAATGCTGCACATCAAGACGCCTCAGGCCATCCCAAGATGAAGAAACTTCCAGGAGGCTGGAAAAAGTCTGGCGTGCTAGAAGAAATTCATAACTGGTGGAATAATGTAATATTATAACCTTTCAAAATTCTGCAAACACACCCTGATATTCCAAGATAATAGTTATTTTGTGTCAACACACGGAGTGTCACAGATCCCCTTACTTTGTAAGGTAAGTGTCATTCAAAATCCAAAACCGTCCACACAGACAGGAGGAGGGACAGTGCAAGGACAAAGGGGATAACAAAGGAAATAGCAAATAGCTAACCTATCCTTTTAAATGCCTCCTCCCTACACATTTAACATCAGCCATGTCCATGCATGCCTCCTAAGTACAGCACATACACATTGTATTAACCTGCTCTTTAGCCCAAATGCAACTCAATGGTGCCTTATTGTCACATGTGCCAAGTACAATGAAATTCATTTCTGCATGCAGTTTAGTGACAATCCTACTATACATTAGGCACAATCATACCAAGTATAAGAGTATAAGATAGTAGACCACACTTGTCCATACACAAGAGTCATCACATTTTAGGCGCTATTTTACAGCTTTCAAGTCTGGAATTTTGTTTCAAGAGGTTAGAGTTGTAACTTGGCCAACAAGGCCTGTCCCCTGAAAATGAAAACTCTAGGCAGGAAGAGGAGGTGGGCATTGTGCAAATCACCAAGAACCAGGTTAGATCCTGGAAATACGATCCTGATTATGGCGGCAAGATATGAGGTTCATGTTTCAAGTGATAAGGCACCTGGCACAAAGCAGACTGCAGTTAGGTTAGATGACTATGGAAGCTGGTGTACCAACCCATTGGATGGCAAGATCACATGCAAGTTCTGTTCAAAAGGACAAAGAAAAATCTATGATTGCAGAACACCCATTACACTGATGATGAAGATGCAATGTCTGACCCATTGTAGAGCCTGCAAGAGATGTCAAGGGGCTTAGCAAATCTTTCTTCACCTTTACAAGATCGTCATTGTAGCCGCTAATCCATTAATTAGTAAACCTACTGAACATTACTCTTACCTATCTACCAGCTGCTGTTGCAGGTAGTTCTGCTATAACACATGTTTCCATACTGCAAATTGGTTATAATGCAATTGGTGAATTAGGGGACACTCTTTGTATTAGTCAGGCTGGTTTAGTTCTAATACAATTTCAATCGGGAACAAGAGGATGCCTTTATTTTTATTTTTTAAAGTTATTATTTATAAAAGTTATTTTTGGAAATTGTTAAGCAGAGAAAATGCAGTCTTGATGAAAAAAAAGTTGATGAAAAAAC